>NC_142204.1:47324893-47654893 GCF_049639895.1 Pseudopodoces humilis | reverse complement strand
TCTGAGGACTTGTATATCTCAAAAAAGATTCTGAAAACTGCATTTTGAAGAGAAATGGCATCTTCTGTAAATAGTGTTCAGTACATGATGAATGCTCAGCCTGAAACTCTGTCCCCATCCTTCAGCATTTCTGTAGGGAAGATTTTGCAATTGGGCCCATGATATCCTTCAAATCAAGCAGATGTCCTAGGAGAGTATTAGATATCCCGAACAAATATTATTCACGCAAGTTCCTACACATCATTCTCTGCATTCTCTGCTCTTACAAGGGTTCTTGCTGCATTAAAAGTCATGAGAACACTGGATAGAGTGTGATAGTAACATTGAATCACAGTTCATTTAGTATATTTAGTTCAAGTAACAAAAACTGTGCTGTGAAATATACATTATTTTCCTTTATAAATAGATGAAAACTCTTCATTCTTAGCCAAATTAAAAAAAAAAATCAGAAAATTAATTATTGACTCAGATAGGATAAATCAAAGATCTTCATTTAGAATGTACCTTCAAATGACCTCTATACAGGGAAGATTTACATACAAAGGAACTAGTAACATTTATCAGGAAAAACCCCAAATCAAGGCACTGTGTAATTTATGTGCACTAAGTCCTCTACTGTTATGAAACAAGACGTTCAAGAAATTAAGTCAACTTGTCATGGAACAAACTTGAGTTTAGATGTGCCAGATTTTACAACTGCAGAACTCCCTCCTCCTTTAGCAGCATCGTACTCATAAAAGAGTTGGTTTTGTTTATAGAGGGAATTTTCCAGTTTGATCAATTGTGTTGGTAATGTTAAAAAGGAAATAGTAAGTGCTGATTGAGAACAATTAATAGCTAATTTGACAAATTGTTTCAGGGGAAACAAGACACTGCTTATTTTGTTGGTTCAGAAGGTATTAAAGTCAGTTCTTGAGAAGAAACAGTGATCTCAGAGTAAATGAGGGTTCTCTTCAACACTTGCACTTAATACTGAGCATGTTAGAGGATATGGTTCATACCATGTGGTTTGTTATTCTTGGGTACTGCTAAGTACAAAGCCCCCTAATTTTTAAGGAGGGTAAGAAAAAATCTGGGCAGTGGTATTTCGAAGCCTTGTGGATATGGCACTTAGGGACATGGTTTAGTGATCAACTTGGTAGAGCTGGATTAATGGTTGGATTAAATTATCTTAGAGGTCTTTTCCAACCTAAACAGCTCTGTGATTCTGTGATATGTTATAAGCAAAGCTTTTTCATAGGTCTGATTTCTTCATGCCCAGAAAGGGGAAATGGGGCTTCAATTTTGCAAGCATCACAACCAAAAAATGCTTCAAGAAAAAGGAAAGAAACTGAAGAGGTTTATCTCTCTAATATCAGCTGAATAAGTACAATTATTCTTGATTGCTATCAAACAATTGCTCTGATATTTGACTATCACGGATCAGCTATTACTGAAATACAGAAGAATTTGAAAGTCTTTTTTTTTTTGTATGTTTTCCTGCTGAATATTTGGACATTGAAATTTCTCTTTTTTACTTTATTTCTTATCCTGCTCATTTTAGACTCAAAACAGTATATTTCATACTTACTGGTTAAGCATTTCTAAGAAGAACCTGATACATGAGATTTAAGTGGATTCTTTTGTTGTTCACATTCTTATTTTTTCTTACTTTTTACCTTAGCATGCTAGTCTTTCAGCTCAGGAAACTGAAGTTGCCCATGCAGGATGATCCCATGTAAAAATTACACCTTCAGCACTCTTTGCATCACAGACTTAAAGGGGTCCATTTCCACATTACTGAATCAATGTAAAGAGTGTATAAGTTCATATTGGGAGGTCTTCTAGAACATAAGGTAAACAGAAAGTGTCAAAGTAGTGCTAAACCCACAATGTTTCAAAAGTCTCAAAGATAGGTGACACCATTCTACAGTAATTATACAATAATTTCTGAAGTTCTTTTCTTTTAGTCAAGTTAAATTCTGTGAGTCATATTAAATTCTGTGTATTTTGTATATTCACATCTTATGTTTATTGGCCTCATTTTTTCCATTGCAAATACCTATTTTACACAGCCTGGATCTCTCAGTTGCAGAAGTGTCATTCCTATTGTGTATTGGTATAACCGAAAGAACATTAGGATTTGTTGTGTAAATGTGAGAACCTGCCATCTGTTTGGCAATGGGAAGATAAAAACTGAGGGAAAACATTAGAGGTGTTAGAATACCTACCAGCTGGAAACTGAAGGAAAACATAGGAAGAAATAAAATATCTGCCAGTTGGAAGAAAGATACAGCTGGTTGCAAACTGCCTGCTTTAAGGGTGCAAATTCAGGCAGCCAGCTACAGAAAGACATGCTGGGAAATCTTTCCTAAAGACAGCCTTGAACTAGAAAATTAGTAGATCTAAAGAAATTGCTGGGAAGATGATCTTGAAAACATGTTTTTTACTGCAGTGTAGCTACCATTTTTCTGACACGTTATATGTCTATGATGTTTATATTACCAGGGAAAAAAAAAGCCAGTAGAAAGTGATATTAAGGGAAGGAACAAAATAACTTTAGTAGGAAGAATTACGGGCCCACTGTCAACTCCACAGTGCTCTCTGTGTGGTTTGCTAATTAATAACTTCAAAAGCAAAGATAAACACTCTTTTGTTCCTGTTTATTTGATGATCTTGATTAATTAAACTACAAGTTTCCTTTAAAAAGTCTAGACTGCCTTTAATTATATTACTAAGTGTGGCACTTGTTCTTCAGTAGCATTACACAGTGCATGCAGCCAGTTTTGCTGATTGAAGAGTTTTAAAAAATAAGGCAGGCTGTGTGGACATTTAGTAGCTGACTACAGCAAAATTGGTTAATGACTAGTATCATCTAAATGAGGCAGCAAGCTGAAAGGCTCATAATCTCTCCCCATGCACAAATTTTAATTAAATAATTATAATGTCCTTGTTGTAATTATTTATCAGTAACTATGCTCCTGAGTATTGTCTCTTTTACTTTCATCTGTTCTCTCAGCTCAGCTGTACAATGAAAAAATCAGTTTCAAAGATCTGGTATGATTAATTCTTATTACCGAGGGCCCTATTCTGCTGCCATTATTCAGCCTGATTAGTGCTTTACTGCACAATTAGTCACATTAAGTTCAGCGGTTCTGTGTGTGTGCTAACGCACTGCTCAAAGAGTGGCAGAATTGGACCCCAACTACCGAAAAATTTGGGACTTATGGTCTAAAATGTGAATTGGGTAAGATCCCAAGTCACATTTTCACCTTCTTGGTGAGAAGCCAGTCAAGAAAAGAGCTAGCCCTGTAAAGGCTTTTGGTACCTGTTCTTCCACCTGGGGACATGGAAAGAAGCTCGGCCACTACAACCTTTAGCTTCTGCTGAAGTATGGCTCCCATACTTCCTTTAAGCAGCTAAGTCAGACTTAACTCATGTTTAAAATTATAGGTCTTGGCATCTCAGTAGTTATCAATAATATGCAGCTCTTAAATAAAATTTAAATTGTTTCATCAAGCTATTTTCTTTTAATACATAAACTGTCTTCACATGTGAGCATGAGAGCATGAATACTCAAATCCCAAATACACAGATGTCTCCTGTGGTGACACAATAGGGACCAAATAACCAGAATAAGACTAAAATGATAAGCATTGACCTTGAGTATCTGAAAAATTTCTCATTAAAACTGACACCAACCTTGGGACACATTAAAACCTGAACATAATAAAGTTATATGTGCTGCATGAAGGAAAAGTAAAACATCAAGAGCTGCAGGGCAACTATTTTTAAATAAAAACAGTCCTTGTGGAACATGTAGGGATAATATTTTCTTGAATGGGTAGTGTAGGCAGTATGTTATTATAACACGTATGTCTTATGTGTCTGTGTTTAGAGACACAACAATCAGTTCTGGACATAGGAATGTCTCACCATTCAAATTTTGAAAAGAAAAAGAATATTAGAATACCTCAAATTATATTATTATATTGCACAATTAAAAGTGTCAAAAACTATTATTCAGTGGTCTGCAATTATGACAAAGTAGAAATGGCTTTGTAATCTGGATTTCTCAGAAATGCTGGCTAAGATACAATTACATGCAGAAAATAAAGAAAAAAAAGACAGCTTTATTCAGGGTATTCTGCAATAGTTAAGTATACAAAAAAGATGGGGTTTACTCCGTTTATGCAAGCTCTGTTAACAATTCAGAATTTCTTTCTCAAAACCCATCAGACTTGAAGACAGTACTGCATTTGTATAGGGGACACTCAGATCACTCCTTTGGGCAAAGGATTTAAAAGTTACCATAGAACATGGAATGACCAAATGCAGTAAATATTTGTCTCTTCAATCCTAATACACAAACTCAAGAGGAAAGAGTTGATTATTAAGCTGTACAAAATAATTAACTAGGAAAGGGAAAACAAGAAGATTTATCAAATGGAGACATGACTTGTGCACTTATTCAAAGCCAGATTTCACAGAATACTCTGCAGGTAGATCCCAATTGGATCCATCACATATCCTAATGCATCTTCCTGGATAGTGTGGACAAGAAGGATCTCTTTCTTCCAAGTAATGATTATCTTTTCAGTCCCAATAATTCGTCCTAATAGTGACCTGAACAAAAAATGTCATGGTGGGCAGTATCCCTTTGTGTCTGCTGGGTTGCCTGCTTAACACTCCTTTTAAGAAAGTTACACAAAAGGAAAAATGGATATCAATCTTCTTTTATACAGCTGGACTTCTCATAAGTAAAAAAAAAAATAATCTTTTAATAAAGTGAATTATAGTTTTTGATGGCAATTTTTTTTAAAGGCTAATAATCAAAACAAACAGTATGAAATTCTTTGGCTGTATCAGGAAGAATAGGCTAAATAAGTGCCTGGGTCAAATGGACCACTAAAGTTATAATTAAAACTGACTAAGAGATTGTGGAGAAATTACATGAATTCTTTGTAATCAGTCTTCACTAATGAGTAAGAGGCAGACATTTCTAACTCGAGGTTAATTTTTACAGATGAGGTATTGTCAGAGAAAGTGGCCTCTGAATATGAGACATTTTAGCAACTAGGTAAAGTTAATGGTAGAAAATCCCCAGGGCTGGATAATATTCATTTGAGAGTTTTAAAAAGGAAAAACAAAAAGTAGCTGAACTACTAACTAAAATAGGCAATACACCTCTAATAGCAGCAGCCATTCGTGAGGATTGATTTTTATCTAAGGGAAGAAAGAACAAAGGATGACCTTGGGAATTGCAGAAAAGGGAACAGTGCTTTATAACCACTGAAATTGTCCAAAACTATTTTCATAACCAGCCATTAAAGAACATTTTTAAAACTACCTAGGTATTAGTGCTATAAATGTATGGTACATTTTTAATTGATCTTTACATTTTCTCTGGGTGCAATTTTTATTTTTCCAACCTCACAAAAATTCAGGAAGGAAATCACAATATTTGGAGAGGAATACAAGTAGGTATAATTTATCTTGACTTGCAAATTCTTCTAACAATGTCCCTTGCCAAGGACTGTTGGCAAATATTAATGACAGCACATTGAGAACAAAGAATTCTGTCATGTGCCAAAAACAGTTTGGTGCATGGGATAAGGTTTGTGAGTCATCATCAGCCAGCCTATCTGAGTTATTTAAGATTTAACATGCTTTAAATTCACACATGTTCTGCAGGAAGGATAGTAATTTTTTCCAGGCAAATTCTTTTTTTGCCATGAGAACTGTATCACTTAAAAAAACCCCCAAACCATCAGCAGCACCTGCAGCAACCTTTAGGAGAGCCCAGAATTTCCCAGGTGAAACCCTGAGCTGTGGAACGCATTCCTGTCTGGAGAACACAAGATGAATACTCACTCCTCCTCACATCCAGTGGGATGTACTACACTCAAGGGCAACAGAGATGTGGGCTCAGATTTTAAAAATAAACTGCAGCCTGCAGGAACACAACTTCTGGAGGAGGGCATAGGCCAGGTTTTTGAAAAATTTGAGTGGAGATGGATTTGTCCCAAAAAAGAAAACAAAAGTACCAGCAAACATCTTCAAGCCAAAAATTCAGGATGTTCTTACGTTTTACCTCATTATTGAAGTTAAAGTCTCTGACTCTGGCTTTTTTCATGAAAGAAATATCCCTTTTAGGGGGGGATATTTACTTTGCTAGTGATATAATATTGTTGGAGAATATTGCAGAAATAAAGATTGTGAAAATAATGATGAATAATGGAGACAGGCTTATTCTGTAGCACATTAAATTATTAGGAATAATATGCAAAACTCTACACAGTGAATTACAAGATGAAAAATATTTCAAAAATAGTTTTTCATTCCAAGCTCTCTCCTAACATACGGTCACCTGCGAAAGCAGTAGATTGATCCTGAAAGGTGATTTGCAGCTAAATCCCACATTTTCTGTGATTTTCTTTCCATTAGCAGAAGGATAAGTTTTGGCAGGTGCTATCTTGCTTTCTGTAATCACAGTTAAGTCTATGATAGTGTTTAGCAAAACAGTAACTATAGTTCCCACTGATTATTGACAACAGTGGGGGTAGAACAAAACTTTGGCATCGTAACAACCTCAATGCTAGTTTAAAGTGAACTTTTATATCTTTTACTAATGTTCAGAAAGAACAATTGTGTCTTTGTTACATGTATGGACTATTCTTGTTGCTAAGATATCAAAATATAAGTAACTAAGCTTTGATGTTTTCTTGTACTTGTATAGCTGAGATGTTCCTACTTTCAAAGAGAGGAGACAATAGTAAATTAAATTAGTTCTTAATATAACCAAATCATGCTAAGGCTTTTGTCAGTTTAATTGTGTTTATTGAAAGTACGACTTCTTCATGTTGTAACCAAATAGACCAGTGAAACTTTCTAGGGCATTGCAGACCAGGCCAGAGTGACTTTTTCATTTACATGTTAATGGAGTCTGCTCCAGTAGAGTTAATTGAAGAACATGCATAAAGATTTGTTTGCTCTGTGGACAGATGCAATGGAAAAATCTGTTTAAAGCTGTACACTAGGGTATGAATATTGATGTGAATGGGAAAGTAAATTATTACAGGAAAGTAATTTTTATCACATACACAATATAGTTTGAATTCCATGGAGAGGAAAACGTATATGTGGTTTCATACATGCCTTAATTTCAAATAAGAGGCAGCAGTGATTAAGCAAGTAACATACTCTTTGTATCCCCTATTGTGTTTCCTGCAGTGTTTCTATATTTCTATTTCCAAACGTCAGCCTCAATTGTCAAGGTGGATAACTCAGGGGTGTGTGCAGTATGTCCCTGAAGCCTCTCTGAAAATGTCGGCTTGACCTATGTCTTTCCTTTTCCCTTCCATTTTCTCCATGTCTTCTTCAGAAGCCAAGTGAAAACAGAACAGCTTTCTTAAGGAACCATAAGAAAGCAAGTTTAGTAACAGATTTTTTGGAGGTGTAAGGGTGTTTTCCTGCCAGCTTGTTGGCCACAGCCCACCAAGAGATAGATAAGCCTTGAGCAGCCTTTTCCTACAAAGGAAAATGAAAGACCATAGGCTAGGGCTGAATGAATTTGAAGCTGACAGGAAAACTGTGGGAATTCACCCATTTGTGTGTATGGAGCTAGGAGAAAAAGATGAATTATTTAAATGAAGAAAAGGGGTCCAGACAAAAAACCCAACCCAAACAACCAAACAACCAACCAAACAAACAAAAATCCCAACTTGTGAATGCTGTTTAGACTGTTGCATTTTGGGACAATTCCTTTCAGAGAGACTGCTTTTAAATCTGGACAGATAAGAACTTAATTCTCTTGAGCAAACGTAAGAGTGAGCGCCATCTCAGAGGTCTTTTGATTCCAGCTGTCATTGCAAGAGGGTACAGATATCTTTCCTATGTCCTGTGCTCTATCTGGCACCCCCATATAGATATCTGAGGTACTCTGGAACCTCTAAAATGGCACTAGTCACCTATGTTTAAGAAACATAGCTGTCTAGTTGAGCTGAGGATTAGATTTGGTTTGAGATTGAGACACCTGGATGTAGACATTTACACATAGCTGTTGGCACATGACCCGAGTGCCTAAGTCCCAGGAAAAGGTCATAAAATCAGTGCCGAAACGTAGTACAATTTGAGATAATCTTGGGCTTATCTGAGGCATCCACGTAGGGCTGGCAGAAGTGACAGAATTCTGAGACACTTAGGAGTGGAAGATGGAGGCCAGGTAAGCCTCCTTATGCATTGGAAATGCCAGCATCCAAGTTCATTTAGTCAGCTAAACAGTGATTGTTATTTGGTATTTAGTGAAAACAGAAATAACACAGTTTTGCTAAAATATAATTTCATTGTTTTCCCAGAAATTAGCAAATTACACATCATATAATTTTGATGTTTTATGTTTTCTCACTGCTTATAAATACAGTGTGGCTAACCACAGTATTGCCAAAGATATGTTCAGAAAAAAACAAAGATACATTTGGCACTGTTACAGAAACTGAAACATGAGTGCAATTCCATAGGTTGTTGAGGCAAATTTCAAGCCCACTGATCCCATGAACTCCCAGAAACCAGAAAGTGATCAAAATGCAATGATGTTCTTTGTTCTTTAAACTTATCTTCTGCAAGGGCAACAAGAAATAGTAAAACCTTAGAAGTGTCAAGGCAAACCACATGGCATGAGAATTCCCATGGGCAGAAGAGAGGCTGAGAAAAAGTTTGTGCCACTATTGAGCTACTACAGTAGCAGTAGCTACTGTACAGTAGCAGCCTGGGCCCTACCATATGCTTCTGCTACCTCCTGGCACTTTCTTTGGAACTTACCTGATCCCATGGAAATTAGATTTAAGAGCTTAAATTGGCAGTAAACTAAAATTTGCAAAGAGATGATCGGACACTTTTCTGCCAGTTTATTGAGTTGAACCAGTTCACTCCAGAGGTGGGCATATGCCAAAGCCAGCACAAATGGAGAAGACTGGAACAATGGTAAAAATGTGACACTTTTCATAGCAGCTTGCTTTTAGGTGGACTAAAGTATCACATATAACCATAGTCTCAGGTAGATAGGCCTGTTGTTTTTAAAACATTCTGGACCCTTGCAACATTCACAATATGTCTATAGTATTATCTTTCCCAGTGGAAAAATGCTTTGAGTAATAAAAATTTCATGCTATTTGTTTTCCTTTTACAGATTTCTAATATATGGTGCTTTATGAAAGCTGATGAAAACCCTGAGTTGTAGGAGTGCCAAACTCATCAGACTGTCAGGTAAAGGATAGAAGATATGGGGAGTCTCACAGCGTGCCAAGCTCAAAGCCCAGATTCTGCAGTGTTCCCTTTGTAATGGAGCTCCCTCATCCTGCCTTGGAGGTACGTGGAGTGTGACTGTCACAACCTGGCTTTTACTCTGAGCAGCTGAAAACAGCACACCCTGTACACAAGTAAGCAGATAGGACTTCACAGTGAAACTGTGTGTGTGGGGGGAGGGTGTCCTGTTCATCACACTGCATCTTCACACTAATGTGTGTGTAATTTAGCTTCACATTTATTACAATTTGCACTACTGGCAAGTTTTTACCTTATAAATTGTCTTTCACATATTTATTTCTGTAGCACACAGACCGAATAAGACTGAGTCAACAGGCTTGTAGCTGCTAATCTAGTCCTGTCAGATATGATGTTCTACAAACAGGATGTCTAGTTTCTTTGGACAGGAGCTGGATTTGTTGGATACCAACCGTTTAATTACTTTATGCAGTCTCCTAATAGCCGAAAGAAATTGGGAACACTAAGTAGCCTTTAATTTAGGGCAAACAAAGGTTAAAGTGGCAAAAAGGAAGAAAGAAACAACAGGACTGAAGCTCAAATTATACCTAAGATTTTTAATAGTATAACTCTGATGCAAATTTAGGTGTGTAATGGAAGTATACCAACGCTGGCTTTGCTGTCCCCACAAATGCTATGGCTGCACTGGGATCTTTTGGGTATCCCCACTAATTCTGCTGCTTTAAACACGTTGATCAGTTTTCTGTGAAGAGAGACTACAGGAAACAGCCCCTAAACTTAGATCCTCTGCATCACACCTTGGTTAGTTGCCTCAGGTAGCTTTAAACAGATGGTGTAAAACCCTTCTTTTCTATGTAAGCCAGTCAGTGGACCATTTGAAAACACACACGCTGACAGAGTCTACAAAACTGAAAGAGAGAACTTGGGGTCACTGCAAACCATGCTGTTTCCAGCATTTGCATCTAAACAACAGGCTCGCTGATGACACAGACTTAGAAGAAATACACTTATTTCACTGGACTACATAAAATTGATGGAAGGAAATTAGCAGTAAAGAGTTTCCAGATCAGGGTTTGGCCTCCTGGGGGTAACAAAGTAGATTCTGAAAGATACAGAACAGCATTTCAGCAATTGGGTACCATGCTTTGCTAGGTTACTTAAGACATTACCAGTAATGTATTGCTTAGTTGTACCCATGTACACCATTAAAGTTATTCCAGTGTGGCATAGAGTGAGCAAGCTGAGGTCAAAATATGCCAGCTGGAGAATATTAAGGAAAAACGTTCCTTCAATTTCTGCTTAATGTTCTGATAAAAATAAAGAAGCCACTCACTGGCACTATGGATGTGTTTACTTGCACTGCATTATGACTACTCTTCTCTGACTTACACGGGCTCCTGCAATACCTCTTGCCATTTCCCATTCTTGAATTTCTCACATATTTTCCAGGAAGGAGCAGTTTATGTTCATCATGTTTCTTTTGCAGGAAAAAAGAAGAAAAAAAAATATTATTAACTGTAGCAAGATGTTACTGTAGTTGTTTTGGGGTTTTATTTTTACAATAAAACTATGTTAAAAGGAAAAAATTATATAAACACATAAGACGCATTTGGCAATGGTACACATAAAAGTTTTATGGAGACAAAACCCTATAGGGTTCTTTTGGAGCTAATTATTCCAATATGCAAATTAAAATTGTGCATTATTCATTTTTGTCAGATAATTTTCATTTGCTTTGGTGTTCTTATAATAAAAATCTGCCAACAGGGTTTCCTCTTAACTCATCTAAGGAAGCCTGTGAAGAACACTCCATATTTAACTCTCTTTTAGATCACTGTGGCTTGAGAATACTTTTAATCTCTTTTCCATTTATAACTGTACTGCTTGACCTTTTTGCAGCAAGGTGTCTTGTATATAAAATGTCAAAGAGAGGATTATAGACATGGGACAAAGATATAGTTTAATTAAAAAAAGTCCTGTGAGACTGAAAAAGGTTACTGGCCCAGATCACAAATATTTAATGCCAGATTACTATTTATGATGTTAAAATAACAAAAAAGGGTTTATGGGTAACTTGTAATTGACCAACCTTTACAGGTGCATATGATAATATTAAGCTTCAAGTAATAACTTTCATATTAGCTTGGAAATCAGTTTTAAAAATTTAAGAAATATTTCCTTAATGTTTTCTGTGTATTATAGAACTATCTCTACAACATGAAATAGGTTAATGGTTGAAAGTCTGTTTCTAATTCAAAATGGTTCTGTAGGAAAGAATAAAATAAAGTGTGAATTTTTGAAATTTATTCACATGTTCTTTATTTTCTATCTCTGACATTTAAGCTTGGATAGGAGCATGGGCTCAATACTGAAGGAATGATTGAGAAAGACTAACCTAGATTTTGTTGCTGATTTTCCCCACAGAAGCAGTGAATACATTTCCAAGCTGAATGGTTCTACCAGGTTTCTCCACTTCTGTTCATTCCATGTGATAATGAGATGGAACAATTGTTTTTTTACTTCATAAACAAAGGGAAGGCCATGGACAAGTATTCCCAGAAAGAACTTAATTTACCAGTTAATGTATGAATCGAAATGAGTGCATGATGGTACTGACTGGATTTTGATTCAAGACTGGGTGTTAACAAATCAATGATCCAGCAATGGAGAAACAAGGAAATTTGAGGCCCAATTTTAAGAGTAGAGCACCCACAGATCTCCTTGGTTTTCACTGACAAACTTATGGAGGCATCAGAGAAAACTGGCACACTATTTATGCAACTACCTCAGTAAAGGTGCAGTAAATGCATTGTGTAGTGATAATTTGATTTTTATTTTTTAATATAAAACAAATTTTTGTGATTTTTGGTTAAACTTCCTATATAAAAGTTGGTTAAAAAAGCATAGATAGATAAAGTATAAATGTCATGGGGTAGCTTTACCTTTAAGACAGCTTAGAAAGAGGGGAAGTTAGAATTTTCCTGGGTCTAAATATTTTTAGGGGAAAGTGAGGAAAAAGGGTAAGATGAAAAAATCCTTCTCCTGCATAGCAGTAGTAATAAGAATCTTCTATAAATATCCATGGTTGAGTTTGATTCTGGGCAGAAGTATTAGGAATATTATTAGAGAAAAATGCTACCAGAATTCCCATGAGAATCCCCAAGTCACTACAGGGCACTCAGGAATTTCTAGTCTGAATGGAGAAAAAGATCCTGCTAATAAAGGCACTGCTTAGTTCTGTTCTATTATGCCAACTAGCACACTTCAATAATGATGATAGTATAGCAAGTGCAGGTAAAGAGAAGACTGATGATGAGGATGAAGATTGGGAGAGCAGATTGCCCAAAACATGATGACAGTATTTACTCAACACCCTGTTGGGTGAAGGCATATAATAATTTTTATCTTGTAGTCCTGAAGAGTTGATAAATGGAAAAGCAGATATTCTAAATAAACCTGTGTGGGTACTGCCTGCTTGGAGAGCAGCACATACTGTACAGACAGGATGATCCACCCCTGGAAGTGTTCCAGGCCAGGCTGGATGGGGTCCTGTACAACATGATCTGGTGGGTGGCATCCCTGCCCAAGGCAGGGGGGATGGAACTAGGTGAACATAATGGTCTCTTACAACCCCCATTACATACAGCAATACTTTATATGATTTCAGAGAAAAAAAAAAAATCCTGAATATCTTAAGTCATTGTAGCATGATCTCAAGATTACACAGCAGTACTACAGTAAATAGATGTTAATAATTAAAGACTTGTAAGTAAACAGAAAATGTAATATGATGCAATATGGATTTTCCAGGATCATCACTGTGGTATTCTACCTTTATTAGAAAATAAATTTCATAAACAAAGGAAACGTGATGGATATCATCTAAGAGGAGGTAAAAAATTAGGTACTGTGTCATGTAGAAATTGATAGATAAGTTACAGAAGATGGGCATTACCAAAGCAGTAAAGAAGACAGGGAAATGTATGGGTCATTGTTAACACAGTCATGAAAGATGAGTTAGGAAAATTCTGCTTTTGAGTTCCTCCAGGTCACACTAACAAGTTGTGATTGATCTTCAGTATAATAAACCAGACTAACATACATTAAAACAACAAAATCACCCAATGTTTTCAAAGTAAATAATACAAGATATGAAGTAATTTGTTTGAAGGTCAGTGGCAGAAGTTCCTTCTTCACACTGCTGACCTTCTGCTTCTCAGAACTCTCAGGCTGTTGGGTACCCTGGAGCAGAGACCTCCAGTATCTGCCAGTGTTTTAAGTGTCCACGAAAAATAGCTATTAATTAGCACACAGACCTCAGCTGAGTTCCCAGACACTGTATTACTGAGCTACTGTCATTTCCTATGGGTCAATGAATATTGATTAAAGCCAGCATTTTCTGCTGGGCAGTTTACACAGCTCCTACCCTGCTTATTGGCAGTGGGTTATTTCATTTTTCCCAGCTTACCTCTCCCATGTGCCATACAAACCTGGAGCGTAATCGACCACTATGGTGCAGGGTTTATACAGGCTGAGCATTGCGACAGCCAGTGCTGTGTCTCCTTCATCTTCTTGTGGATCTAATCCTCAGCACCTGAACATCATATAAAGATGAGGATACATCAGATGTTTATTTAATTTCTACATATGCCCATAATTTCAATCGACATAGGCTGTTAGTGTTCAGTCCAAGGTTTGGAATGAAGTTAAGTATGGACCTGAAAACAAATGCCATGGATTTTTGTATTCAGAAATATTTGGTATGTGCTCAGCTTTTAATAAATATTTTGTGGAAGTAGAACTCACTGGTATAACCATTTTTCTTGACCAGCTCTTGACAGAGCTGTATTAAAACATACAAACCTTTTCATTTTCAACATGCATATTGCAGTCATATAACTTGACCCTTCCCTCATCCTGCTGTACACTTTCTCTTGCTTCTGAAAGAGTATGAAGTTTTCAGATTATGAAGGGGAAATACACTTAGCAACACCAACTACTGTGATCCTGTGGGTTCTGTGAAATGCTGCCTATGCCGCCAGATTTATACTTCAGATTTCTCTACTGTGTCATTGTTGCCATGTAAACCATTTCCCATCCTGTGAAACATAATGGACTGATCCGGCAAACCTGACAGAGACAGACCTCATGTTGACTTTACTAGCTCCCTCCAGCCTTTATTTCATCTGAAAGGCAATAACAGAAAGGATTGTTGTCATCTGACATCATTATCCTTAGGCATGGAGTTCAGATTTTGCCAATTTCTATTGGACTCCAGTAGAACTTAAGAAAGGGTCTCCCATAGCATGTCAGCAAAAATTACTCCCAAATACATATGCTTTTTTTTTTTCTAGAGTGGTGTTTTTCAGACATAGGTCCATGACTCTTGTCTAGGTGTGCAGAGAATGACAGGGATCTTCTTCAGTACCCTCTTTTCTGATAGTACTTTTCAGTTTTCACTCTGCTGGGTAAGACTTTAAAAACACGGCTTTATGAATCACCTATAAGCAGAATTTGGTGTAGTGATGCCCATTTGAATTAACAGAGGGCCTGAAAAATTGGTCATATGGGAAGCAGATTGTTCATTCTCTACCAGAAGTTCCCTGAGCACCTTCCTTACATAGTAGAGCACTTAGGGTAAATATACACCCAGGATACTGATTCACATTACAGTTAAACTAAACTAAGGGCTTGCTTCTTGTAAAAGCAGGGGGTGTCAGTCCCTTTCCCACCTACTTTGTTCCTTCCTCTTTTGTGTCTGTTCCCAGAAGCTTGATGATTTCTTCCTTTGCACTGCCCTGGCACCCATCTGATCACACGTTAAACTGGGCCAACACGCTAACCTTGCAAAAAATTCATGTTTTTGAGGCATTTTTGCTAGTTGTTTTTTTCCTGAAGCTTTAATGAAGTAAATTTGACTCTTCAGCCATCCACTGAGCCTTGGCTTGGTCTGGTGGCAGGCCACAGCTGGGCTTCAGTCTGCAGTGTGTGTGCAGGGAAAGCAAGGGTGCAGTGCAGGGCAGTGGGACCCCACAGAGGTTACAAGGAGCCAGTACCTCTGTCACCATCTCCCCCAAGCATGAAGCTGAAGGCAAAACTTTGGAGTGTTAAACATCACCTTCAGTTCAGATTCTGTTCTCCTATCCACTTGAATTTCCATCAAACTTATTGAATCCTCCATTTTCTGTTTTTAAGGGAGGGTTGATTGGATTACAACTGAATATGCAGAATGTACATTTGAAAAGACATACAAGGGAGCATCATAAGCCGTCTGCCCTTCATACATTTCTAAGGCAGTGATAACTGTATCCCAGACCCTAGAAGCCATACCCTTTAACAGACTTAGACACCCAGTTACCTATAACTCCAAAGCAGGCCAGCACTTTGTGCAGTGAAAATTTTTGATCTGTAAATTTAAAAACTGAAAACCTTTTCAGGTATGTTCACATTTCCTAAGCAAAACTCATTTAAATTCTCAGGGTTGATCTTAAACTTCAAGCCAGCTCACTTGATTTGTTATGTGCCCAGTAGCTATTGACAAAGATATTACTCACTGTTCTAGTATTTTTTTTTCCCAGAGAAATCTTCCTTATCTTGTGTCTTTCACAAGTACTATTTTCCATAATCCATCAGATTTCATATTATCAGATTGTTTGAAGATGTATGTTCAGATTTCTTTGCTTGCTTAGCAGTATGTAAACATTGGAGACCTCAGTTAGATTTATATGACAAAGGAAGTGACAGGATCTCTTTGACAAAGCTAAGCAAGGAGTCTAAAATGTTAGACTTCTGGAAGTTGTAGGTTGAAATTAGTGGTTAGGACTTGTCCTCCACCAGTGATACAACAGAAGCACAGTGTAGTTTACCTATATACGCCAGTGAGTAAACTCAGGGTGTTCCTGTGGGGACTAGGGTAATTGGCCCGTTCAAAAGCTAAATTTGGTGGCTATCAATAATTTTGCATATTTGAGAGCTTCCCTGACTTTTCTGTGGGACAACATGCTGCCATAGAAGACAGGACTAAAAGTGGTGACTCATTAGGTACTTCTTATTTTTGAGAAGAATTCAATCTTAGCTCTAGATGATCATGCATATAAACATAACATAAAAATTAATTATGGATAGGATGTTATGATAAATACAGAGAAGTATTTGCAAGTTTTGTTCACTTGGAAGTTGTAGGTGTTTAAATAAATTATTAGGGAGTAGACACAGATATGGCCTTTTTGATGAGGATGAAAACATAACTTGCAACATCTCACAGTTATCAGATCTACAGTTTTTGCAGTGGCATATCTTCTCTTGGTTGGAGTTTCATCTTGAGGAACCTTTTACAGACCGTGTGAGAAAAACTTCCCTACCTGCATGACCCGGGGGGCTGTGTTCTTGAGTGGTGTAGGTTTACTGACAGCAGTATTGCAGATAATCAGTAGAATGTCCACAGTGTGGTTTTATGGCAAGTGCTACGGCTGTAAGTGTTGTCATTGCCATACAGCTCCCTCAAATCAAGCCATCCAACTGTTTGCTCAGCATCACCTGCTACTGTGGTGGAACTTTTCTAATACTATTTGAAATTTCTTACTAAAAAACTGAAAAAAGACCTTAAAATGCACTATTTTCAAGTTAGGTTTTGAAAGCCATATGATCATCTGCTCTTCAGGGCCACTGAAGTCTTATTATAATGTAGCAATATGTTTTATAATACAAGAAAATATGTGAAAATATGTGAACAATTAATAGCACCACAAACTCTATTTATCATAACATTACTTAATCTCAGAAGACTTAATTTTCTTTGAAGCTATCTTGAAAACCATCATCAGGAATCATAGATCCTAGGTTGTGGAATTCCAGGAACCATGGAAAATGCAAGAAAGAGTAAGCAAATGCCTCTCAATTTCTGCTATCTCTGAGTTCACCAGATTGGTCTGCCTATTCAAAGAAACTTAAAAAGAGTCAGATTTGGCCAGCTGGGAATCCCTGCTATGCTGTCCATATGTTTTAACAGTTGGAAGGGTTGCTCAGCTCTTCACTCTTCTGCTAGGAAATGGGCAATGCTTGGAAGTGTCCAGGGGATGCCCATTGGGCTGGACCAGTTCCAGCACTCTGAAACTGCAACAAATAGGGTAAGGAAGAGGGATTTACAAAATCAATCTTTAACCCCTGTGCAGTGGAGTGGTTTCCTTCAGGGAACATAGAGATCCACTGAACTAGGCTCCTGCTTTCAATCTCTTTCCAGTGACTCTGCTGGGATCTTAGGCAGAGAGCTTAATTGGTCCTCTCTGATACACTGATATAGATAATGATAAAAATCATGTTCATTTTCTCCATAATTTAAGATTAAATTTCTACTAAAATGCATAAAATTCATAATCACCATTGTAGTTCTATTTTTATGTTTCATGCCCCATTCACTAAATAAAAGGCATATGGAGAGGGAGAGGGAGAGAGACAAGTAGAAATCAAGTTAACACAGAGGAAATGTGTCAAGTAAAGTCCTTGGAAGATTTCAAGGTCAATATAATGAAAAAGTGTGCAGGAAATTGAACAATTTAGCAGGCAAAATGTCCTCACATTTATGAGAACTCAGGTAGAAGAATATGATTCTGCATTCGCCATACTGCTGTTCACATTTCCTGTAATTTTAGTTTGTTGTTCTTAATAATAAGAGATTGTTGGAGCAAATAACATAAATTTACACCTCCATCTATGGCAGGCAACAACTGCTGTGCAACTGAAGGAAGAATTCTCACTCCACACATTTGAGGACAGTATTTCCAGAGGAATCTCTCAGGACTCATCACTACACTTCTGAGAGAAAACTACAGGCAAACATTCACTGTCAGGTGAATAGACCTTTATAAATGAGGATTTCCTTAGCCCAGGAATATTTAGGATTTCATGGTTATGTAAAGGACCTTTACAACATATCATAACACACTTTTGATATTTAACATATTGCATAACCAAGGAACTTTAAGCTGGAGAACGATGCAGTTATAGTTTTATCAAGGTTATATGTCTAATGAGATATATTTTAAATCCATTTAAAAAGTAATGAATTTTTAGCACATTTTCCATCCACTTTAAAATAAAATTATAAATCTGTCAGAATTTTAGATTCCTTTGGATGCAATTTTGCATGTCTATTTTGAGGGAAATTTTGAAATTTTCAAAGCTTTCATATAAAGCCTGACCTACAGGAACTCTACCCCTGCCCCCCCCCCCCCCCCCAAAAAAAATAGTAAAGTATGTATCTTTAATGCCACTGATTTTTTTTTTCCCTCACTTGAAAATACAGCAGCTGTCTGCTGTGACAGTTACAAATCTGTCAGGTTATGTAAACTGGGAAAAAAACAAAGAAGATGGTATTAAAAGGGTTGCCTACAGTTTCTGAGAATTTGAGCTGCTCGTTTTGTCTCCCTGGGTTTTTGGGTTCTTGCTGCATAGTTAAGACTTGAGAAGCGTTGGTCTCCAGTTGTAGAGATGGTAAAAAAGGCTCCTTAGACAGATATGAATGACATTGTTGTCTGTGTAGCACTTGGAACCCCTGGTTTCCTTAGGCTAAAGGCTCACTAGCTTTTCCTGATCCTTAGCAAGCTCCAAAATAAACTTCCAGAAAATGAGGTAGGTTTAGATCAAAATGTTGCCTGTATTTCAAAAGAGGATTGCCAAATATACATGCACCTATACAGTTAATCTTATTTTAAAGTAATTTTTCAGGAAGAAAATTCTGAAGGTGCTAGCTATCTCTCATCCTATGACATTGCCGTTAGTTAGGCTCCACTGAAAGAGTGACTGAGCAGTCAGGGATAAAAATAAACTGCTGGTTCACATGTCATTCAGGCTCAGAGAAAGATTCAGGACATGCTGACTAAGCAGTGTTTGACCAATTAAAGTGGCTCTTTTGTGTTATTTTTTGTTAACTACTCCACTGATAATTACTATTATTATTAAATGAGTGTCAAAAGTTGCAGTGGTTTAGGTCTAGGCTAATACTCCTCCTATGCTATCTGTCCTTTGTGCCTATCAGGGGTTTTATTCCTTTTAACCTCTAGGGAACATGAAGAACTGTTCTAGCTCTAATAATATTTAACTTTAAATGGTTCCCAGGATCATTTTTAACAAGCTCTTCTACCATACCTAGAGCAGGGACTAAATGTGTTTACGTTGTTGATATACTTTGCTGTTGGACTGTGATCAGGTGCTCATGCCAGTTTCATTAACTTTTTTGGCAGTGGTTTATGCAGATGATTACAAACTGAAACTAATTCATTTTCAGGGTCTAGCAGCAGTGGGAAGAATTGATTTTTAGAGGCTTATTTTACACAGAAAACACAGTGGTACACCATGGCTCGTGCAGTTCAAGGAGGTCATAATAGTCCTTTAGGGTGAATTTTTGCTATTGTCTCCTTCTCGACATGTTTGGCCTGCAGGAAAAATAGAGGAACATTGTGAACTGGTGATAACTACATGGAGTCATGTTACCAGACTAGCTCTTGCAGATCCATGTTAGCAATGATGAAGAGGTATGTTTCTCTCTCAGCCAACTGGCTCTGACTAAGCCAGTGGAGCAGGAATTAACACCCAGAGCTATGGAAGGGATATTTGAGGTGCTCCTACCATGATGTGTGCTAGAAAACACAGAGCCTCTGGGTTCGATTACTCCTAGTCTCTTTTCAAACTATCTCCTCTAGACTGCCTTCTCAGACAGACACCTTCTGAACAGAGAAGGCTCAAGCTGTGTCCGTAACACCCAGTAACAGCATGGACTGAAGGGTTAGCTGAGTTGGAAGTGTAAAGTGTGCATGACAAAAAATTCTAGAGTAGTTTTCAATTTTTCTTCCTGCCTAATACCTGGAGGAAATGTAGCTAGATAGGATTCACATGCTGCTAGCTTAAGCACTAAC
Source organism: Pseudopodoces humilis (assembly GCF_049639895.1). Taxonomy (NCBI): domain Eukaryota; kingdom Metazoa; phylum Chordata; class Aves; order Passeriformes; family Paridae; genus Pseudopodoces; species Pseudopodoces humilis. Next base: position 47,634,722 of record NC_142204.1, on the reverse strand, counting down.
ATGCTTACCACCAGTCATCCAGAATGATAGACTGCTCTCTGGACAGGTGGCCACCAGTCAGACAAGAGAAGTTGTAATAATCTGTTCTTTGATCTTTCTGAGGTCTCCAAGATTTCTACTGCTTTCTATCTTGGATCAAAGTTTAAATAATGATAACATTTTTCTCTTGAGTCCTTCAGTTACCAACTTCCAGAATTCCAATGATTTCATTTCTATCAGTGTTTTTTTTATCTTTCATATATTTCACAGCTTTAACATATAAAATACCTCATAGCTCAAATTTTTTTAAAGAACAAGTAGACTAATATAACACATTTGTGAATACAAAAATGGATGGTGGCTCATAGACATGTACAGTTCAGGGTGTTTTACCTCTTCTACCCAGCAGATATTTTCACTCAAGTTTAGGGAACTTCCAAGCTCACCTTTTCTTCATGGTAAATAAGAGCATTGCAGATGCTGATGTACCTCATCCCCTCCTGTTCAGTCCTGGATGCCCATCTGGAGTCTTTGGGCAAGAAAAGCTATGGTTGGTGTGGCCAACTTTAGGGACATAAAACTGAGGGTCTGATGAGTTACAGCAGGCACTGGTGGCATAGCAAAGAGTACTAGAGAGATTCTGTGTGTATAGTCTTCAGGAGATGACCATGTTCACGTGTTTCATATTATAGGGCAAATTGATATTGTTGGGCTAATTCATATATATAGGATAGAACTTCATCTCACAAAGGTAGTCAATTGCAGTGATCTGTTCACCAGATGTATTTTAGACACCACTTAAAAGATCAAATTTACCTAAAACAGCTCTGGCTTTTTATGTGGGAATGGCTGGCATGAGCACTGTCTCTGTACCATCTATCTTTGTTTCTGCATAGTATTTGAAATCAAATAGCTTATTGACCACTTCTGTCAGGTCTTTCCTTTTGGGGATGAAATAACTGAATATTTCTCATGGAAAATTCTTGCCATGGGAATTGTCACCTCCTCTGATTTGTAGCTCTGATTTGTAGCTTAGATAAAAGTCACATTTACTTACTCTAGGCCTTCCTTAGAGCTAGCCTGGGCAAACAGCCAGAGAAAAAAGAAAGAAAGCACCAGACTGGTTTGGTTCATGCCAATTTTTGATAGCGGTTATTCTGGAGACTTGATAACTGCAGAAGTCATAAACAGTGCAATAGCCAGTGTGATACTAAAAAACCAAAACTGATAGCCTGTTTTTAGAGATAGTTTGAAGTTCACTTTGGGACAAAAAAGGGCTGGAGATCACACTACAGAAACAAGGGATTATGTGATTGCACCAGTTGCATAGAAACTTCCAAGGGTAAATCTCTTTAAAGACTTTCCATATGAGGAAAATGTCATTTGGAAGACCTGAGCAAGTGTCATGGGCCCTGTGGAATGTAGTCATGGACTTCATTAGGTAAGCTGGATGGCTTCCCAGCTATCAGCAATTCCACTGTGGCCTGAGACAGAAACCGAAAGACAGAAGTTGCTATATTAGCTATGAGCCAAATGTAGTCTGAGTCATTACAACAGCAAGGGGATCTTTAAAGGGTTGTTTCTGTAGAGCCTAGACAAATAAAAAGCTTGAGATTCACCCAGAAGTTTCACCTCCAGTGTTCCACCTCCACTTTCCAGGTCTGCCAAGATTTTTTAAATTGACCTGACAAAGAGGATTGAATAACTGTCTCTTCCAACAGCAGATGGGCAGCCAAAGGCTTTTGGGCAAGCAGTCCTCTGGCAGCAGAAGAGGTTATACATTTCTGACTCAGAAATTCTTAGATAAAATATAAGCATCTGTAATTATCACTGAAGAGGCTGTAGGAACTAAAAGCAAGGAAAATAATTCTGGCAAATCTTAAAGAGAGATCAGATCTTTGAAGCATTAATGGTGCATTCCATTTTATACCTTTTCACTGAAATCTTCTGCATATTTTTATTCTTTGTACTGTGCCTGCACACTCCTTTTAGCATTTTGATATGGTAACCAGGTAAATTCCACCTGACACTCAAATCTTCATACCAGTGGTCTCTAAGGACCTATGAAGAATGAGATATTAGGATACAATATAATACAGTTTCTTATAATATAATACAGTTTTCATATTAAACATAGAAATTCTCCATTTCCAAGATGCATAATACAACAGTTTAGAAAACAATGTTATATGCAGCACACATCAAGTTTTGCCTATTATAGATCAGCATATCCCAGTGGAGCCAATGGATACCAGTTAGCAGTAGTTAAGAAATATGTTGGTCTTATATTGAATTTTTTTTAAGCATTACATGCATTCTTACAACACAGTTCCGCAACCTGTGTCTCTCCTGACACTCATATGGCCCCATGTGCCATCTAGTGGAAAAGGTCAACTTTAAAAGATATTGTCAACCTGAGCTAGGAGGGTTTACAATGGAAAATGAAATGGAAAACAAATACTAAGGAAAAAGGGAGTCTTCTATTCTGAAGGACAACATACTTTCAAATGCAGATATATTACAAGTAGGTGGATAGGGATAATATTTGACACTTTGTAATTAGTCTTACAATTATTTCCAGTATAAATAAACACTTTTGAATCTTTAACTGCATAGAAATCGATATGGACTGAGGGACAAAAGGACTTATTTTTCTTAATCTAGTGATTAGTCTTGATTTCATAAAGGCAATCTGGAGAAGGACAAGAAAGATAAAGGATAAAAATAGAAAAGTACATGTGGAACTCAGAATTTGAAGGAAGTAGTAAAAGCAGTTCTTATAACTGATATCAATTTTCCTGAAAATGCTGATGTACAAAATGTCTGAAATGCAAATGTAAAAGGAATAAGTGGAAAGAATTATTTAATGACTTTAAAAAAAAAACAGTTTTCATGGGGTTTTTCTCCTTTCATTTTGTTGTCTCTCTCCAGCTAGTCCGCTCTAGAGATCTATTTTCTCTTTTTTTTTTTCCTCTTGTGATAGAATATGTCTGCTGCAGCTTCTGTCTTACTTCAGTCTTTCCTCTCTTCAGGAGCTGTCTTTACAGATCCACTCTCCCTATCTTAGTCTAATTTTCCTCCTGTCTTAGTCTAATTTTCCTGTAGTTTATAGTATGTTTGTGACTGCAGACATACTAGTTTAACTCTATCACCTAGCAAATAATTCCTACATTATTCATCTTCACAGATGCTTTTATGAACCAAGTTTTTCTCAACACTTAAGTCATAGCAGCAGTTCTTAACTGTACTAGAAACATGTGGAGTCCTAGTAAGCCCAGGGATGTCCCCTCCATGGAGCTGGACATAGCAGCAGTGCTCCTAGCATCAAGCACTTGGAGGAAAGTTTACCTGCAGCTAAAACTCTTGTTCTGAGACCAGAAAGGCAAAAACTTGTTGCTGAGTAAAGCAGAGCAAACTAAGATTCCCACAAATGAAATTCTGGGCAATAGCAGTGTGTCAAAGTTCAGCAAAGTTCAGCACATTTCCTATGCTTTGCGTACAACGCATTTAGCCAGGAGAAAGAGCCCCATAAACAACACATTTTTTCCTCCTGCTGTTGAAAAATCTCAAGCTTTTTCAATGACTTTGAGGGGAAAAAGAAGGCCAAAAACGAAAAAAAAAAAAAGGCCAGTAAAACAAATGTGGGCCCTAACTGTTCCCACTTAAAAGATCCATGTGTATTCATTATATGTGTGGCTGCTGCAACTTCAGCAGCAAGGTCAGTTTCATAACTTTTAACGTGCCACAAAAGTTGACCTGAAAAATGCAGGCAAAGACACAACAAAAGTTATGCCAGCAGCTTTAATCTCAGCAAACATATTGAGAATTTTGAGAGAAAAACTGTTCTCCTCAATCTTAACAGCACAATCCTGTCAAGTAAGTCTCATCATTGCTGACAGGCTTAGAGGTGTGGGAACTTCTCAAAGACAATATTTCCCAAAATATTTCACAGTGGAAAGTGTCAGTCAGTCAAAAGACAGAAGCTGCACACTCCCTTCTCTTGCTTCTTTCTTAATGGATGTCTCTGACTTGGTGAAATCATATCTATATGTCTTCATACACTAATATCAAAAAGACACTTGCAGAAGAAACTAGAAGTTCATTTCATGGCCTTCTGATCCAAGACACTGCTTCCACCAACAAAGAGTATCATAAGATGAATGAATTTTTCTGGAAGAAAAAAACACTACTGGAAAGTGTAGAATTTAAGTTATTCTAATTGCATTGCTAAAGCAGTTCTATATATTCTCCAGTTCTGCTACTCACTGCTTTATTTAAAGGCATAGCTCTCTTATGAGCATACTTAAAATCTGTGAAATGTGTACTGACACAGAAAACATAATCCTGAGCTGTGGAGATTCAGTGAGTGTGTCTATGCTGGTATTCACTGGAAGAGCTGAGTGATGATGAAGGGGAATTAGAGAACCAAAGAGATATCTTTCTCAAGTGCATGTAGTTGGTGCCAATCAAGGAGCAAGACCTTCCCTCTTTTAACAAATCAGTCAAAAGTTTTCTACTTGTGTGTGTATGTACATAAATAAAATATGTCTATCTATCTATTGATATAGATATATATCTATATATCTCTCACACTTGCAGAGATTTTTTTAGGTTATTCCAAAAATGCGTTCCAAAGAAAACATGCACATAAATTATGGTGTATTCCTTTCCCTTTAAAATATTCCCTTTTAAAATATTGGAACATGATGCTAATTTCTAATCCTAAAATCAGGAGGAGCACAGTACTACAAGTACCCATGCTCATCAGAGTGGGCAAGATGCTAGCCCATCCTGGGAAAGAAAAAGCATGGAATAAATCAGAAATAACTACATTAATTGAGGATAAAATAATTAAAATATAAAGTGTATTAATATTATGTTATAAAAGTTTTGGCATGAATTTATTAAAACACACCAGCAGTCAGAGCAGAATAAAAGCTAATTTGCAACTGGTTGTAATGGGCTTGAAATCAGCTTTAGTATTGGAAGAAAGTTCAAATACAGTAGAAAGGAAATGCAATACAATAAAGCTATGACTCAGGGGGCTGATTGGGATAATGAAATGCATTTCAATGAATTCTGATGGGTAAAGTGTTATTACAGAGGAGCTTATAAACGAGGGGAATAGATGAAATTTGCCACAATAGCACTACACTGTCACAGTGACTTTTATTACTACAGAAATTATTTTGAAGTGTGAAAGGTACTGTATTTGGTGTTCTAATAACTCATCTAAAGTGACGATCTCTGTTTCACTGAGCTTTGTTGTTCATCAGTATCAAAAGTATAGACTCTGTGTCGACTGTGTGACAGTATTGCTAATTCTCTGTTCATCTTGTCAGCTGTGAGTCTCCTCGGCACACTAAGACCATAGAGCAGACATTCTGCACATCTATTAATATAAAATCCAGGGAGGCTGAGGAAGTTTGCTGTTTTGCCTGCTCTGTGGGGGCCTCCTGTGGCCTGAATTAGATGGCTCCTTCTCTCACAGCAAGGCAAAAATAACTCTTGAGTTATGATTTGCAAAAACAGCAGGGCTAATGCCAAGATCAGAGAGCTGTGGTTTGCTCCCTGTGTGTTTGGAAACATTACAAGTAATATTTTATGAACTTTTAATTTATATATAGTTTCCTTTATGCAAATATATACTTTCTTGTTGAAATTTTAATCGTTTTATAAACCCCAAATTTGACTCGCCTCAAAATGGTAATTAAAACCAGCCAGATTTAAAACTTGCATAACATTTTGATAGATTTCTTCTCCACTCAACCATGTAATCAAATCATATTAGAGACTGTGGAACATGGAGCAATTACATAATTTCTTTAATTTCCCAGGTCCGTGTTGATAATTTTACAAAATTCCTTAGTCTTAGATACATTTAGTTTTAAAGAAAAAACTGTGAATCTTTGCAACTTGTGGAATATTGTTTTAGAATTTCTGTGAATGGTGCTGGAGAAAAGAGGGTAGGTAAGAAGACGATCTGTAGTGTGTCCTTTAAATATATTTAAGATAGCATTGAAATAATTTTGCATCTTGTAAAACATAAGATATTGTCAATGGCTTGATAACTGTAAACAGAATATCTTTTCTCATCATCTTTTGTTCTCCTTAGCTTGTGTGGTCTGGTTGGGATTTTGCATGTCTCTTACAGGGTTATGCTTTCTTACACACAATGTGTTTTGGGTATTACCACAGTATAAGAATATGTTTCAGTATTATTATACTGCTTGCAGCATATCTATGACTTGAGATGTCTTAACCAATTTCCCACTCACTGGCCATTATTTCTGGTTCTGCCTCAAGAGGCTATCATACACACCCTTTCTTTGTGCCACTTGCACAGTGTTTGTGATCTGGGAAATTACGTTCTTCAAAAATACAGCCTCTTCTTATTTCTTGGGAAAAAGCCATGCAAAGATCTGGTAGATGGTGCAATCATGCCATCAAAGAGCACAACTAAATAATAGTGATCCCTTGCAATAAATGAGAAATGAGCAGCTCTAAGGTGAGGAGGAAACTCTTAAATCACACCTGCTGCTGAAACTGAACTCTCATTCATTAGTCCTAGTCTGTTTGCAGTTCATAAATGCTTGTATTTCATAAGTTATTAAATATCTTGCCCCACAGCATGATTTGTAACACCTAATGACAGCTCGTATTTTACCTGAGCATCCTGTGAAACATGTTGAATTCATGCCCTCTGTAAGATATTTGCATCACATGTCTCCTGGTTCTTTCTCACATCTGTTGAGGGCATATAACAGAAAGGGAACATAAGCCCCAGAGAAGGAGCACATGAGCTTCACAGCAGGAGCTATTCCAACTGCCAGCAAAATAAATCATATTACAGGAGGTAAACGTGAAGCCAATGAAAGTACCACTTGAGATGCTGCTATGAGTAGAACTGCTTTCATTAATTGTGTTTGCAGGCATTACCATGTCAGGCAAGCCTATCAAGGGAAAAACAAGGAGCATAAAAACAGATGTGACAGACCACAAAATGCTATATGCTGTATAAAACTAGTCCTGAGTCCATAACAGGTTAGTCAATAATAGGCAGTGCCTTTCCCATGTGGAGTGAAGAAGAAGAGGGAAAAAAAACCTCCATCTTGTTCCTGCCCAAGAAATATTATTCGTATTGTGTGTGGATGTGTGAGAGCAAGGGTCATCCATTTCTCAGCTACAATCAGCCTTTGGAAAGTATCAGACTCACACAGCAGGTAGCAGGTTTCAGCAATCACCATACATCATGTGGGACTGGCTGTCAGTAGAGTGCAGGAAAGCAGAAGAAACAAGCATACAGGGAGGTCAGCTTGCTGCCTTGCTGTCTTTAGTTTCTTCCTCCCTCCCTCACAGCCTCCTCTCCTGTCTGTTCAAGCTCTACACATTCAATGTGCCAGAGCAAAATAGTGCAGTTCAAATGCATTCAATAAACAAAATTAGCCTTAAAAATGGTGGATGTTCAACAATCTAATGAATACTGCTCTAAGGCAAAGGTTCACAACCTACCATGGGTTTGTTTTGTACATCTATTTGATGCATGTTCTATGCAAGTAGCAGCTTGTCTATCGGGAAACAAAGTTTCTAGTGCTGACAAAAGTAGAACTGTCTGAATTCAGTCTTTATTTTGTAATAAAATGGTCTGCGTTATGTACCATGCTCTGGGTTTACGTTTCCTTATTCTAACTTGAGAGGAGTGATAGTTGTGATTGCAGGCTATGAATAATCAGATAAAGCAGTTAAGCAGATGTACTGATGGTGAAGTCAGAGGAAGAAGCTTCATTGACATTACCTTGATTACTCCTGTCTCTAACTGTGAGCCAAAGGGATTTTAAAGGGGCTAATGTGAGGATCTCTCCCTTTACTCCTCCAGAAGGAGCAGTATGTCAGAATCTCTCCCTGGTAATCTCCCAGGATTGGAGATCTGCATCGTCATTGCTCCCTGGCTCATTCTTTTCCCTTCAGAACTCCATGATGCTCCTTTACCCCATATCTGATCCAACATTTATTAAAGAAAAGTTTCACCAGAGATGACACCTTATGTACCTTTCTCTCTGTTCTTTTCCCATTATTAGAGATATCCTCTAAATATCAGCATGTCAGTCTAAGAGAAGGATTAGGGAGTAAAAAAAGATATTTTTTATTTTATAAATAATATTTCTTATAAATCTGTATTTATGCACATCGTTGCAGATATAGTGGTGTTATTGGCACCTTTAATGTCAATACTGTCAGTGTCCCTGTTCCTTGGAGCTGCAGCAATATGGTATCACAATAACGGTATATTGCATGTCATTAGTACAAACAAAGTAAAACAACAGCTTTGCAACACATAGCCATAAGCTAAGTAACACCCGCATACATAGACAAATGATCCGAATGTGATCCGTTCCTTTCGAATTGTGCTTTCTGTAAGAGCCTAGCTTGATTGTTTCTAAGAGAGCAGAGTAGAGCCTTTCCAATAACGCGCATCTGGAGCTGGCGAAGAGCTCGGAGGTGCCGTGGGGCGGATCCGGGGGTGCTCACACCTGGGGTGCTCACACTGCGGGTGCTCACACTGCGGGTGCTCACACTGCGGGTGCTCGCACCGGGGGTGCTCACACCGCAGCCCTACCCGGAGCGCGGGGTGCCAGGCGCGCCGCCCCCACCAGAGGGCGCCGCAACACAGCCTCAGCTCCAGCTGCTGCTGCGCTCCGCTCCGCCCGCCTCCTTTACATCCCTCCTGAGCCTTCCCATCCCTCCTGAGCCTTCCCATCCCTCCTGAGCCTTCCCATCCCTCCTGAGCCTTCCCATCCCTCCTGCGCCTTCCCATCCCTCCTGAGCCTTCCCATCCCTCCTGCGCCTTCCCATCCCTCCTGAGCCTTCCCATCACTCCTGCGCCTTCCCATCCCTCCTGTGCCTTCCCATCCCTCCTGCGCCTTCCCATCCCTCCTGTGCCTTCCCATCCCTCCCGCCTCCCTCACATCCCTCCTGCTCCCTCCCACCCCGCCTGGCTCCCTCCTTTCCACCACTGGCGGCCCCTTCCCACCCCCGGCTGCTCCTTCCCTTCCTGGGCGGCTCCCGCCCAGCACTGGCAGCTCTCTCCCGTCCCCGGGTCCCTCCGGCTCGCTCCCCTGGCTCCGTGGCCCTCCCGCAGCTCCTCTGCTCTCCCCGCCTCGCAGGGGGAGCCTGCGGCTCAGGCGGTGCTGTGCGGCACCGAGCACGCTGCTGCAACCCTTCGGGCTGGAGGTGGCAGCAGCCGTGAACGCCTTGGGGGAAATACCGGTGAGGCCTGCCTGGGCTTAAAAAAATGTTAAGAATGTGGTAAATAGGTGGTGAAAGTCGTCCCTCACAAAGCTGCATCTCTCTCGAGATAAGGCAGATGTGGGATTGGGGCGTTAATCACTGGGAATGCTTATCTTGGAAGTTGAAAGCCACATGTTGAAGGAAACAATGGGTGATGCACTTGTAGAATGATGTAATAGAACACCATGTGATGTTGATTTTTTTTTTCTTTAACCGTCTGATAACCTTCACGGCTTCCTGGAAAGGCACACACAGAACAGTAACTAACTTAACAAAGACCTCTTCATATAATTATATAATTCCATGACAGAACTACTACCAGGAATACTCCAACCCATAAAAAAAAAAAAAAAAAAAAAAAAAAAGGCCTCCATGGCAAGCACATTCCTATCAAATATTATTATTCTATTTTTTTTTTTTTAATTACATGGACTACTTTTTTTCCCAGTTGCAGGTCAAAAGAACCAGATAGAAAGGGTTTTAATCTAACATCTCAGATAGAAGCTGGCATCTAACCAGCAATCTGAATCAGCAAAGTGTTAAAGGAAAAGCTTTGTTGCTTTCCAGAAACAGGAGGGGCTTAAGCAGATGTTTAAAACGAAATATGTCTGTACAGGTTTTGCTGCATTTGAGAGCAGGAAAGCACAGAAATGTCAACCCTGGGCTTGCATCTCCATCTTGACAAGAGTGCTTTGGTCCTGAGAGGAGTGTTACCAACGGAGTTCAGTATTTTACAGGCCAATCCAAAAGGAGCACTGAATGCCTGCATAAATGCACATCCAATAGATTTCACCATGGAGGTATGACAGTATTCCACAAGTGAAAGGATAGTTTTCTTCCCGACATTCAAAATGTTAATGGGGCAGTTTTCAGTATGAGAAAGGATACCAGGAAAATCCAAGATTCCCTACCTCATCTCAGAAAGAATAAAATGTGTCTTTAATATGTTTTAGTGTTGTGATCATTATGTGATTATGTAGATTGGTTCTAATAGAGGCAGAGTGAAAAAATGCCAGCTTTCTTAAATTAATTTTCTATGAAAAATTGTTGTTGGATACAGTTCTGACAGGTGTTCAGGGTCATCCAATTTTTCTGAAAACAGAAAAAGAAACCTCTTTTATATGGCATATATCAGAATTAGGGGAAGAGAACTGGAGAATGAACCATATATTAATTTGCTGCAAGTCAACAGTTAGACACATTCAGTGGACTTACACAAGCTAAAGGAGGAGCTTGGTATCTTGAGGAGCATGGATCACTACTGTCAGTTGTCATCACCCCAGCTCATCACTCTTCCTCTGAAATTGAAACAACTAAATGCTTTGTGCATTCTAGAGGGATTTGATGGAGGAGGAAACTTTTCTTTCTCCTTAATAGTAAATGATACCCATGAAAAACTGGATAATTAATCAGGCCTCTATAGCTGTGATACTGTATCATAATAAGATTGATCACAGGGTGCACTGTGATGGAGACAGGTATAAAAGAAATAAATTACTGACCTGAGCATATTAGGAAGTTTTGGTGTACTGTGTTTGGTGGTGTATTGGGGAACCTTGTCACACACACATCACACATCATCTAGTGAAAAATGAAAAAATAGCCTCATAAGGCAAAAAAACCCCCAAAATAAAAAATTAGACTAGAGAGAGAAAAAAGATCTAAAATAAGACTTTTTTTCCTTGGTAATGGAGAGTGATGTAGGATGTAGAAATTTGTTTAATAAGGTGTGACATGTTTTCAGACCTAGCTTTTAGTAACTGCAAAACATAATTCATCAATATTTCCTAATCTTCCAGGAATTAATGGCATTCTAGATGGCAGGTCTTGGAGAAGCATTTCCTGGAAAAATGTAGTGGGTATATTTAATGAAATATCTGGCGAGATGAGAAAAGAAATTTGAAAAAATTGTTGTGAAGAATGAGAAGTGAATAGCAAGAAGGTGAAGAAAGATTTTAGCACCATAATTGTCCTAAAATTAAGAGAGGTAAAATATAAGGAAAACTAGAGGCAATACTTCAGTATTTACTGAAGTAAATGCTGATTTACTTCATGGTAAATCAAAAGAGATTTACAATGAAGAAAAAGGAGCTTTTCAGGTAGCAAACATCAAAAGCATACAGAGGTTCAGCAATCTGTGCAAACTTAGCACACTTTGGAAAGTGTAAAGTTGTACTGTGGGAACATATAGTAAAAATAACACTAGCATAAGGTAATTCTCCTACTGCCAGATCTGCTAAGCAAATAGGAACTTCATTTTGCACCAGCTGCAGCATCCAAGTGGTCTACAAATGTGCCATATGGTCTGCAACACATAGATTGGTGCTCTAATACTATGGCTGCCCCCCACTGTACCCAAGTATGTAGGACATATGCTACACTCCATTACTTAATTGTGCATTACCTTGCATCTGCAGGCATTCATTTACAAACTTCTGATACTTTTTCTTCAATTTAAAGGATTAAAATTTCTGAATTTTCTGTGGAAACACATTTGGATTCCAGCTAAACATTGCAATGAATCAAATCTTAGTTGCGTGCCTCGTGCTATTTTTATTGAATTAGGCATGTGAATCCATAAGCAGGTTTCTTTGCTTTGGCTGTTATGTTAGGCTAGGATCTGTTTTGGGATGGAGTAGAAATGTTTCAGTGGAATTAACAGAAGTTTTCAAGGGGATTATACATATATCAAAGACATGAAAGAGTGAAACACTAGAACACCGAAGAAGTTCAACATGCAAATTCAATAGACAATACTTAGGTTAAGGCAGTTTGTACATCAGGTTAATTTTTAGTAGGATACATTGATATTCATATACTAAAAAATGATTTGGTGAAAAGTTCTTGAGATCAACAAAAGTAGAAAGGAAGAATTGCTTTCTGACTAAAGAATTCCACAATCCCCTATATTGCTCATAATTCTGCTGATTGGTGAACTCTTCATGTGGAGATTTTTTAGGGTAGTAGAATAATTGCAGCCAGGCCTAAATTTTTTAGATATTGTCTTTTAGGTGTTGATGGATTGTTCATAATTATGTAATTGTCTCTTCTTCCAAAACATGTACCAGTAAAATGTTAGATTGTTTTTTAGTGTATTTTAGTCCCAAAGATTTAAAATTTCATGAGATGCTGGATTTTGTTCTATATATTGAAAAGTTTGATTTTTTTTTAAGGAATCCTTATTTTAATCCACAGAGTTAAAGTTTTCAAGGCTACATAGTTATTATTTTATGCATTTTGTGTACAGGAAAGGTCAGCCTGTGAGTTTCATAAGCTCCTGATGGACAATCACATTCAGAAGAGGCTTTCTAGTTCCCACTCTGATCATACTGTCTCCTAGATGGCAAATGAACGGATTCAACAGAGAAAAACCTCTTTAAAAATAGCTTATCTTTTAAACTCCTTTATAATAGCAAAGTAATGGCTATATTAGCATTCTCTAACACATCTTTAAATATGAGAATATCAGTATAGCAATGTAAAAGTCCTCAAAATAGCTCCATCTGCCTTGGCATTAACTGCTGCAGAAAACCCCGTCTGTGCTGGATGCACCCTGGAATAAAAATTCATCTTTCCCCTCTCTCATCCACCCTTTTACAGGGCTCAGAACAAAGATTTATGTCCCTTTTGCAATTGCAGCATGCTGTCAAGCAATGTGATGACAACATTGAAATAATCTAACATGTAAAAACTAATAATGGCTAACAGTATGAACAAATTTACACCTAAACCTACTACCACTTCACATATTGTTCTTAATTAATGGGCCCTGATAAGGCATTTTCATATACACAGCTAGCTGCCTCTTTAAGTGCTGGAGAAGTAACCTGTAGATTTGTAGGAGACTAGATGTACTCTGAAGGAAATTTTAACTTCTTTCTAAGTCTATCCTAAATCAAAGCTGTTCTTTGTAAATATGCATGGGGAGGACAAACTTATATCAGAATGAGAGCACTGGCCTTTGCTTTAATCATATCCAGTAAGCATATATTACATACAAGCCCATGAAATTATCTTGAGTTATCAATAGCATGATGTGACCAAAAGTAAAGAAAATGAGAGTGTTTGGTATAGACACACAAATTACTTTGGCCTTTTATAAAGTAATTTGGCTGAGGTCATCTAGACAATTAGGAGCAGGAGGGAGGAGTTCTAGTTTGTTCTTCCATAGTTAGACTTCTTCTTAGCTGTGCATAACTTCCCAAGATTCAACAGGACTCATTTTCTAGATGGCTGTTGAAGAAAATGGGGGGCAGCTAAATTGTAATGTAGCATCATTTTGCAGTGTATGCCACCACATGGAGACAACATAATTCATACCTTAGGAAGCTTGTACTGTCTGATCATCAATATGATTATTTCAGTTACAATTACTTGTGGGTCATGAGGCTGGACAGATCACTATCAAAACTCATTTTTGTCTTGAATCTCTTAGCATGATTTTAGGTGTTTTGGTGTTTTTTTATGGAAGCTTTTGTATTTGGGCATTTATCTGCCTGTCTGTCTCAGGCCTCAATTAAGTTGAAATACAGTTCTTGAATTGGTGTTTCCAGTTGGAAGTTTTACAGGAACCATGATGACAGAAAGCTTAGTTCTCATTAGGAATTAAAGTAGCTCAGCAGCACAGGTCATTCGAGGATGCTGATGCAGAAACATGGGATTAAATCAATTTTATATTTCCCCTTAATATCCTATCAGAATAATCTTCTTATCCCATATCATTAAATCACATAAGAACTTAAGATGACAGCTAAACACAATTAGAATTTCCTAGAGGATATAGCAGGGCATTGGAATATGCCTTCAAATACATATACAGGAAACATGTTCCTCTTTGAAAGGGTTCTTTTCTCCAAGTGTCCTGCAATTCATACTAGAAAGCCCTTGATGTAACTCCCTGTGCAACCAGGGGTGTTACTAGGTGGTCTAGGACAATTTACTCAGTACGGTTGAGGCCATAACTTTGAAATATTATGGACATGACATTTAAAATTGGGAAAGAGAGATAATTTTCTAACACTATTAAAACTGACTTACTTCATATACAATATGTGACTAATGGAAAAGAGAGGGACCTCTTGGCTCTTTCAGTCCTCTCCTATTTTTAGTAAGTGTGCACTGCCCTTCACTCTATTGGGATTAGCCATTTTTTGAAAGAAGGGACTGGAACTTTCTCCTATCCATCAAAATAAACATTATTTTTAGGGTGCAGACTTCTGTTAAAAAAGAGATCCTCATAGACATTCATTATGCTTAACAAGGTAAATTCCATGTTTAATTGTAAAGGTTGTTCAATTAGCTGTCAGGAATATACCTAGGCCACCACCAAAGAGATAACAAGTATTTTAGTGTTTCAGTTCTTATTTTTCAAACTGTGACTATGTTTCTTTTACTAATGGGCTTAAAGGATAGTGTTACATTCATCCTCCATTTTCTGGATAATGGAAATGTTTTGTAGGAATGTTAGTCTATCTAAATGAAAAGTATATATATTCTGGGTGCATGTTTGTGGTGATAACCACTTCACATCTTAAAGATTATGGGGGAATTGATTCTTGTTGGTATAATCTATTTTTTATTCCATTGATGGAATCAATGAAAATATTTAAATTTAAACTTTCCAAGTAATCTTCAATAATGAGAAATGAATTCCAGAGAAAAGTAAAGGACAAATAATTTAAGTAAAAAGAAAAAAAATCCTCTATTGTTTGTTTACTGTTTTATCACAACCTTAATCCATTTGTTGTTTTGCTAATTTATGTCTAATCTCTCCCTGCCACTCGACTCTTTTCTGTCAGGGTCCAGTACAATAAAACCCCTGTAACTCTTCATCTTGGATAAGACGAAGCTATCTAAGACAAAAACTTCTTTCTGAAATCCCACTTTGCTCAGCTGCCACCTCATGATGGAGGCATAATTCACTCAAGGTCTCACCATAAGAAAATTATTTTATGGAGTACTTGTGTGACTAACACATTTCAGAACCCACCAGCTAATGAGGATTCATTTGTTGCCTCCTCAATCCCACTTCACCCAGGAGAGTACCAAAGCATCAGGCAGTCTCTTAACTTGGAGGCAGAGGAGACAAGGAGGAATGTGACTTGTTCTCTCAGGACTCTGAGCTTTCTGTAGGGATTCTGGGTTCTAGTCAGGGACCACAGCTGTTTTTTATGCAATGGCTGTTTAAAGGAAATACTCAGTAAATTCTCTGCTGATTTGAATTTATTCTGCTTTCATTTTTACCATATCATAGGAAAGCACAGTCTTAATATTGCCTAAGCAGAAATTATGGCAGTCTTGGAGCTCATAAAAAGAGTATTTGTGGGCCAAAGTTTGCAAGACAACCTACCTGAAAGACTGAGAATTTAATTGAGAATTAGCTCTTTTTTAAAAATCTTCATTTCTATTCTTTCTCTCAAAAAATTTCAAAAAGAAAAGTGTGCTTACTTAGATTTCATTAGAATTCATTACTGACCTATGATTTGCTTGATCTGCAGTGGTGGATGATCCAATTGTGTCAACACAGATTTAGCTAGCCAACAAAATGAGAATTGTGGGACACGTGAAATATTGGGGAGCCAGTTGAATACTCTAGCCACAGAATGTCCACATCACTGAAGCTGGACAGGGACTGAGGTTCTTATGAGCTCTGCAGCCATAGCAGGTCCACACCTACCAGTGACAGGGCCTACATTTCAATCCTGTTTTTACAGTTGAGAGCTCTCAACCCTCAAAACACCTGTACTGTACCATTAGGAGATTACTCATTCCTTCAAAGGCAGAAACCACTTTTCTCTCCCAGCCTCCTGCAGCCCTGAGTCAGGGCAGTGAGGATGAAGTGCATTTATAATGAACCTCTCCCCGTGCAGCCCTGATGCTCATCCATCACCACTCGTGCCAATCCCTAGGGCTCTCTCCACCCAGAGGTAAATCCATCCTCATCAGTCAGCGCCAAACGCTGCCCCAGCCCGGGGGATGCTGCCCGGGCACGCAATCAGCTTCTGCTGCCTTTTCCTCTGGTTTATCAAGAGATGGCAGCAAAAAGCCATTTAACCTTTGATCTCGGGGCCTCTGCGTGTCACAGGCTGCGGGCGGCGCAGGCCGGTGTCCCCGCGGTGCCCCGGGAGCCAGGCGGGGGCGACAGCCGGGACCGCACCCCCGGCGGGGAGCCGGCAGCTGGGCATGGCAGGAGTCTGAGCGCAGCCGGAGCCACAGCTGCCAGTGCCATCCATCGGGAGCGGATGGGGCTTCCCCTGCGACGGGAAAAGGTGTAGGAAGGGGCTGGGCATTAGGTGAAGAGGGATGTTTCTGAGAATGAACAGAAGCTAAATAAACGCATTGAAGAACCACCCCACCACCCCACCCCCTCAAAAAGAAAGAAAAAAAAAAAAAAAAGTGTGTGGAGAGTAAATTTTTGTAGATGATGTAGACCTTCACCTTGGGTTCATGGTGGTAGGATTTTTCCCGTTCGAAAAAGGGCTGCAAAATACTCAAAATATGCATGTTGCTATCATGATGCTATGTCCAAGGTGAGGGATACAGGAATGAACTTTCTGATTCACTGTGACAAGCTGACAATTCATTTTCTGCAGTGACATTTGTAAGAGCAAAAAAACTGGTAGCATGACATGTCAATAAAGACAGCTAGGAAAAAATATTTTAAAATTAGACATGATCAGAAATATAACACCAGGGTCTATTTCAATTTATTTTTTTTTGTTAGCTTTCTTGCTTAAGAAAGGAACAATTGTAAAAATAATTTGATTTAAACTGGATTTAAAAAAAAAAAAAAATTAGAGTGGTCATTAATGAACTAATGACCTCATTATTAAGTCTTTCAGGATGCTTTCAGAAACTGATTTCAGATAAAGAAGATAAAGTCAGCTGCATTTCAAGTCAAGGCAAGCTCTTGGGCTTTCAGTGTTGCTGCTTACTTCTCAGTGTCACTGAGGAGCTGTCTAAAGGTATGAAAAGGCACCAGATGCTTAAATCATCCAGCAGCTCAATCCTTTTCAGTTGGAGACAGAGAAAATAGGAAATGTACATGGGTGGAAATCTGGGGTTCAAAAGGGTGGAAAGAGCAATATACCCTGCAAGATGGATCCACCTTCCCTTCTCTTCTTCCTCTCCTGTGGCACTGTAACTGCATTTTAACCAAGACTGGCCAAATTCCATTTTCGTGTCTAGAAATATGAATGGTGATTTGTTTCTGCTGGCAAAATAGAGTCCCTCCACAGTGGTTAGTTTCAGCTTACCTGAAATTAGAAATTTCATCTCAATAGTAACCACAAGCAACAATAAGTGACATTCTTTTTACCACGCGAAAACTTATGCTCTGATTGACAGTTTTATCAAATGCTTGTGCTGGTTATTTTCTGTTATGATACAAAGGGTAATTCCAGATCAATAAAATTCAATACAATCAAAGAATTGTTTCTAAATTAACATCAAGATATGTGATGCAATTGATTTTAATTTGGTTTTAAATTTCTTATATTTACTCTCACTTTTAAACTTCTTAAATCAGCTCTAATATCAATCAACAAGATTAGATTAAGAAGACCTAATGAAATTAGATTAGCAACAGGTCAAATAAATAAAGATCCCCCCAAAAAGCATAGACTCTATGAGAGGATTGTTTCCTGAAGTATATCTGACATTTAGTAAAAATATATTATCCTTTTAATTTAATAAATGACGTAATGTTTTCTCTTCTTGCCTGGATTCTAGGAATCTAAGAGATATCTGTAGAAGTGTATGTGTGAGATCTGCTGCTTTGGGTCAGTCTCCATGTTTATCTCAGAGCATCCACCAAAGATATATTTAATTAGTTGAAGCAGTCTCAAATGTTTTATATCATGACATCACTAATGCAATCACCTCTGGAGGAAATACAGAATTGACTTCAGAGCTCAAATGCCTGACCTCATAGGGTTTTGACCATCACAGGATTCGAAGGCTTCCAGTGACAACAAATATATTTTGTGAAAAAGACATCACAGGAAAATTAGCTTTCCTTCATATCCTTTTTCAGTCTGAGTTTTTTACAGCACTCACTAAGGAATGGCAACCAGCTGAATGATGCTGTATCTGCATTAAAATTCCAGCCACCATGCCACAATCCTAACTATGTGTAGAGACTTCACAAAATCTCTCACCATCCAGATGCCCCTCAATTGAAGAGAAGAGGTCAACTATTAATAGGTCAATAAGGATTTTGGAGCATAGCTTTTGGCAGCTCACATATACTTTCATAATTTGCCAGACAATTAAAAAATTAGTAGCAGACTAAGTTATACTGCAAGTATATTAAAAAATGATGGAAAATAAGTAGCTGATTCCTAGGTTGTAGCCCTGGCAGTTCAGGACCTCCCTCAAAAGAGAGGAGGAGTGCACTTATTGTGAGTTTTCCCAAAAATCAGTTTTCTTTACTCCACATAGGATTTTCCCTCCACTTAAATGCTAAAATTTAACACAAATCATGTGTGAAATATGGGTCAACTTAGAACTGCAAGGTAATGTAGTAACTATTAAGTTTCCATTTTTGGTGTTATGTTTTTCAGAACAACAGCTTGAAAGATCACATGAATAGTTTAGGCTGCCATGAAACAAATACTGCAAACATGTATTGACAACATTCCTGTGGGTAGGACATTTCATTCCAACCAACTCAACCAACTATCATCTTTACTGCTGTTGAGTTTTATTACACAGATATAGTGACTGCATTTACAAGTGCAAAGCTGCCATATCAAGTATCATTTGGAATTCAGCAACTGACATTAATTATGCTTGCAAATAGATCTGTCTTAAGAAATGTGGTATAATGGTAATTTGCATGAAAGTTAGTTGTTTATTCTTGTGGTAAAAAAATAAGGTACAGAAAATATTTGGTTTTAGTAAGATAGGAAGCTCTGAAGTTTAATGAAAATACTGTCTACTTTATTTGTATTGTTTTAGGCTATAATGTGTTCTATGTGACTTCAGAAATTGCAAAATATATTACGTGAGCAGCAGAATGTGAGAGGGGATTTCCACAATGCATTTGGCAGCTCACATATAATTTCATAATTTGCCAGACAATTAAAGTAGCAGACTAAGTTATACTGCAAGTATATTAAAAAAATATGGAGAATAAGCAGCTGATTCCTAGGTTGTAGCCCTGGCAGTTCAGGACCTCCCTCAAAAGAGAGGAGGAGTGGACTTATTGTGAGTAAATGTGAGTGTAAATCATATATTTAATACTATATTATCAATACAAAAATTGAGAACAAATATTTGAAAAGCTAATCATATGGGAACATATATATTATGCTTGCCTGTGTGGTAACTATAATCCTATGATTAGCAGTGCAGACATAATTTCAAGATAAAAAAATCAATGTGTTGTCCAAAATTTTCCAAAAAAATTCAGACTTCTCTGAATTCTTCTAACGAATTTGCTTACTTAGCAATTATTTGTGTAACAGTTTTTTCTAGAGTAGTTATTATTTCATTTCAAGGAGCAATGGTGTGTGGTACCATTGTACGATTGTGGTGGTCCTGAGGTGCTACTGCCTTGTGATTCTGGATACTACTGCAGCTCCTGGTGAGTGCTTATCTGCTACCAGTCCAAGCCAGGACTGAGAAGAGGCTTCAGCTTAGCTTCTACAGCATACAGCAATACAGTGCCAGGCTGGCCCTTGTCTCTAAAGTTAGGGATTTGTCTGTGTCCCTATGGATGTGCAGTTCCCATCAGAGCTTTACCAACTTGGGAATTAGAGCAGCAGCGAATATTTTTATCCCATGTTTAGACTTGGGGGAACCCTGTCTTTGCTGAGAACAGCAGCAGCAGCTCCCATCGGACAAGCCTTCTGCTACTTCCACCCTTGCCAAAGATATTTGACTCCCAGTGCTCTGGAGTGTGTATCAGCTACCAGCTTTTTGTGTGTTTTGTTGAGGGAGAAGATAATTTCCACTCTTCTTGCTGTCCAGCAAAAAAGGATTCAGGATTCCTTAGCTCAGAAAAGGAAAACAAAATGGTGACTTAGGACACTCGGAACTCTTATATTCCATGTTCTAATGAGAAGGTACCTAATGTTTGAATAGTAACACTTTGGTTTGTTTTCATGCACTGTGTAACAATGTCAAGAGGCAGAGTTGATAGCACTTCCCTAAGCCCTCAGATGCCTCTGAAAATAGGTGTTTTAAGTTTAAATAAGGTGTTCCTTGCAGATATGGAACTAAAAGTACTCAAGGGGACACAGAAACTGAAAATAAAATTTTCTGGCAGAAGAACACCAAAGATGTCAGCAGATGGTAAGAGGTTGCCTGCTCCCTGTGACATAATCTTGTATCGAACCATTTCTTATTTGTTGGTAGACTCTCAGAAGTTGTCTATGGAGGCTGAAGTTCATCTCTGGTAAAATCTGATGTCCAGTGCATTCAGCAACTGACCCCTTTGCAATGTCACCTGCAGGGTGCACATGGAAAGTGCCCTATTCATCACTTTTGTGACAAGCAGTGTTTGAGCCCTTTCAGTAAGACCTCTAATGTCTGGCTAATCTTTGGCCCTAAAACATTGCTTCTGTGGTGAAGAATATCTAGTTTGGAAGGTGAATCGTTGTGCTGTGTTAACCATAGCCAGCTGCCAGACATCCACACTCTCTTCACTCCTCCTCAGCAAGATGGGGGAGAAAATGAGACTAAAAAAATAGCTCATGTGTCAGATAAAGACAGGGAGATTGCTCACCAATTGCCATCATGAGCAAAAATGTCTCAACTTGAGGAACATTATTTAGTATATTGCAACTTCCAGCAGGTCACCCATGAACTGCAGCTCCCACCAGAGCAATGCTCTGGCTCCTGTCCACAGGCTGCAGCTTCCTGCAGGGCATGTCCACCTGCTCCAGCATGCAGTTCTCCAGTGCCTGCAGTGTGGGTCCCTGCTCCACTGGGATCCTCTGTCGGATGCAGAGAGACAACCAACAAGGTCTTCTGCACAGGCTGCAGTGAAACGTGTTCCTGTGCTGGAGCACCTCCCTCATTCCTTCTTCACTGCCCTGAGTTTCTATAGGGCTGTTTCTCCTGCAGCTACTCCAGAAGTTTACCATTTTTACCATTACCCTTTCTTAAATATGTTCTCACAGAAGCTACCCCTGCAGCTGTCCCCTGCTACAGAAACTTTGCCACACCAACTCAAAACGTTGGCCTGAATGCACTGTAATTGCATAACTGGGTCCTTGCTTAGGAACAGCAAAGGGTCAAACTTGCCCTCACAACGTCATTCTTTTTGCCTCAACCTTCTTCAGACAGCTGTCCCTTTCACAAAAGCACAGGATTTTCTTCATTTATCCATACAGTCTTTCTCATTTCCTTTTCCAATTCCTGTCCTAAAACTGTTCCATCAGTTTGCTTATTTCTTCACAAAGTCCCCAAGCCAAAGCTTGTTGAATCTAAGAAAATATTCTAGGAAAGCACCATTATCAGTGGCAGCCATCTTCCAATGCTTCCCCTAAGCGACATCTCCAACTGGCGTTGGGGATTTTGGAATAGACAAACTTTGAAAACATCCAGTTTTTTCCTCAGTTAGAAAGGGCCTTTTCCTACAAAAATCTGCAGGCTTCTTTTATCTGATATATTTTTACCATTATGACTTCAGCTCACAGAAATACACATGATGTAATTTTGGGCTAGCTAGCATGCATGCCACTAGTCATATGGATGCAATAGCAGCACATTTCAGCAATCTGTGTAAAGTTGTGAGCAGCTGATGCAGTGTGAGCTGTGTTTCTACTGATCACTCTCTTGTTACCAGTCACCAGCTTGCACAAGTCTCTGTGAGCTGCTGTCTGTTTAAAAAAACTGTTTAAAGTTTACCAAACCTGCTTTGTTTTTTAGATCCTGGGTTTTCCTAAAGCACCTGTTCTCTTCTTCAATCTTTATTCTCCTGAAGGGTGAAAATAGGTTTTATCTTGAAGGTAAGATGCACTCTCTACAGTCAGATCTTTTAAGTTCTTAATTGTTTTTGATATCAGCCTGAGATAGTCTTACCTTCTTAATGCAAGATAAATAAGGTAGAAAACAGGAAAAGAGAGTTATATGACTTAAGGGAACAGCATGAGAGCTCAAACTGGCAGTCACAAGCCACAATGACAGATTCTGAATTATCATAAAATTGATTTAAGATGGATTAATTTAACCCAATTTCTGTTTTATAGGAAGATACATATTCAGGAATAGTATTTGAAGACAATAACGGAATTTTTTCCCACTTTATATTGAAGAAGCTATCCTAGCAGAATTCATTGGAAAAATATGTTGTGATAAAGACTAAATTTCCTTAAAAACCTATGCAAAATTTATTAGAAAATATATGTTTTAAACACTGAACCTGACAGAATTTTTTTTCTTTTTCTCCATCCATTTGTACATAATGAAAAACTGAAAGAACTTAAATTAAACATTAATTGAAAACAGATTACTTACAAGTCTAAGTTCTGCAGGTCCCTCAAAATAAAAGGTTCTATATGGGATTTTGGGAAGTGAATTTGTGTTTCTTTGAAACAGTCAGTGTTAAAAACTAGAGAAAAACTCAGTTCTCAATATTGTTTTTTCTTAGTGAATAAAGAGTGAAATAGGTACCATAGAGACCTATAAAATACTTCATGCTCTTCCTTTATGTCATCTAAAATTTGCCAGCCTGAAAAAGAAAGCTGAGATTATATCAGAAACAAAACACACCCCTACTGTGTATGAAAGAAAACAAATTATTGATATTAAATTGACAAAATATGTACTAGCTTTTGATTTCTGATCCCATTCACATCTATGTACCAACTAATTCCCTTTTCAAATTCCCTTTTAAATAACTTAAGTGATGAATTTTCTTGCAGTAGTTATGGAATAAGTATAACCCTAAGTGAAACATTTTAAGGAAAATTAACTTTTTGTTAACAGGGCAGGGTTGGCCTAGTAGTTCTGAGATGGAGTAATTTATAAAATTGCATGGTTGAGCATACGAGCGATGGAATACAGAAGACCAGCTTCTCCTTTTTCTTTACTCCCTTTTATTCTGCACCACTTTTTGGTCAAGATGCTTTCTCCTTTCTCTGAGAGAATGTCTGGATTCCCTTGCAGGGAATGACTGCCCCAGGTCACTCCTGAAAGTGCTTACAAGAAATGTGTGGGAGGCAGTACCCCCTTCAGTCAGGAAAAAACAAAAACCTCAACACTTTGGATAGAAGCAGCTCTCCCCATGGCAAAGTAGGACAAAGCTGGCCAGGTCACTCGATCAACCAATTATTCTTCCTGGCCTACTTTAGAATATGATCAAACCAGTCATTCTCAGGGGATCAGATCCACTTCCTGGGGCCTGGGATACGGAGTTCACAAGCTGTATGCAAAATAAGGAGAAATCTTGCCAGCTGCGACCTTTTCAACACACCCTCCTCCCATTCCTCAACCTCAGCAAATATTGCTTTTGAGTAAGCATGGTTTGAATATAGGATGAGAAAAAAAGTCTACTAGCCCAGTAGGAACATTAGCAAGTCAAAATTCAGGGGCAAGTGGTAGGTTTCAACGTGGAAAAATGTAGGATAATTGTACAGTGGAGACATTCAGTTGTGTGTGTTGCCAGGGCTAGGTTGGTGCAGCATAGCTCTGTAACTTTGACTTGGTTTCACTGGGAAAATTGACTTGAATGTGCGTGCTAAAACTGTGCAAGGTAAGAAAAGAAACACATAGAAGCTAAATTTTTGCAACTGCAGTAGTTAGAAGGAAGGGATAAAATGAGGAAAACGCTTCCTTGAAGTATATAAAAATTCCAGAAATAGAGTATAAAATTAGTTGAAAACTCAGCAACCCTGATGAACAGCCCACTTGAAGGAACAATGGCAACCAGTCCTCTCTGACATGACTGATGACTGCCAGGCCGGTGAAGATACATTGAGTGTCCCATTAAGGTTGTGAGAATGTTAACACCTAGTTCTGTAACTCATTAATCATTTGTATCAGCCAATAAATAATTGCACTGCACTCTTAAAGGAGACTTGAAGTCTCCTTGAAAGTAAAAAGTGGCTGAGAGAAGCAACCAGTGCCATTTTTCCCTGACTTGGGTGTTGCCCCCACAGCTGAAGCCCATCCCTCCTCCCAGCATCCCCAGCTGCAGCCCACTCCTGTCTCCGCAGCAACACCATGGCCATGCAGAAGGAGGTGGTGGAGACACAGTGCTACCACACTAGGCTGTGTCTGTCCTCTCCTGCAGAGGCTTTCCTCACCTAGTATGTCTCCAGAGATTTTCTCTATTAAAATCTCTGGGGTCTGCAAATAAAAGATTCTTAAACTGTCTGAAAATCAAAGCTCATTGGAAAAGAGCTGAATTTCAAAGGAAGTAACATGATGAGGGTTTTAACCTCCAAAAAAAAAAAATTTATTTTAATTTTAAATATGTTTATGTGGTGCAGCTAGGGGTAAAGAATAACAAGTAATTATAGAGTAATCATCTGTGGCTGACTAATTGTTCTTCAGCAGTAACTCTCAGTAGTACTTATTTTTAAATACAAATTACTTTTGTAAATGTATATGTTATACATGTGCTCTAAGTCTCACTAGTTTCTATTAATTAAATGTAGCATTGTATAAATTACTGTCTGTGTTTCCCTGAATAAGAGAAATTAAGTATATGGCACCTATTTGATATATAAAGGCGTCCATGTAATTTTTCTTACAGATATGTTCAAGAAATAACCCATAATATGGAGAAAACCAAACCTGAGAAAAGAAAATAATGAAATCGACAAAGGTATAATAATCAATTCATCACATTTGAGTTTGCTGCAGAGAACTGATGTCAGTTTTTGTGCAGATACTTCAGGTAAGAAAGTGGAGCTTTCTTAGACGTGATGATCCAAGTTTTGCTCTTAATTACACTGTGGTTAAACTTCAACTTCAGTACGTCGATCAATTTGAATTACATGCTGCTTACTCTAGGTCTTTGGAGCAAAAAGAGTAATTTATCTCAATTCACATTTCCTCAAATTTCTTTCTTGGCCTCCACAACTCTGAAAGAAACACAGATAATTTCTTATATGAGAGGGGTAAACATTTTTTAAAATAGAAAACCACTCAGGTTTTTTGAGTGTACAGATGAGTTTCATAGAGACAAAAGACTTTTTCCTTCATATGAGGAAAAGTGGCAAGACAAGTGAGGGAGCTGTGTTCCCCACAAGGTGTTCCATGAAGTGATGCTGACCATAGAGCCTCTTCCAGCCACAGATAGGGAGTGTCAGGTAAAGTAATTAAGTACCTAATAAAATCCTTGAAGGAAGAGTAGAACCTCATAGCCTCTGCTGGTAGTCAGCTGAACCAGAATAAAATTATTTTGAGGAGAAAAGCTGTATTTGAAGCAATAGTTTGATTGTATGTATATTCCTGTAGAATCCTATAAGGTTCTTATTACAATAATATTCATAATAGCTGGGCAGAAGATCCAAAGGCCTTGTCCTTCCACTGTATTCACACTTTGAATTCTTGGAAAATAACTCATGTAGTGAGCCATGTGGGTAGGAAATATCTTGTCTGTGAATGCCAGAGTATGCGTGAGTTGGGACCCTGAACTCAACAGCATCAGGATTTGTTGTATTCTTCACAGAATATATTTATATCTGCAGCCCTTTACAAGCTGGAAGCTCCATGTGCCCAGGTCTTCTATTACAACCAACTTAAATTAAGTTGCTGTTCTGTAGGAAGAAATACTCAAAACCAATTTTGTCTCAAAAGAAAAATTAACTTGCCGAGTAAACATCATAATTTTACTTGGAAATAAATTGCATGGAATCATTACCTTAATCACTGCTATAATTATTTCCAAAATTAAGAACTAAATAAAATGTTTTCTTTGAAATAGAATTAAAGTTTCCTTGAGGATTAATCTTTTCCACTTTCAAAGAAAATCCTCTTGATAGAAGTACTTTTTATATAGAGTATGTAAATGCTTGTCTCAATGACTTTTTTTCCCCCCTCCAAAAGGCCTGAAAGAAGGTTTGTACATCTTTGAGCATAGCAGAATCCTCCTGTACTTTCCTAGATAGAAAAGTACTGTTGGGAATTTGTTTGGCTTTCCTATTTCCAGAACTTTTCTGAACCAGGTACATTGAGAATAATGCTCTTAAATTTTTGCTTGTTATGATGTCTTAGTCAGATCTTAGCCATATTGGTGGGAAAACACTAGAAAAATCTCAGTAGTCAACAGAAAAGAAAGAAATATCTACTCCTACAGAGGAGCTTCCTCAGGGAATTTGTGATGAGCTCTCAGACAGGAGTTCACTAGAACCAGTAAGAATAAGGCTATTGGAAAAAAATCCTTTATTCAAAAGAGAAACTGCTGAAATTAGTAAAGTATTGCAAATGTAGGAGATAATTACAGCATAGAAACCTGTGTGCCCTTACATCCCATACACAAATAAAACAACTAGTGAAGGCAGTGCAGAGGAGTTGCTGTGTTGTCAGTCTGAACTAAGAGTTGTGAAGACAGGCACAGACAGACCAGAGAGATGTTGAGGAGAAGCTTCCTTGAGAAACGTGTGTTCTGGAGCATGAGAGGCTGAGCTACATATTTCTACAGCTAAAGAAAGGTCTGTCTCTTGTGTATACAGGTCTGACTCCAGATCACTTAGTAAACACGGCATATTTCAGGAATTACCTCAGCATAACACATCTTACTTTTTGTTTGAAACTGGTAAGAGTGGAAGGATTTGATTTATCTTATAGAGGACATTAACACAACAGGTCAGTGATTTCCTGCAATGAACAGAGAAACATATCTTTTTACACATTTACCATGCACAGAAATAACTTGTTTTTACCACCAAAATATGAGTAGGCTCCTGATATGTTACGTGGAACTGCAAAAAGGAATATTATATTTAAAGAAATCATGAATTCAAGTCTGGAAAAGAAGATTATGTATTTATACTGGTTATTAGATGTAGAAATTCTTAACAGTTATATACCAGCTTTGCCAATGTAGTTTCAGGGCAGACAAAACTGGATTGCCATAATAGAATAAATCTTTGAGTCTTGATGAAGATTTTATAACCTTCTCTATCATAAAAGTAACAAATACTCTTTACATCTATAATACAACTGTTTTGTGCTTAAAACAAAATTAACAAATATCTGTTAAAAATATGAACTGAATTAAAATTTTATCTTGAGTTACTGTTACAGAGTCATTCAAAGTCCAATAAAGTAATTTCTTTGGCTCCCACTTATGACTGGTCAGTGCTTTGTCCAGAACAACTTACATATATTTCATGCCTTAAGGCTTACAATGCCTATGATTAAATACACAAAGTTGTTTAAATAGACAACTTAAATGTTTATATAGAAGTGTTTTAGCTGTCATCTGCCTATCAGAAATAAAGTAGCAAAGTACTACAAGTGTGCTATTCTGTATTTATAACTCTTTTATGTCCACAATGACAAATGTGTAATAGCATTTCTCTGCTGTTCCAACAGCCAGGATAACCCTCTGAGACCACAGAGAAAACCCTCTGTAGTATGCACTTGAAAAATTAGAGAAAGGGGAGAAAACCTACAGACATTGTTACTTTGTTTCAGTCTGACCATAATTCCCTTTTTGGGGAATTTGGTCTGCAGGTAGGTCATTCTGTCTATCTTTCCCAGCTCCAGGAAAACAACCCAAGTTACGGCCTTTCCTTGCTTGCATGGTTGTGTAGAGAAGTGTGACGGCACATGGTGTGGGAATAAGCAAAAGAGGTAAAGGATAAGATTGATTTTCAAAAGGCAATCTGCCTGAGACCTCCAAGACAGACAAATTGGTTTCCCCAGAGTCTGACCTCTGTGAAATGTTAAGATAAAAATGTTGGAAAGTACTGGAGCATAAATGCTCTTCTGATCTTAGACTGTATAGACATGATCCAGACCATCTGCTGGGAGCCTTACATCTATCACTTTCATTGCTTTATATTAAAAAAAAAATAAAATAAAAGGAAAACCAAAAAGAGAGGTTTCAAAGAGCCCTGAATTCTTCAGGTGTCATTGTACAGATGGATACTAAAAATCAGTTTTATTTTCCATTCTTGAAAGGCTAGTTGATAGTAAGTAATGGCCAACTGCTGAGGCATTGTATACTGAGACACAGGGAGTGTGCAGTACTTGGGACAGTGACTTAAATTTTAATAGCTGACTGGCAAAACTCAGTTCTGGCCAAATCTGTATCCTGTCTCTTTGCTGCGTTGCATTGTATTAGACTTCACTAAGTCACTGTCATTTTAAAACTTTTGGTTTCAAAGCCACTAATGTTTTAATCTAGCTGCCAGCAAATGCTCTGGCCTGTCTGACATCAATTCAGAACAACAAAGAATTTGTGTGTGGTAATTTCACATGTAAATGTTACTATAAATTATGGTATCACCGAGAATACTTTTTTATAGCACTTCAGCTCACAAGATGAAGATAGGTTCAAAAGTCCAATGCATACAGTATATCAGTTTGTTTGCTGTAATTTTAATAGTTTTATGGTAATATTCAAATTATTTGATTTATAGTTCACAGTTTGGGGCTTGGGTGCTTTGATATCATCTGACTCATCTGAAGGATCAAGTTCCTCACTAAATCTTTAGGAATCTTTTAATAATTTGCAAAATTAACTTTTTGACATCTACTCAAGTAGTCTTTCTAGTTCAGAGGTAAATTTGTGATTAGCATGGATTCTGATTCCATCTAATTAAACGTTAACTATTTTAAAAATACCTTAGTTAAATTGTAGACTTCTTTGAAAAATTATTTTTAAGATGTTCCTGTATCTTTTACCCTAGTTTCCTTTGATTTTTGCTTCTCAGTTATAGTTTTGAATTGCTTAAAATAAATGCTGGTCAGGAGTTTGCCAAGCTGTTATTATACTGCAGCATTGATTGCTAGTAATAATCTCAGTGCTTTTAGAGTGACTTCTAATTCATGTGCTATCTAAATCTATTTTGATTAGATGCTTGGGGACAATACAGGGTACAGGGGAAAACTAAATATGGAATGACAGTTTAAAAAACACAGTCCTGTTAAATGCAGGTCCACCAAAGTGAGCATCACTTGTGCATATTCTTTGCTGTGCGTTGGAGTCTCTGTTCAGTAAACCCTTGTTGAAGAATTGTGAGAGGTTTGACAGATGAATTGCTGAGGTAATTACTTAGTTCCTTTCCATCTCACTAGCTTTTTTCCAATAAATGAAGGCTTAAATTCTGGTTTCAACAATTCTAATCTCAATAGCACAGTCAATTACAGTAAAATGCCTATATATTTTTTCCAGAGTCAGATTCCTTCCTTCCAGTTGTTTATTGTTTAAGTCAAGAACTAGCATATGTATGATAAATTTATCCAGTCACAAATGAAAAGGAAATGAAACTTTCAGTGGCAGGTGCATTTTTAGCTGATGCTGTTACCATCCACCTAATTATTCTGTTTTTAAGCAACAAATGAGTATAAAATGAAAGCTAAAAGAGAAAATTACTGCTTTGTATAAATATCTCACAAATAAAAATAAGGAGAGAGAAGAGCCTCTTCCAGGAGAAAAAGCTAACAGACTGTTGTCACAAGAATATATGTTTTTATAAATTTAAGAAAAAAAAATAGTATTCGTGCCAAAGTTATGTTTTCCAAGTATATTATAACATTTCTTTTGCCAGTGTAGCTTTCATAACTGCAATAGTTACAGTGTTTTACATTTCTAACATCACCATTTTTGACACTATTCTGTTATGATCTTCTTTTCCTAGCTAACTATTACAGTGCAGTCAGTATTCATTCTGTATGAACTAAGGCTACATTAAAGTCTCATATAGTACAAATTTTACTGTCAGATACTGATGAATGCTGATTGTCAAACATTTCATTAAATTCAATACATATCTCATGTAACTTGAATATAAATGCCATGTCTAAATCTAAACTTTTTAGAAGTGTTTTATAACTCTCAGTAGTGCTCTTAATATCAAGTAGCAGAATACCTGATATATAAAGGCATTAACAAATACATTATTTCCTGCACATTTTATTTCAGTGGAAGGTTTACTTTTCTCCATTTAGTTGCTTCAGAAATTAAAGCTCCATGAAAGCCCAGTTTAGCACATTAGCTAGTTTCCTGAAGTTTGATTATGAATTACTCTCTATCTTTGCAGGAAAGACAGTATTTATATTAGGCAAAGCAAACATTTCAATGTCAAGCTTGACATTCTTCTTTTAGCCCTTTGACACATTAAATAAAATAGAACTCAGACTGCAGTGGGTAAGGTGTTTTTTTAAATTTCCATAAACAGAACTGGCTTATGTCTTACAGTCAAAACAATCCTGCCAAATCCATATGCCTTTCTAAATCTCAGATGTGATTGTTGCAAACAAAAATTTAAAACTGATATAGAATCATAAGGTGACACTTGGTGAGACCACTGTCAATGCTCACCTTTCATTTCATTTGGAAACTTAAATGTGAAACAAAGTCAGTACATATTGTATCCAACATGAAACATTAGATAATCAGTTAGAAAATAGGTAATTCTGGAGACATACTCTTTGAACCCCCATATTTGCTAAAAGGAAGATTCCAGTCCCAATATAACTAAAAACATGGGCATGTCATGTATATTTGTAGTCATACATGGAGTAGTCTGTGCTAGGATTTGAGAGCAGAGAAAATAAAGTGAGAGTTCTTCTCACATGCTCTTACAGCTTTAATATAAGCTAAGTATGCAAAATGTTAGATATTAATTTATTGCTCCTTTCCTAAGGGCTTTTATTTCCTTTCTGTTATCTAATTGTCTCTGTCTAAATTATTTGAGGCTAACACACTTACATGGGGAAAAATATAACTCTTCTAAATTCCTCCAGCTTCTCAGAATGATGATTTTGAACAATGCTGCTGATCATTATTTGTATCCCTTTGTAGGCAGATGTTGTCTAGAAGAAACATTTTTGTACTCTTGTAGAAACTGTGTATAGACAAAGAGTGAAAATGAAAAAAGTCACAATGTACTAGTGTTCCAAATGAAAATGAGGGAAACCTACAGTGCAATTGCTGTCATTACAATGAAATTAGGACAACCATGTTCTCTGTTGTTTCTTTAAGAAAGTGGTTATTTTTCATAATTTAGCATTTTATTTCTTCGCCTTCAAAACTGCCACTGTGTCACGTAAGAAACTTAATTTCTCATTACAATTTCAGCACTAGTACATATTAAGTGTCAGCAGACACAGTTAAATGAATGTCGTTTTTCAAGTTGTATGTGAGAGGTCTTAATTCATATAAAGCACTGTGTCAGACTAGGCATAGCACATAGTTACATAGCACGTAGAAGTAATATAGATACACAAAAGGAAGTTCTTTAGAGTGAAATCTGCTGCTGTTAGTGGAAAAGAACTACATTGTCATGATGTTCACCTGAAAAAAAATGTACCCCAACATTACCACACATCCAACAACAATCTTTCTATATGCTTAAATAAGTAGTATCTTAAATTGGAAGTGAGGTGAGACTTTGTATTTGAAATTGCAAAGCATTCCACATTTCAGTGAGTGAAAATTTGCAAATGTGGGAAGCCTAAAGATTACTCACAAACCTCAATATATTAATGAAAAAAATGCATTGACATCAAAGTATGAAAGATACCCTTAGTTCTCTCTACCTGTCCTAACTTTTGAATTCTCAGAATATATTTATCTAATGATTTTTTAAGATCTGTATTTTTTCTTATAAAATAATATAAAATTTTTCTTATAAAATAATTTGAAATAAGTAGCATCAAATATTGCAGGTGAGTTTATGATGGACATACACATGAAGCAACAGTGACAGGAAAAGAGAAATGAAAGAAGTTAACAATGTTAATGTTTACTCAGAATAATAATTTCTCTGGGTTTTCTAACCCTTCTTTAATTACAAGTATAGGATGCATGATAAAAAATTGCAAACATACGGGCATACACATGTGGATAAAAACTCATTCTGAAAATTGTCAGCTGTTTTGGGAACACATTTTCTTGTCCTTTGTGTTTTTTAATTGTTTTCATATTTCATTTTTTTGAAAGGTTTGACTTTTATTTCAAGCAGAATATTCCCTTTGTTATCTGATTGTTAGTGATGTGGCTACTTTTTAATAATACATATTTACATGAAAGATGTGGAAATAATTTGACTCCAAAAATTCCATTAATATCTCTCTCTGACAAATTATAAAAGTATCAGGGCTTTGTATTTGTGATATTATAAGTCCAGAAGGGAAAATAGAAAATTTTGGCACATAAAATTTGTGAGCTAGTTTAATGCAGTGGAGGTAGCCATGAAAATCCAAAAGAAATTTAAATATGGAAATTTCAAATTTCAATTACTCCTTAAGAACCTGACAATTCCTTGCTGTCATTTTGCATTGACATGTGGACAGTGTCAAAGTTGTCCCAAGGGTTTCTCCTAAACAAGTGAAAATGCCACCCTAACTTTTCTCATTCTCTGTATAAGCAGAAAGTTACTTTCTTTGTAGTGCTGCTTGCATTTGACCAAGTACCAGAGCAGAGAGGGAGAACTAAGAGCAAGGAAAGAAATCTCAAAGATCTGCAATAATTCTGGAAAATTTTCAAGCATCTGTATTTCAGGTTTTTAGGTTTGAAATAATTTCACATGTGTGTAAGTACATCATACTTTGTTCCACACTCTTATTCCAGGTTTCACAGGCGGGTTTTTTTACCCCTTGCTAGTGCCATAGCATCCATTTACAAGATTCTCACACTTACAAACTTGCCTGCTCTGGAATTGTTTTGGTGAAAAACATTAAGTCTACTCAGAGGCTTTTGCAATCTGTGAGACTTAATGACAGATTTCCAGTTCTTGACTATGTTTGACATTTTGTCTGAGAACAAATTTTAGACCAAGACCTATATTTTCAGTGTCCAGAACTCTTTTTACTTGGTGAGAACTGATTTTGAAAGTTATAAGAAGAAATAGTGTTAGTCCATTTCAGGCTGGTAAAAAGTTACAGTTTGGGTTCTGAAGGTTATTTCAGTGTTTATAAAATTGGGGGCAGAGGGAGGGAAGAAGAAAATAATCATTCTGATACCTCTAATAGAATTCTGTGGATTTATGACTGAAAAAAAATATTTTTATGTTCTTGAACTTCAAGGTAACTAGACAAAAAAGACAATTTCTCTCTTCTTATAAATATCTTCAGTGATCACGTATGCTGAGAATCCTCCCTCTAAATTATTTCTCTGTGAGTCACATGCAAATTCTTGGTCAGACTGTACTGAGTTTTCCCGTAGTAAATCATCTTGGCATAATCCTGGGTTCAATAACTAGAAACAGTTAATTAAAGAGGAGAGTGAGATACTCAAAAGTTTGGCATGGGTACACTTCTGGAGCTGGAGAGGAGCAGCACCTCTGCCTGATGTTCCACTCTGCTCCTGCAATCCTGCTGGCCTTTTCTGGCCCCTCTGACTGCGCTGTGTTCCTGCTCAAACACCACCTGCACTGAGACTTTTGTCCAAAAGCCCTGGGGAGCTCCATACTGTGTGAAAATATGCCAACCTACCTGTTTCAGAGAGCTTTGATCCAGCCTGAAACATTGCCTCGTAAATTCAATATTTAAAATAAAGCACCAAAAATACAGAGAAAAATTAATATTTTGTTTCTGCTGATGCAGTTTAAAACAACGGTAAGATTTCAACAACGTGAATCTTACTAAGACTTAGAAGAAATTGAGTAGCAATTAGTTTAATTAAAGAACCATAAAAATTTGCTGAGGCTAAACGTGATGTATTTAAATGAACAAATAGCAACACCTTTGCCACTTGGGTCACAGATGGCAATGCTATCAACTCTTTGATTTTCACTAATTTCTACTTTTTTGAAGGTGAGATGTGGAAATGCACTCAAGCCTACAAAGAAATTGCCTAAACAGAGATCCAGCAAAAAATGTGAACCAAAAAGGCCAGATCTAACTGGTTGGCTTTTCTGTATATTTATCTTTGAGAATCACTTGAACTGCTAAAGAACAGAAATGCTGATTAAGTAAGAGATTTCAGAAAATTACTGAAAATCTCTAAAATCTGACCGCCCTACAGTGCCCGTGCCCATCTCCAGGATAATAAATCCTTAAACACAGTGAAAGTGATGCATTAGAGAGTGTCAAAATTATCATTTGTTCCAGACAAGCTGGTAGTGAGTATGCATATGTTATTAGTATGTGGTCTGATATAATCTGTGAAAAATGACTTTGTGAGCACAGTCACAAAGGAGTCCATCCAGTAAAACATCTAAAAATGCTTTTTTTCTCTCTTCCATGGATGGCAAGGGCAAGTTTGGAATCATTAAAAAAAATCCAAGACAGAAAAATCTGTTCATGTTAGAAACAGTCCTAGGAGAAAATTCTCTTTTATTCTTAAGCAAGTTTTGCTGAGCCCAGGAGCATTGTACGAAAATACTGAAAATTTAGCCAAATTAACCACAAATTTAATGCTATTCAGAATAACAAATAAGATAATAACAATTACAATATCCAGTGCTAGATCAGAAAGCACAGACTTGTTTAATAGTGGATTAAATATCTCAGAGATTTTTTTAAATTTATAGAAATATAAATATTATTACAACTCTTTTGTTCTATTTCCACCCCTTTCTTGTAGAGAAAGACATTGTTAATGCAAACTCAAAGCAATGGCTCAATTTAACAGGGCATTCAGTTAGAAAACAACAAGGTTTCTTTTGCAAGACCATCTATTTTACAAGTCCACTAAGGGAAAAGGAGGGAAACAGTTAATGACAGACTTGGGAAAAACTCTTATTGTGAATGAATTATTTTCAGAAAACTGTGCTTTAAAGTTTACAAAAACTAATAGAAAATTATAAGATTTTATAGGTCAAAAAGAGAAATATCAAAAATTTTTGAAAATGGAAAATACAACAATTTAAATATAGTTTGTTTTGAATTTAGCCAAGTGCATTTTAAAAGATTACACAGGCGAAAAATGTTAAAACTTTGCCTTGAACTGAATTAATCATTTAATTGAAACATTTTTTATTTCCTGCCAGTGAGATAAAACACATTTTCTGTTTCAGATTGACCAGAAATTCACTTTCTCATTTTTTATATAATAAATGTTAAATAAATTAATATATATATATAATTAATATAATAAATATTTTTTATTTTAAATATATATTTTTAAATATACATTTCCCCCCCATTCTTTTCACAAGGGAAACGCCTGAGCTGATAACACTGAGCTCTTTAGATCTACTGTGTCCACTCTTGCAGCAGCACATTTAGGGCTGTTGACCCATGAGAAGGGGTTACACCAGAGATGGGCGGAAAACAGAGTTAACCCCAGTTTTAAGTTCTGCTGGGCTCGTTGGCACAGCTCTCTGTGTTAACATCATGGCATTAAATATCAGGGGAAAAGGAGGGAGGAAGAAGCATTTTGGGGGAGAGCAAAACACCAGCACACATCTGCAGCAAGCAAGGAGGCAGATGAAGGGAGCAGCAGTGCTCTGCCAGAGGTGCAACACAAGGCAGGCAGCAGAGACACTGGCTCCAGATAGCTTGGGAGATGCTGGTCTGCAAGAAGCAGCTGGAGGTGAGATAACAGCTGCTCCATGGCAGAGGGCAGATATCCATCAAAACTAACAAGTTACAGAATTAATTAAATTCCCAGCTGCTTTTAGGCAAATGAGTAACACCATTAATTAGGATGGCCCTTTCCCCATCCCCACTGGTCAGAGAGAGGGCAGTAGCTTTTTGTTTTGCATTCAGACTGCACTATTAGAAACTATCTCTGCTATCTCAGGAGGAAAAGAAATGCTTTCAGAAAAGGAGTCTGTGTCTGATGCGATAAACCATTATATATTATTATATATTTGTGGAGTGTTCAGAACTTCTTATGTACAAAGGATTCTGGTCTCAGCAATTCCACATAAATCTCTCTGTGCCTTAGCACTATTATTTTAAAAGAACAACCACCCAAACCACCCTCCTCGCCCCCACAAACCACAACTAAAAAATAAAGGTGAACAGAAGAAATTAGGAGGGTTTCTTTCTATTTAATTTTGAATTCTCTTTTCCGCATGGGCAAACAACGACAGCAACAAGGTAACAATCTCACAGAGCAAAACATAATAATGCTTAAGTTATGGAGTTCTACTGCTATTTGGCTGCTTGAGTTTGGCTCAAGGATAGTTGCATTTTTAGCTGCATAGTAGCACAATTTCAAGAGCGCTCACTGTGGGTGTTAGCCAGCAGCCTAGTTGTTCAAGCAGTAATCTGTGAACAGATTTGGAAGTTATTTCCTTCTAACTTCAGCTACAGGCTAACATGGAAACAAATCCCAGCTTTTCAGGTCATAGCTCTGGCAAGATCTATCAGAAGTAGAGCCCAGATTATTATTCTTGGTTAGCTTTTTGCCTCCTGTGCATTTTGCGGTTTCACTGCTCCTGGTCTGAGTTGGCCATGGATATACCTGGAAAATGGGCTCCTGGGGAAGCAGGAACCACCAGTGGCTGGTGCCCAATCCAGAGCAGGCACCTCGTACACTGGCTCCTTGCAGAAACTTTCATGTTGTGCAAGGAGGTGCCCAATGAGTTTCGACAGGTGCTTTAGTAGTTGGACAGTGCTAGAAAAGAAAAGGCTTTTTTGACTGCTTTGGTTGCTCCCATGGATGGAGAGACTTAAATTCTTCCCAGTTTTGGTTCAGTTTACACAATTTATATCTTCATCTGATCCCTTACTTATATTACCAATGCATTGAGGTAGGTTTTGATCAAGTTTTTGAAGCACTTGTCTAACTTTAAGGTACTTTTTGGGTTTGTTCCTTTTTGAGCTGAGGGCTCTCAAAAATTCATTTCCAAACTTTTGTATTAATTTCTAATGTATTTTGTTTTGGGCTAAGCTAGGGACTGTTGCCTATGAACTACTCAGGGAATACACTGCGTATAACATGTATACCAAACTGCATTTAAATATTTAATGCTGTACAATAGCATAAATGTATTTTATGCTTTTGTCTTTCCCTCAGAGGTTTATTCCAAAATTAACAAATAAAACTAATCTATGCAGGATGCTTTGCTTCCCTAAGTCAGAAATGTCCAAAAAATTTTAATGAAGAATTTTTACATTTCAGTCTAGTGATCTGTAGCTGGTTTCTGTTCAAGATTTACAGTTCATGACAAGATATGATTTATTTTTCATAGATAATATTAACAGTACATTCATTAGGTTTATACAGAATTTGAATAACTATAATAGGCATAAGCCATGCTGAAATTTATCTGATATTCTCTTTGGAGCTGATGATTCTGTATTACCCATGAATTTAGTTTCATAATTAATCTTAATTTCTTGAGATCCATCACATCTTCACTTTACAAGTTACATATGGACTGTCAGCCCTTGAAAAGCTCTTTTGTTCATGATCAGTCACAACATGGTGATATAGCAGAACCAGAGGTTTAGAACAGAGGCAGCACACTTCAGGGACTTCCTGACTCCTGAAATGAATTTCTTTTTCTTCCCTTGAATATTAAACATTTGAATTTAGTGCATTATGGGCATGCCAAAAATCTCATCTTTTACAGTGGGCCTGAAAGACAGAATTTTGAGATTCTTGTAAAATATTTTTATTTATTATTATCTTCCTTGCTTAGCTATTTTATTAAAAATAGTTCAGTGATCTTTTTGTGTATTGCAATTTGGAAAGATGGCAGAGTATCTTAGCAGTACAACAGAATTTGCAGATGTTAGAAGCTTAAAGAAACTAAAGATATGAAACCAATTCATCTTATAACCACTTTAATTCTATAAAAATAAGCAGATGGATTCAGCTTAGGTAAAAGTGTAAGCCAACCTCAGTTTCTGTTAAAAAAAAAATGCAATTTAATTACTTATTCTAGCTGATCTACCAGTTTATCTTCATGATGCATAGGCATTGGAGATGCCAAGTGCTTTGGTTGCAGTACAGGATACAAAAAGATAGCATGCTCAAGATTTGATGAGTAACACCTTTATTATGCCCATTGACTAGCACTAAATTAGAACATAACACCCCTGCCAGTACACATGACAGCTGCATGAACGCAAGATGAATTCCTTTCATCAGTATATTACAATTAATGGCATGTGAATTCATAATGATCAAGCACTTCTCATGCCCAAGATGTTTATCAGCTATTCAGAACACAAACTGTACTAGCTCATCGAGGTACCTTGGAATGAGCAGCAATTTTTAATAGGCTGGTAAGTGGCAGTTAGAAGAAGAGGGGACAAAGTCATTATCAAATATATATTTGTCATCTTATTTGACACTTCCACAATGACAAAGATTTGACAAATACATTAAAATTGGTGTTTGAGATGTTTAGGGATCCTGGGAAACTCCACTGTCTTTTGTTCACTGCCAACACTTGTCCCTCATGACCCATTCAGTCAGTCAGGCCAAAGGACCCAGCTCAGTCTTTCTCTAGGCTTTATAAATAGGGCTTGGATCCTGATTGTATTTTTTATTCATATTGCTATGCCTCAAAATGTGTGGTTCTAAGCATTTGTGTAGCATATGTTCTGGTGGCAGCTGAGGATGTTAATAACAGCTACCCAAAAGGCACCTCTTTGAAGAGAACTTCTTCCCTTTCAACTGAGATACGTCTTTTAGATCTACACTAATGAGGGATGATCCACATTGCTAAGAACTTAACAAGTGTCACATTATCCTCTGAATCCTCTGAAAGGCCATATTCAGCACACAGCATCTAGGATTACCCCTGAGGAGCTAAGTCCAAGAATGTGCTCCTTTTTCACTCACAAGCCAACAACCCCTGTCATCTTGGTTTAGGTGGAGAAAAAAACCCCAGACACATGTTTGTGTCTAAATGTGACACAAACACAGGAATCTAACAGTAGCGTGAATTGTGGAAATAACAGAAAAAGAAGATAACCCAGGTCTGGTAGGGCCTGCTGAGCCATTTTCACAACTGACTGTACAATTTAGGAATAATTCTCATCTCCCACTGGTGTTTGTTGACACATATTTTCTGTTAGCTTTATTTCATCAACCAGAGTTACAAAGTGCTTACAAATGGGAGCATATACACTTTTTGAAACAAAAACTTTGTTTCATCTGGATTGCATTTTTTTTTATTATGGTCTATTAATTGCACTCTCCACATGTGCATAAGGCAAGTCACTAGTTTTTAATGTGTTTGAGATTAGGCAAATACAGTAAGAAATAACTTTATTTCCAAAAACTATGAAGGCTAACCCTCTATTCAAACTGAAATTTTCTCTCATGTGCAGAAAACTTAAAGGCTTGGAATGAACCTTTCTACATCCTAGAAAGTGTGCTGAGAGCTCCTTTTGTAAGCAGAGCACTCAAAGCTGGGAGACTGAAGAGATGTCTGAAAGACAAGTTAACTTCCATACAGAAAATCATTCTTGCTCTTGTTTTCCACTAAAGAAGTGATGTCAGATAGAGGATTTAGCAAGAAAGATGGGGAAACTTAATCCAGTCACAAAGCAATTAGTGACTGAATATTGTTCTGCACTGCCTTTCCATTTATTAATGGCTGCTTCCAGCCTGATATCTAAAGTCTTCATTTCTACATTGAAAACTATATTTAAAATTATTTTATTGTAATCAGTGTTTTCCAGTTTGTAATATTTAATCTCTTTAAAGCAGCAATAATAAGAAGGAAAAAATTGAACCCCTACACAAGCAAACTAAAAAAAAACCAAAGAATGAAAATTACTGATGTTTGCTTACCTTCCATAAAATTGCTACTCCTGAATGTTATGAAATGAACCCATTCTAATCAACCTAATCTTGTTTAAAACTTCAGCACCTATTTGTATTTGTATTTGATCAACTGTGACTTATCCAAGTGCTTTGACTTGCATCTAGCTAGTTCCATTTCATCCTTTAATGGATTTGCATGTTGTGCTTGTGTTATGTAAGATTTTGCCAGGCATTTGTTCATATTAAATAATCTGAGTTCTTTTCTATGCACCCTCAGAGATATTACACTTTCAAAGGCTCAAAGATGTATTCAGAGATCTGTTTCAAGAGCACCTTTTCACAAATACACAAAGAATGAAATCTTAAAATGACTCCGCTAAAATCTTTCAAGCTGTCACTTAATATGCCACCAGGGAGAATATCATGGCTCTAAAGAACATAAATAAACTTTTATTTCTTCTTCAGAAAAATAATTGCCTTGTTTAGAATTGAATGAAGTGGCAGAAAATCAGCCAGTAATTTCTCACAAAGGAGCACTCGCTTTAATGCAATCAGGCTTAGAAAACAAAGAGGTTGTTTTTTATTGTGAAATATGTACACTTGTGGCAGCACTGCATGTGACTGTATAAGAAATCCCATTTCAGGTACAAAAATGATAAAGTAAAGCAAGCTTTAGACCTCCTTAAAATATTGTTGCAGTTGTCATTGTTTTGATGACTCAAAAATAGACTGACTTCCTTCAGAATTTTTGATCTTTGATATCCAATAAATGACACTGTCTACCAAGAATATATTATTTATTGTTCGGTATTGCTGAATTTCTTGTCAAGTTTGAGATTAATAAAAGTAACACCCCTGCATTTTCCTATCATTACTGTACTCTGGAGCTTATCCTCTAAACTTTCATTTGTGTATTATTGCTCAACCTTCTGTGTAATGCTGGGAACTGCATAAGCCTGTGAAAGCTATTGAATTGAATTTCAATTAAGCAAGCAGAATCAGAAAATAGTAAACTGACGTCTGGAAAGGCTGGAAAACAGCCTGGACTGGGAGATGGCAGGTTCTTATTCTCCTGCCTTGGCTTAGCAGTACATGATGGAGCACTTCACACTTCAAATGTGTTTCTCTGGGAACTGAAATCCATAGTATGTGGCAGATGTTAGTTTGCTTCTGGTTAAGAAGATCACTCTTACTGGAAGGGCTTCCTTCAAACATAAATGAGGAGTATTTCTGTTAAACTACTAAAGGACAAATGAAAAAGAAATAGCTAGAGCAGCTGGACATGAAGGGCTAATGATGATTTCAAAATCCTTTTCATTTAGAAATTTGAACCCAACATTCTCCAAGAGTGGCTGAGGAGATAAATCCATGTCACCACAGACTCTGTATTATATATATTATATAATATTATAGTATATTTCTTATTATATTACATCACATATACTATATGTTATCAATTATATAGTGAAATTAATAATTTCTATAGTTTTCTAGTGGTACACAGTACTAGTTATAAATATGTAATCTATTCTATATTATATCTTTCATTTATATTATAAAATAAGATGTTTAATGTATTATAAGCTGCAGGCTCTAGCAGTAGCTGGGATCTGAAGAGATTTTTAAGGACTAGTCTATAGGCACTTCACAGTCTACTAGACTTTATAGGCACTTCATTGTATTTCAAGTCAGATGAAGATAAAATGCTGATATTAAGACTATTTTTTTCACACTGAAATTTTTGTAAACTGCTTGTGTCAGGCCTCTCTGACCTGGAAGTGAAAATTCTTAATTTGATACTTATAAATATTAGGTTTCCAAACCTTCCCTCCCAGGTGTGAGGATGCTTACCTGGAAACCTCTGTATGGGCTAAGAAATTTGTGACTAATTTGCTGCAAGTGTCCTTTCAGAAATTAATGCACTGGATCTACTCTGTTTTAGGAAGCTCAGTACCATGCTTCAAAAGGCTTTTTAACACAACTCTTTCCTG
This sequence comes from Pseudopodoces humilis, assembly GCF_049639895.1. Lineage (NCBI taxonomy): Eukaryota > Metazoa > Chordata > Aves > Passeriformes > Paridae > Pseudopodoces > Pseudopodoces humilis. Next base: position 47,592,707 of record NC_142204.1, on the reverse strand, counting down.
TCAGAGTCTGTAACTTGTGTTCCCTGGTCAATGCCAAAAAAATATCCTCAGTGCTGCAGTACCAGGATTTGGAAGAATTACCTGTCGATCTGTGCTTCCAGGAAAGGAACAAGAATTAATACTACGAGAGAAAGAGAGGGCAGGAGCATATGGAGGCCATATCAGGAAAAATTTCACAGTGGGTGTTGTTGGATGACACAACTGTGTCAAAGGTGAAATAAAAGGTGGAAAATCAGAATATATTATCTCTGTTTTCAAGTGGCATTAATATGCAAATATGAAACATACTAACATAAAAAAAAATAGTAAAAATATATATTAGATATCACATTGTAAAAGAAATCTTCATCAAGAAGCCTTGTCTCTACATTAACCTTATCGGTCAAGAGACTATTCACAGATCTAAACCCAATAGAATACATGTTTTTACATTGCCTGGGCAAATGGGAGACTAATTGACCAAAACAGGGTAATGATAAAGTGGCATCCACCTCTTAGGAAGTAATTTTTTCCTTTCTGCCAGTAATTTTGCAGTACTGTGTAATTCTTTGCTGTAACTTCAGTCTCATCTCTGCAATATTGTCACTTCACTCACATCTGGTAGTAGCTTTAGCTCCATGTACATGCCAAAAAAATCTTTTTATATTTGTGGCTAAAAGAAGCATTTTTCCCCAAAAGAATCAGAAATCCGTTTTACTGTAGAATACAAAAATAGAAATCTACAACATCTCTGCCACAAGAAAAGAAATTATATACCTAAGTTGCTGCTTCATCTCCTCAGGTCTTCATGATAAGTAAATTTTTATATTCATTGAGATCCGTAATATTGATACAAAATACTTATTTTATTACCCATTTTTAATTTCTAACCTGATCCTATTCAAATTTTAAAAAATAGACATATGGAAATTTCCAGGTGAAATGATCCTAATATCAAAATATTTTTTTCCTAATGAAGAATCTATGTTTCTTTAATTTTTACTGCCTAAATAAGACATTGGTCCTATACAGTGGCTAATATTGAAGTTTGCCATTTTTTATGCAGTGAGAAATGACCTTCAGTAGTGTAGGCAGGGAACAGCACAGCCACCCACACATCCAGGCACACAGGCATTCGCTCAGCTATAAAAACATGACCTAGCTTCACTCTGGTTCCAGCACCACACCAGGGAAGCCAGGTTTTCTTCTGGCAGGGGATAGACTCACTCTGTGTAAAGCCTCTCTAAAGGAATTATTTTTGCAGTATGGAATTTTCAAGGGTAATTCCAGAATGCAAGCATGCAACAGACAATGTAAGAAAATACAAAAAAAAATAGCAAAGAAAAAAAAGTATCCAAGATGACAAAATGGAAAAATACAAATATTGAAATTAATTATCATTCTGAAGTCAACAGATTTATGGTTATTTCAATTACATAAACTTCATAATGTTTTAACTGAACAACTACTTGGATTAGTGATACAATTGGGCTGTTAGAAATTTATAAAAATATTACTGATTTTACCTCCATTGAAATGAAAAAGGGTGATGGTTCAAAATTATCACTACAAGATAAATGTATTTTTAATGTGTACTATAAAACACAAACTTCATATGTCAGTGATCCTCGCTTGATTAAACATTATTAATTATCAGTTTTCTCATGCTTGATGTGAGTAAGAACTACATGTATCAATCACACAGACATGTATTCAAAGGTGGTGCTACTCCAAATTGTTGTGCAGTCATTATACTATAGCCTCTCCTTCTGTGACTCAGATGAGAAATGGAGAAGCCATAAATAAGATCATCTCTCAGTCAGCCCACATATTCTTCTTTTGGGAATATTTTCTTTCTATATCTGAGGTATGCTAAGCTAAATTGGATTTTGTTGGTGTGAAATATCACCTTTAGTTAGATTTCTATAAACAATTATCAGCTAGCAGCACCTGCACAACCTCTTCAGATTTTATGAGTTGTAAAAACATTTAGATTGGAAGGAGTTTCTCTTAGACACCAAAATAGCTTAAAGGGTGTAGCACTGAAATTATTCAGCCATTCTGTTTTGTTTGTTATTTAATTCTTTCACTCTCCAAGCAGAGACAACAGAAATGCATACAGACTGTAAGGACAAGGACACTGTCCCTTAAAACCACAAAACTGCACTGAAGGCAAGAATATGGAGGATATAAAAAGGGCTGAGTCCCAAAGGAAGTCTCAGGGAAGTTCTGGCTAGTTGAAAGATGAGATCATTTTAGTAATCACAAGTGTAAGCCATATTGAAGTGTGTTTTTCATGACATGAAAGCAGACAGGTCCCAGGAGTTGCCTCTTCCCTTTGTTCATCTGTCTAAAACCAGCTACATTCTGTCTTTGCTTTGATTCAAATCTCTGGACTATGCCATACATTAAAGCATGACCAAAAAGCACATTCTGCTTTAGAGGCTGAGAAAAATACTTGATTCTCAATTTTATAATTTTTAATGAAAAGTTCCAATTTGGAGGAGTTAAATGCTTACTCTCTTTGCTTGGCAGACAGCTCAGGAAAAACCTTCACTTACCTGGCCACTAATGCTTCTCACAGAGAGTTCATTGTCCAACCCAGCAGGCTAATCAAAGATGCCTTTTTTCCAGCCAGTTCTGATAATGGAAGGGAATATATTCATCATCAATCTTAGACTTACACAAATGTTCATTATTCCAGGAGAGAGATGAGTAAAAAGCCAAAAGATCTTGTAATCAGTGAAGGTTTCTGTCATTGGACCAAAAGTAAAATACCATACAAAGTTGTTCAAGGGCTGCTCTAACTTTGGAGAGCTGTCTGACCCCTTGTGCTCTTCTGAAAATTTTCTGATCCATACTCTTTTCCTCTGACTGATCTCTTTGTCAGCCTCAAGGATAGGGATATTGCAGGACAGATATCATTGTCCCTGTGCAATTTGAGGATTCCTTTACATACCTACATTTACGTGTAGGTGTAGATAGATATGGGTGTCTCATATTGTGATTTAAATGATTGTGTGCTTCAAGTGATTTAGATTAAAAAAGGAATGTCTTTGCATGAGTTTTCACTGTTTAGAGTTTTCTTAAAAGCTGCTTAAGAATATTCTATGAGAGTTTAGGGAAAATAAGTAAATCCTTATTTATAAAGAAAGACATTGGTTACTTTCTGCAAATCTGCATTGATATTCAATAATACAGATTATGTTAGAATAAAAAGTATTGATTTGGGCATTGACTTTTTTTTCAATTTCTAATTGACTACCAACCACTACCAACTTCTGTTTTTCATTTTTATATTTTCTTAGGTCTGTACTTGCAGATGTTTAGACAGATGCTGTTGTCAAGGAATATGCAGTCACATACCTGGAGCTCTATACTGTTTACTCTATAAAAAAAATAATGGGATATCTTGGGTTGATATAGATTGTTTATAATAACAATTTGCAAAAAATTTTTCACTGCTTTTAGTTCATTAATGTTAACTAGTTCATCGATTAAATCTTAGAACTTTGCAGAATATGTTGCTTTGGTTCTGGCAGGTATCATGCTTAAAATTTAATTAATGTGACATGTATTGTGTGCTGTGAGGACTCAAGAGAAAGATTTTAGGATGTCTTCTATGCCTGTGCTGTTGATTCAGGGAAATGTTCCATCTTGGGGACTCTGACTTCAGTGATTTTTAGGGGCCAAGGAGCCAAGATATGGCCAGCATCTTTTCTGGCTTTTGAATATTCAGCCTTTTCCGACTGTGGCTTTTTATATTTCTTGTTTTCTTCGTACAACCTCTTTCTCTCTGGACATTTAGACAAAATAGTGTTGCCATTAACGAGAAACTGTGCACAGAGATCATGGTTTTAAGGGATTACATTATCATTAAAAAAATAAACATGTGGTTTGAGAAAGGCCTTACATGTATCCATAAAGAAGGGAAAAATAGATTTCAGGGATCATTAAAATAAACTTCATCTACATCTTCTCGATGGCTTCCCAAGTGCTTCAAACCTGTTCTGAAATAAGGAGTCTTATGACCTTTTTTCCTAGCACAGTATTGCCTTTTATAATGAGCAGTTTTAATGTCTATTCTTTCTTTGATTCTTTCTAAACATGTGGATTCTAATAATGTTTCTTCATACTGAAAGGTATTTCAGCTATTTTTGCATATTTTTGATAAAATATGTATCTTTCTGTATACACTGAAACAAATTTGAAAAAAAGAATTAGATATCAATACCAGTTTATTAAGCCTCTCAGAGTTGTAATTTGCTACTGTTAGCCAAAAAAATAAGATTCAGTACCAATTCAGGGCCATTATTTGCTCTTTTGTTCTCTTACAGTCACAGTGATGTCCTGAGACTCCTAAAGGGAGTAGGGCCATTTAAGAATAATCTTTTAAATGCCAGAACTGCCTCCCTCTTGCTTTGAATATCTAAGAACCTTTTCTGGCTAATTTTTCTTTCAGAAAAACGGAGGAGGAAATCAAACTTCCCTAGGTCCAACAACAAGTTTATCATAAATCGTGGATGACACCCTCTCCAACAAAAGAGGCCTCCTGCTTAGGCTTTTTGGAAGAATAATGCTGTGAATAGGCTATTAAAAGAATATTTATTTTTGTCTTCTAAATCTCAAATCTAGTTTCTTTCAGCATTTTTTTGTTCCAGAAAACTTTGGCTCTAGAGAGAAATGTGTTTTCAAAGCACACTGCTACAAATATCATGCAATGCTTTAAGGAATCCCTGCTGTTCACATGCTTTTCTGAGGTGCATGATTCCCATTTCATAAATAAAGCCAAGTGCCTCAGAATACAAATGAGTACTTCACTCTGGAGGTCTTAAAATTTTACTGCCAGATTTACCTATTAGAGTCATAACTTGTTCTCAAGGGTAGCATATACCTATGCTCCAAGCAAGAACTGTTAGAAGAAAACCCAAGAGTAACCTAATGAAACTGAGCCCATTACAGGAAGAGGATGGTCACCTCACAAAAAGGGACATGGACAAGGCAGAGGTGTTTAACATGTTCTTTACCTCAGTCTTCAACATGGATGATAGGCCAAGAGGATCTCAATGCCCTGAGCTGGAGGACCATGGCTGAGAGAATGATCAACTCTCAGTTGACCCTGAAATTGTGCAGGATCCAGTGTTCCAGCTTGAACCCTACTAATCTATGGTGCCTGACGGGATTCATCTAAGAACCCTCAAAGAACTGCTGATGTCATTGTAAAACCTTTGTCAAAGATTTTTGAGCAGTCTAGGGAAGTCAGAGAATTCCCAGCTGACTGGAAACTGGTAAACATTGTACCAATTTTCATGAAGGAGAACCCCGGACTACAGGCCTGTCAGTCTCACTTCAGCTCTTTGCAAAGTTATGGAGAAGATTATTCAGGGAGATATTGAAAAAAACATGAAAGACAATGCAGTCTAATGTCAAAAGCTGGCACATCTTCATGAGAGGAAAGTCCTGCTTATCAAACCTGATTTCATTTTATGACAAGGAAACCCACCCAGCCAACCAAGAGAAGCCAGGTGATGTAATCCCTTGGGATTTCAGCACAGCTTTTGATACTGCCTGTCACAGGATCCTTCTGGACAAAATGTCCAGCACTCAGCTGGATAAACACCCCATGTGATGGGTGAGCAACTGGCTCATGAGCTGGGCACAAAGGGTTACAGTGACTGGGGTGACATCAGACTGGTGACCTGGCACTAGTGGGGTTCCACAGGCTCCATCCTTGGCCCTGTGCTCTTCAACATCCTCCTAAATGACTTGGACATTGTACAGGAAGGGACACTGAGCAAGTTTGCAGATGGTACAAAACTGGGAGGAGCTGCTGACTCTTTTGAGGGCAGGAAGGCCCTGCAGAGAGACCTCTACAAATGAGAGAACAGGGCAGTCACCAACCATATGAAGTTCAATATTGGAAAGTGTCGGATTCTGCACCTGGGATGGGGCAGCTCTGGATGTACAGATGGACAGAGTGGGGAATGAGATGCTGGAAATCAGCACTGCAAAAAGGGACCTGTGGGTCCTGGTTGATGGCCAGTTGAATGTGAGCCAGCAGTGCCCTGGCAGCCGGGAGGGCCAACCCTGTCCTGGGGGGCATCAGGCACAGCATGGCCAGCTGGGCAAGGGAGGGGATTGTCCTGCTCTGCTCTGAGCTGGGGCAGCCTCACCTCCAGTGCTGGGGGCAGTTCTGGGTGCCACAGTAAAAGAAGGATATTAAACTATTAGAGAGCATCCAAAAGAGAACCAAAAGGAAGGTGAAGGGGCCTTGAGGAGAAGCCTTTAGAGCAGTGGCTGAGGTCACTTGGTCTGTTCAGCCTAAAGGGGACTGAGGGAGACCTCACTGCAATTACAACTTCCTCATGAGGGGAGGAGGAGGGCAGACACTGATCTCTTCTCTGTGGTGCCCAGTGGCAAGACTCAAGGGAATGGCCTGAAGTTGTGTCAGGGGAGGTTTAGGTTCAATATTACAAAAAGGGTCTTCTCCTAGAGGATGGTCAGGTACTGGAATGGGCTCCCCAAGGAAGTGGTCACAGATAACACCAAGCCTGACAGAGTTCTAGAAGCTTTCAGACACATGGTATGACTTTTGGGGATGGTTCTCTGCAGGGCTGAGAGTTAGACTCAATGATCCTTGTGCGTCCCTTCCAGCTCAGCTTATTATGTGATTCTGTGAAAATCTATCCATCTTCCAGATCAGAATTGTTCCAGCATTGCCCTCTATGCTCCTAGATTGTCTAGCACTCATTTATTAAGTAAATATAATTAATATTCAATCAGTAGCCAGTAGATATTCAGCTCTACCTTTTCTATGTTCCTAGCAATTCAGCTGTTTCTGATCGGAATGGTTGGAAACAGCCAGTGGTACAAGTGTTTGGGAGGCATCAGGTTGGCTGGCCACCATAATCTCACTATTCTACAGATAATCAAAGAAAATTTATTTTAAAAAGAGTAAGCTGTCTGAATGACTTTACTGTATGACAGTGGGTCTTGAAGTGGTGTAAAAATGACTGATGAATACAGCATCCCAGAGATAGTTTGCCATCTTTCCCCAATCAACCTCTTTGTTTTCCTTTATTTGAGCTGTAGGGTATTTAACTTTTAAGCATCCTCGTTCAAGAACCAGGATATATCCTGCCACAGAAAAAATCTGGAACAGTTTAGCCTTCCAATTCAGCCCTGTTGCTGCAGCAGTGCAACTTACCTTTTAACTTCAATTTTCTATTCATATTCCTGATGGAGAGATTGCCACTTTTTTTTTTTCCTGCTTCTAAAAGATAGGGACAAATTATGTGACACAGCCATCTGTAGAAATTAACTTTGCCTGGAATGTTAGGCTGTAAAACCAGTAAAAAATTAAAGACTTCCATTTAAAGGGTGTCTCAGTGGTATTATTTTTTCATCTATCAAAGTTCCTGAAATACTGGGAAGTAATTCCTGCAAGAAAGCAAGCAAACACAAAAGAAAAGCATCTGAAAGAAAAAGGCAGCAAAATCTTTATTTTTCCCAGTAGAGATACCCACTTTTGAAATGGTTAAAAATTTACTGTCATGCAGAGGCAAGCATTTGCACTGGGAAAGTTACCCAGTTTGTTATTCCCTCTCAGTATCTAGAAGACATAGCTTTTAGAAACAAGGTGTTTGTGACTCATGCAGCCCAGAAAATTATTTCTGAAGCTTCCATTCTCTAGAAAATACACAGAGAAGTAGAGACAATTTTATTACAGATTTACATTTCTTTATTTAAACAATGTGGCACGAAACTTGACCAAATTCAAATATACTGAGACAACCTCATTTACTGACCATGCTAATTTACAAATTTAAAATACAATGGAGGGAACTCTGCTATAGGTTGAGAAGAATGGTGGGTCAAAAAGAAGACAGCTGCTACCTAGTACACACACACTTGTTTGTTTTCCTCTGGGGTGGTTTTCTCTCTCTGAGATATGGACAAGGGTTTGACCAATTGTTTTTACCCTAACTTAGTTTTCTGAAAAGGAAAAAAATATGGGAATATTCTGGTAACTTTAGTTAAATTGCCCTCTTTCTTCTGAGATAAAAGAAGGGACCACAGAATGCCATCAGGAGTGCTGTATGTTTTCTTGCAGTAAAAAACTGCAAGATATCTCTGCGTTATATCCAACTCATCCAGCCATGTAAAGACAGCAGAAAACTTTAAAGGTGTTTATAAAGGATTGATTGCATAATTGAAGAGATATCCTTGCTCTCTAGTCTAACCATGCTGTGTAAGGACAAACATCAGATATTTTCATAGCAAGTACTATGAATCACACACTCAAGAATGTGGAGTCAGAACAGCAACTAAAATGTTAATTTCCTCTAAAAAAATGAATGCAGTGTAAATAATGAAATCAACACCTCCAGAACCCAGATAATTTTATAAATATTGTTGCTATTTTTAATATTTTAATTAAAGTTGAAATTCAAAAATATTGAAAGAAGAGAAGCAGACCACAGAAAGTGTGCATCAAGACCAGGTTTATGCATTGGAGTGCCAAAAAGTAATTTAAAACAGGGAATAAGCATTGATGAAATTCAGAAAACAGTGAAACAGCAAAGGAAGTACATGGTAGAGGAAGTACAAAAAGCACAACAGAATTAGAATATTATGCAGACACTGGGGGGAAAACAGAATTTATATAATCTTGCATTTTATCAGAAGGGAGACATGAATACAAATACAAAACTCCACAGAGCAGAAGATAATTCCTAAGAGAAATATTTATGTGACATACTGAATGATGCTGACAACTTTATTTCTCAATATCTGTGCATACATAATATATATTTCTTTGACTTACCTATAGTATGAGACTGTGCCATAATGAACAGAATATCTATGCAAGTGGCAATGCAATATTCACTAAGGCAGTTGATACTTCTGAGATATAATCCAAGGTTAAGAAATGTGTAACCCTGAGACTGACAAAAAAACTAACACAAAAAGACATTTTTGTCACCTGAAATAATTTTTAAGATTCATAAATCTGAGGTTATTGCTTGCAATTTTTAATGAATAAATTATTTGAGTATTCTGTTGCTTTCAAATGCAAAAACTATAACAGTAGCCTCATCTTGTATACTTTAAGTAGGGATAATGGGGAAAAAATGATTTACATCCACTTCTGCTGTGTCAAATACATTACAAAACACCATACTAGCACTTTGAAAATGGTTGTAGAAGCTCTTGAGAAAAAAGATGGTTACAAAATGCAGCAGACACATCTTCAATGATATCCCCCATTATTGATCATAATGTTTTGATCACTTTCTTCTAGCAGTGCATATAAAATCACAGTTCAGCATTTCTTTGTGAGCATTTGACCTCATTATTTAATGCCAAAGCTTCATGAAGTTGAGATTCTTTTGCTCTCACTGAGACATCTAAGAGTTAGGCATCCAGCTCAAAACAGATTATCACAGATTTATTTTATAATCAATGGAAACAGGTCTCTTTATCAAGCAATTCATCTTATGTCAGCAAAAATGAAGATTCAGTTTCCCCAAAATAGTTGTCTTGAGCTTCTTGAGTTCCAGATACCTGCATGTGCTTGTCAGATGGGATGCAAGATAGGTGGGACATCCATTGCCATATGACAGGCATCCTGGTAATCTGAAGTGCCAAAAGTGACAGCAGACACCTGGATTCTGACAAGTGAGTCATCTCCTGAGCATCCAAAGTAGTGGTCATTCTGATGGGCTCTAGCTATAAAGGGGGCTTAAGATGATATTTTAAATTAATGTTTATAGCTTAAACATTAATTAAGATACTTAAATTGAGTCCAACTTTAATGCTAACATTTTTCCTGTGAATAATGCAACTCACACAGACAAAGAAATAGACCCTCTCTGTTTTATATGGTTGGTTTGAAGATCATCTTTATCAAGAGAATCTATTCAAAAATAATTTCCTCAGGTGATGTGAGATTTACCACAGCAGAGATTGATTTGAAGGAGACAGGTACTAAATATCTATCAACAACACCTATTTTGAGATTTAGAAAAAAATGTGAGAGAAAGAGACAATAGATATTATGGGTGAAAGTATTACGTTTTTTCCTGCTTTGCTCTCCAAAGTCGTCACGCTGCCCAGTATTGCCCAGCTAAGGGCAGTATTACTTTATGTGCTTAATTTAGGTTTATATAGCAAGAGGAAAGAGCGTGGTTTAGAACAGGTGTCTTTGTAAAGTGCTCTGAATTGTCAACTAGAATAGCCATGTCCATGCTTTGACCTTAAACAGCTAAGAGGAACAAGTCTCCCTGCTAAGCCATGTCAGTCCCATTTCATGTTAAACACAGACAAACACAGACAGCTTTACCTGCTCCTTTATTCTGCCTTTTTTGTCTGCTTCTCTATACGTTTATGTAGGTGGCAGAAACATATGTTCACATCCTCATTTTCCTGCTTTGGGGAACAAATTAGAATTTGCCTCTTCAGACAATCTCCTGAATAGTTTAGTATATATGAAGTAAATGTCTATTTGTTCTTCCCTATGGAAGGAGTTCCCTTTGTAAAACTAATTATCCCTGGAATTAGGACTCAGTTCCAAGATGCTTACATCTGGCATGGGCATTCTGTTATGTAAAAGCTTGCTATTTGTTTCCCTAGTCCAATAAATGCTGTTTTATTTGAGGTATACGTGGGAGAAAGGAAAATACGCGTTTCTCAGCCTCATTCCTTTGAAAGTACAAAATTTAAATTCAGGTGGATTGTCTTATATTGTAACTAGAGAATTAAAATTAGCTGGGGTCTCCACAGGCTGTTTTGCTTTATGCCTTATCAACCTACATTTTTTATGTCTTGCTAGCAGGCAGCAGGCTGATACGATGATATTATTGGTGTATATGCAGATGCATAATCAGACATTTACTCATTAGAGAAGTTATCTGGTGGAAAATTGGGTGCTTTAAATAAGGTAGCAAATATTTAACAAGGCCTACAATGTGGGTCCAAAATGTGGAAGCCAATTTAATGGTCGGTAGACACCTGCATAACACTGTGTCCAAAAATATATGACAGCCTTTTGTGATGGATGGCAGATGGCTTTTTTGTTGTAAAGCATGCATGGGAGAGCTGAGTACAAGTTACTTATTCATAAAGTCAGCAATGGATATAAGTATTGGGTTTGTTATACAGTTTCATCATGTAGTTTGCATGAAATTATTTAGGATGATAACATTTCATTACAGGAATGGTTATGCTAAGATGATTCTTTGATAGAATTTGCATGCTTTTAAGTGTCTGCATGAGAACAGCAACAGTAATGAAAATAGTGGGGTTTGGATTTTTTTGTAAATAGGCTAGAGCCAGCTGTCAGTTTTGGTAATATAGATGAACAGTCCTTTATAGAGCCAGGGGTAGATAATTTCTAGGCAGATTGTTTCTTAGTTATTCTTAGAAGAAGCATATGTGCTGCATATCAATGCCAGGAAATCACTTGCAGCAAGTGTGTTAGTAGCAAAAAAATACTGCTATTAATTGACACTTATAAATTTAAACTACTCATATATTTTAGCCAGTAATACTACAAACACAGAATAATTTAAGTAAGGCTGGGAATCTAGTGGAAAATAATCTAGGTTTAAGTGTTAAAACAGGATTTCTGGAAACTTCCTTTAACAGTATATTTTGTGGCAATACAAAAATTATGCAGTTAGTTCTACTGATAGAACTATTTTTAGTCTTTTGGTGAGAATTTTTCATCAAATGCTTTCGGAATTCAGAATAGCATAATTGCTTAAATTTCATTAAATGGTACAGTTTAACTGACCCAGCTCCAAATTTCCAAATTGGATCATTAATTTTGGAGTCATAGGAAGTAAAAAGTTAGTCTTTAAAATTAGTAAGGATATACAAGGTAGGTGTTGCAAGCCATCTAGGAGAAAACCTAACCATAAAATGGGTATGCTGAGAGTTTATAATTTCTCACCATCTCGTTATTTCTACTTGGGAAGCAGGGCTGAGTGAACACTAAAGCTGCTTTCCTCAAGCTGTGAATGTTACACTACAATGAATCTTGTCTCTAAAATGTAACCCAGCTTCTTCTTACATTCTTTGTAGTAGTAGTATTCATCAGGAGTATTTCCTTATTTTTCCCTGGGCATTTGGATAAGTTATTTAGCAAAACAAAGAAAACAACCTTGCATGTTGCACACCAGATTATTAAACCGTGCTGAATCAAAGAAAGTAATTTTATTTTTTAAATAACCACAGCATGTTTCTATATACATATGCAAATAAAGAGAACTGGAATGGCTAGACATGTTCTGTGAAAACTGTTGTTTGTTGCAGTAAAAAAGCCTGAGGAAATCTAAATGTAGTTTTTCAGTCTTTGAGAAACTCAGAGACTGTAGAGTTTTGAAGTACTTTAGTTTTAATATATGGGAAGCCATGGTTCTGGCTTTGTCCCATTGACCTTTACTAAAGTTAAAAAAAAAAAAAAAATATTCCACACAAGAACACAAGCTTTGGGAAGCTTATTTTTATAAAAGAGGTATTTTGATTTCTCCATTAAAAAAACAAAACAAAAAAACAAACAAAAAACAAAAAACAAAGCATACGAAACTCTCCATAATTTGTTTTTAGCCAAAATTTATCTGTTTGAACAGTACAAAATCAATGGAGGAGAAGAAGACTGCACAGTATAGTTGCACTTCTGATTTATATCAAAGCTTTTTTGGATGGAAAGTTCTCAGACTTCAACAATGACATATGAAAGTCCTAGTGTATTAGCTGGTTTTCTGTAGGTTGTAAAGATGGAGATTAAAAATGGGAAGCTAATTTCAGCCTGGCTAGCACAGCACAATATTACTCATTTGGCCTATAACTGAAACATTCTATATTCCCTGAAACTTATGCAGCACCCTGCTGCGGAAATGGGTTTATTTGCTGCTGCTGCTGGTTGATATTGTTATGCCTTATTTTGCTAATCTTCAGAATAGTGGTAGGCTGTATGTAGTGCACAGTTTGTATAGATCATGTTCAGAACAGCTCAAGCTATATGTTAGAACAGAGAGAAAAGACACAATTTGGTTTCAAAGACTTCAGTCTTGGAGATATGTTACATTTCAAGGATTTTTTAATAAATTAATATATAATATACCTTGTAGTTTAGTCATCTTTGGTCTGCAGCCAGTTAGCTTTCAAGGCCACTGATTACAAATTTGAATGAAACAGATAATAGTTATCATGAGAAAAGAACAGTAAGCCCTTTGTATAGGGGACATGTTTTGCTTTCTTCTTTTTATTGTTACAGTAGATGTTTCTATATTTATTCTGTCTTGGTCAGAACATCTGACAAATAAAAATAATATACAAATCAGAAGCTACAGTTCAGATTTTCAAAAACTAAGTAGCAGAAAATGCTTCCATCTGCTTGCAAAGAACTGGTTCAAAACTTTAAAAAAAAAAAAACCAAGATACCCTCACATATGTAAGAAATACTGAAAGCAATAAACTATGAAGTAGCTATATTTTAAAACTAAACGGAGACTCTAAAAAACAATGCAAGAATTCTTTTATTTTAAAGAAAATCTATTATCTCCTTGCTTGAGGTGTCTCCCTTTTCCTTTTAGATCGGTCACAGCAACTAGTGAAAGCACATTTGAAATCTTCAGTGAACACTGAAGATGCTTGTTTGGTGCTGTTCAATTTCTTCCACCATAATCATTTAATTAGTACTAAAATTTCTTCTGAATAGAAGTGTTTACATTAATTAAACACTGTAGGTTATTAAGGATGTGAAAAACTGCTTAAACACACAAAAAAATGTTAGATATTAATTAAATAAAAGATCTTAGCCTAATAACATCTGTGACATTATTTTCCCTGTTCTTCTTTCTGATGAATAAAATAATATTGCTAGGCATAGTATTTTTCCTTTTATGCATCTTAATTATTGTAGTTCTTACTTTTGCATGTATAAATGATATGAAAATATCATTTTCTATCTTATTCTTTCTCGAAGCTACTGGAATTTGCTTATTTTCCATGTTATTTATGGGAGGTTCCTGCAGAGGCTGTAAAGCACGCTAAACTCCCCATGCTTCAGTTGAACTTGCAAAGTTGGATGTTTGTGTTCTCCTTGCAGCAGGCAGCACAATATAGATGCCAAGAATAATGACACACATTCCCTCTACCTTCTCTTCTCCAGACTAACCAACTGCACTGCTGTCTAACCCTTTCCCTGGAGAATATTTATTTGTCCTCTGAAAACTTGCATTCTTTTCCTCTAGGCCAAGCAGCTGGTCCACATTTTTACTGATGATGATATTCCACATTGGATATGATACTTGTGATTTAGGAATGGTATCCCCCAGAATAGTATTCCCCCTAAGAAAACCCAAAATACAATATGCACCCCGCCCCATATGGTGGGAGATACAAAAGGCAAAGACCACAGATTGAGATAATAATCCTTTACTGGAAACAGCAGTGAGGTAAGAAAACAGCAACAACACAAATAACAAAAATCTACAAAGAGAGGGCGACTTACATGCAAAAATGCTCACCAAGCCCGGGACAACAAAAAGCAGTAGCAGACAGACCCTCCACCTACCACACTTTGCCCACAACCCTAAGCCACACCACTCCTTCTCAGAAGCAGGACTCCCTGTGATGATATAGGTGTTATTAATTAACAACCTAGACACGTCCACAGAGCACCAGGCTTCACCCCTGTCTGGGTACTGTGAAAAAATGATCTCTGTCCTGCCCAAAACCAAGACAATACTCCAGTGAGGTATATTTTCAATATTCAATGCACTGATAAGCAGTGAGATGATTATGTATATTTTGGAGGCCATACTCCCTTTCTATGTCTATTCATCTTGGTCACCATTTCACAGTACCATGACATTGCAGCCTTGTGTAACCCAGATCTTTCCTTTCTAAATGTTATGTACACAACTGTAGTACTTCCTATAGGTCAGCTCAGAATTTCATCTTTTTATTTATTCCACTCCTCAAAGTTAACAGGCCTATTTTGAATGTAGTTTAAATTCTCCAACATAGAGGCTGTCCCTCCCAGTATTGTATCAGCAACAAACTTAATGAGTAAACTCACTGCTCTATCATTCAAATTTTTAATGAAAATATTTAACAAAACCATAGAATTGACTAATTAAAAATTCTTTCTCTTACATTCTTCTGTCTTAATAGTGAACTATTGATAATTGCAGTCTTCGGGTGTTTTTATGTTCTCTTATGAGTTAGACTGACATTACCTTACTAGTTTATGAGAATTTCATGAGACAGAATGTTTTTCTGTCCACATAACGTGCCATCCTGCTGTGGAAGGAAATTAGATTAGCTAGATGTGATTTGTTGATGGTAAATCCATGCTGCCTGATGTGGATTTCCTTATTGCTTTGCAGGTGCTAATGGTACGATGACCTGTCCAACTGTACAGAAAGGACTGTGCTTAACTCATCTTTTACATCGCATAAGGTAAGCTGTTATTGCAAAACACAGGTGCTATTTTGAGCCCTGTTTCAGTTGATCCTTTGTTTCAATTGATCCTTTAGCTAGGACCAATTTTTCTTATCCATAAACCAGAGAAAAGTGCTTAGGGGCTAGAGCAGTTATTAGAGAACCGCTCTTAATAAGTTATATGGCTATAACTAGATAAGAGTTATTATATAAGTCCCAGTTTTTAATTTTGCTAACCAAACTCTGGGAGTCAAAATGAATTTTAAAATTAAAACCTCTGTTGTTAACAAGGGATAAAATGTCTGCAGTTTCCCTTGTTGAAATTTAGGTCCATCTTAAGTGAGATGAGGAAAAGACACTTTTTAAGTTTTGAAAGGTAGTCATGGAAAATCTGCAATCACCATGAATCCAGTTAGAGTCCATTATGACAGACCAACCATAAGAACAAAACTTCAGTGAAATGCAAGTATGAACATTAACTGAAACACTTATAAGCAGGAGGCATCAATATTTCAAACTTCTTATGGAAATACCTGCTTCATTAAGTGTATTGGTTTTTTTTTCCAAGTCTGTTTTGGACAGACTCTGTAATTTTGCAAACTATCACAGCCAGATAAATGGTGGCCTACAGCAGAGTTCTGTGCTCTCAGGTCCCAGGGTCTAGATAAGCAGCTTCTGCTCTTGACCATGAGTAGGACCTGAAAAGGTGCTCTCTAACCTGAATAATTCTGTGAATCAGGAGCATGGTCTTGTTCATTCTGGGGGAAAAAAAATTGTAATACAAATATGATCAAATAATGACCAGATAATTATCAAAACAACCACAATTCACTGATTTAATTCTGTGGCTTCTAAGTAGCTACTTATGTCAATTATTATATAGCCTAAAATAATCATAAAAATATGTCTCAGATTTCTGTAGATTGAGTTGTAAGTGCTGGAAGATGGCATTATCTCTTCTTCTGTCCATTTTCTCAAATTCTTTGTTTCTGCACATTTTTTTAAATTTATTTTTAAGAAGAGTAGCGGTAGTAGCCTGTGTGCTTGCAGTGGTTTCAAGATCTGCAGTGGTATGTGTTTCAGAGCTGCACAGACATTATGTATGAGTGAGTGATGGCTTTAGACACACACGTCTTCAGCCTGGCTTAGGAAGTCTTTGTGCTCAATCTCTTGACACATTTAGGTCTCTGAGTAAATATCTGTAAGTTGTCTGTGAGTACAGCATATTTGCTGCTGGATGGCATGTCAAGTATGTGCATGTGTTTAGAAAGGTTGTATGATTTTGTAGAGGATGCTCAAAAAAAAGAGACATAACAACACAGTTGGCATTTCTTAATTGTGAATTTAGGATGCTGAACCGGTAGAGTCCTTTTAGTTTGGTTCAGTGGTTGTGCTCTTATTTTCTGTGCTGGATGAATTCTTGCTGCTGAAAGAATATCATTCTAAACAAAGCCTTTACATGATTTTTCAACCTGAACAAGGATTTATGGATTTCACCTGCTGTTGCTAGTAGTTGGGACAAAAGATACAGTAATTTGTGACTTGCTGGACCAGCTTAATGTAGTCCACAGGATCAGGAAATTATAAGTAGCTCTCAGATGCCTTCTATTCTAGGTGTCTCAGATTCTAATTTCAGTTCCAAATTCAATTAAAAGAAAGTTTTCTGAAAGTGACAGGTCTGAAGCATCATAGTTCTGTGTTTCTTACCTTACTTTGGAGCTTGGGTAGTTGAAATAGTTTTGAATTTTCTTCATCAGGGGAATACTGTGACTCTGTAAATCTTCTCTAACTCAAGTGAAAGCAGTGAAAAGGAGGCCTTTATTTTTAAAGCAGCAGCAACTGAGTTCTAGGTGCTTTAAAATTCAGACCATTTAAAGACAAACTACCAAATCTCCTGGACTCTCTTTCCTTCTTTCTTCCCTTCACCTCTTTCTTATTCATCATCACTCCTACACTAGATAAAAGTTTAAATCCTCTGTCAAAATATTTCTGTCAATTTCTCTGCTAGTTTCTAAATCATGCAATTTTTCCTCAGAGTGAGTCCTTTGATTCATGCCATCTGAACTTCAGAATATTTTGCCTCAATTAAAACAAAAAATTTTTTGTTTTAATTATAAATAATAAATAAAAAATAAAAAATAAAAAAATTATAAATAAAAAAAATTAATTATATTAATTATATTATAATAATTATATGTGCCAACATATTTTCAAAAGGTGGTCCTTTTCCTCTGCTTTCAATCAGAACTTTTATTCATGCCTGTGAAGTTAAAGCTAAATCACAGACTTTAAGAAATACACTTCCATGGAGCTTGGGCTGAGTTCAGTATCTGGGAATAAGGCATAACTGCAGTTACACTGGGGAGAGGAGCCTGATCTACAGCATTAATTACTTGAGGAATAAAAATACCAGCAAATTTTGAGTGACATTATAAGATGCTTCAACAAAGAAAATGGGTTTTACTGAATGCAACCTACACTGACATCAACATCTGCTTTTGTGTCTAGAATTTTTAAACAGGACTCTCTTGTGTATTCTGGGGGTTTTTTTCCTAAGAAAAGCATTATGTAAATGTTTTGTGTAAGCCTTTTCAGCCTGAATTTCCATTGTATAAGGAATGACTCACAAGTCTTCATTTCAGGGCCTATCCTGCCTATAAGTTTGACTTTGGCTAAAATCCAGGACAAGCAACAAAGAAAGAACAACCATAACTCCTTGAGAATAAGTTAAAAATAAATAATATTAGGGAAAGAGATAAAAAATCAGAAGGTTTTAATTCTAGATTTTTTAATGGTTTTCAGTGCATAGATAGCTCTGCCTAGTATCTTCTAATGTTATATTGGCACTTTTCATTCACACATGTTGGTCTCTTAGGGTTTTGGAGCAAAAGACACCTTGACTTGAGCAATCTGGTCTTGTGGTAAGTGCCCCAGTCCATGGCAGGCTGGTTGAAACCCATGATCTTTGATGTCCCTTCCAACCCAAACCATTCTATGATTCTATGAAACTGTGGATTATGCCTTTATAATAGCACCTGGGAGAGTTTTTTTGTTCCTTATTATAAGCAGTATACCAACTGGAGATGTGTCACACAAGCTTTGTGCTCACCAACTCCTTCTGGGACAGATCCACCAGTTTGCATCCAAAAGCACTATAGTGTTCTCCTATTGAAAATAAGAGAAATCTTGGCTGTGATCAAATGCCTCAAAACTGCAGAGACCAGCAATGGATATGGGATGTTGAGTATGACATTTGGCAGCATGTCTGATCAACTATGCACCAAATTTTGTGTATGAATGCCTGCACTGAAATGCTGCAGCTTCCATTCTTTCTTCTTTCTGTCTGTGTTTTTTTTTTATTAGGTGTTTTTATTACTACCTTTTCCTTTCTGGCTACCTTACTTTGCAACTGAAAACTTACAAGAGAGTAGGTTGGCTACTAGCTTGAGATTTATGTGTCTGGGTTCAGTTTGGTTGCTATAATTATGTGATTTTTGTACATATTCTAGCCACTTAGAAAAGTTCCTCTTCATAGTTTCATTTCTATGTAATAGTCAGAAATTGCACTTCTGTGATTCCACTTCTTCATTCCTCAAATTTCCAAATTAAAGTAAGTTTTATTCTATGTCCTTTTTTTTTCCCATAAGCACATCACCATACCACAGTAAAATATTGCTAAGGACTGATTGGTGTTATTTTGGATAGGTTTCTTATATATTAGATTCCAGCATCATTTTCTCCCAAATATCTGACTTTCACATGATTTTAAAAGCCCATCACAATGCTTTTCACTTTTTTTGAGAAGCTATTTGATACATTTGAGTCTTAGACTTTTACAAGGCTGTTCTGAATGAGCCAGTCTCATATCAGTTATAGTTATTTATTTTTGGTAGCATGATTCTGTTTGTTTTAATATTTAAAGCTAATTTTATTTTAGAATATTATTTTTATAGAACTGCCACTTTCTCTTCAGTTTAAAAGCATGAATATTTGTTAAAAATATAAAGTTCATCCTATTTTGGAATAACCTTCATGAGAGGAATTATAAAGACGGTATCACACTGTTATATATTTAATCAGTTTTAAAAACAATCATGACCATTTGTAAGTTTACATTTAACAAAATACTTCTTAGCTCTCTTGTATTGTACTGATTTCTTCTGATCATTCTGTCATACTGTTCTTTTTTCACCTACTTCTGATGTCAACAATTTTAGAAAAAGTGGCCAGTTTTCAGCTATGGATGACTAGACCTGAGATAGAAGGTACAGGAACCCAGAGACAGCCACACTGCACCATAATACCTAAGCATTGACTGTAATATGAAGCAAAATGGAAAAGGATTTCTACAAATATTTGGATTTATAACATCAAGAATAACTTACAGTGGAGATTCAGTCACCTCTGGATATTTTTAGACAGACCAAGACCATCTTTCCCAGTTTGCAAGAAAAAGTGTGTTATATGTTTTGGAATATGTGCTCAGCTTGCACACCTTTTTCCATCTAAATGATTTAACCTTTTAGCCATCTGGAATCTAGAAGTAGCGGTACTAAAATTGCCATACATAATTGAATTGCAGATGTAAATTTTGCAAAGTATGAACAGAAATGCAAGTCTCACCTTATTGGAAATTTACCTCTTCATTTCTACATGTTCCACTGCAGAACAATATGAGTCAAATCTGTGATGTCAGTGCTTGAGAATTTTCCATTGGCCACCAACTCATTTAGAACAAACTGTAACAAATAATTATGACCCTTAGTTAGAGGGACCTTTTAGTATAGAAAAATCTCTTCTATTTGGCTAATCACTTTTGTACAGCTTCTAGTTCCTCAGGAGTCATTCAGTGGTCCCCTATCCACTGCAAGAGCTCCATTAAATTGGGCCTGTGACCTTCTCTGCCTGAGAAAACTCTACATGAAACACTACTGATGTCACCACAGCTTTTATCATATCCATACAATGCCTGGACCCTAATCTCCACCTTACCCTACTTTGCTGCTGCTCAAATTCTCTTCCCATTTATCCCATGAATACCCCCAAACTGATGCCTTTTCATGCCCACATCTTGTCATGAGGACTGAATTCTTGCCATGTGAATGATGTGGTCATTCTACAGGATAAAAGGGGAAGAAGCAACATGTATTCTTTAGAGACAGGGTGACTATGGAAAAGGTTAAATATACAGCAGTGGAAACAAGCCCTATTGTCTTCTTGATTTCAATGTGGTTGTGAGGAATTGTCATCACTGTGTGATAATTCTGGAATTTATTCCAACTGATTTTGTGTAACCAGAATAATGTCTCATTATGTTTTGTAATACACCTCAAGAAAAATAAGGTGAAGTAAAGCAGTGCTTCAGTCAGTGGTGTCCTATGTGATAAGGATTCTCCTTATGAGAGGCTTTGTCCCATTGTGTTCTCCAGTGTCTGGCTTTTTTTGTCTTTTATTTATTACTATTTTGTTATGACAGTAACACAGATGTTGCTTTTCAAATTCATTATCACTGTTGTTTCTCAACATTTCCCAAATGGCAACATGGTGAGACAGAGCACCATGCTTCCATTTCCTTGATAATCACTTTCTCCAAGGAAGCTGATAGGTTTCAAATTTATGTTGATGATGAAGGTACTATTTGTATACAGCTAGGATTGGTGAATTGGTTTTCCTCTCTCTCTCTCTCCTTTTTCCCCTCTTTTTATCTTTTTTTTCCTTCTTTTTTTTTATTTTTTCACTCTTTTTCCAGCACAACAGCCTTTGTGTTTTCCAGGTCACTGAAAATGGGACAGAATGCTTTGAGCTATGTGCCCTACTGAGTGGAACTGTTTTGTTCATATGCACTGATGCTCCCTTTGTAAAGAAATAAAAAAGCAAGCAGGAGAATGCAGAAGTGAATGTTTTTTATTCTGTGCTTTAAGTTTAACAAAACAAACAGATTACAAACCTCCTTTGTATTTGAAATGTTTCACATATTTGGTTAGGTACATTTTGCTATGGCTTTTGATAATTTTTACTGCACTACAAGGTTAATGTTTATATAAAACTCTTCTAATGAGACTTTAATGCAGTAGTATTTTTCAAAGAAAACATTTATTTAAGGATTTTTCTCTTCATAAACAGATTTTCCCTCCCATGCATTATCCTAATATTTATAATGTTAAAAAAATATTTTATAAAACCATGTAACAGCATCAAAATAATCAGAATAATTGCAAAAATTGTTTTATTTTAAAGGATCTGATACTGTGCACAGAAATGTAATGAATGCTGACTGGCCTGAGATGAAACACAGAAGAAAAGCTGAGGTGAGGGAAATCTTTGCTACGAAGACATGTTTTCTATAAATAAGAAAAAAGGAAATATCTTGCTTCAAAAAGAATGGAGGTAGGGAGCTCACCCTTTCTTGTGTGTAATTTACTAGTTTTCCTGTCTGCCATTTTTTAAGTGCCCTAAGACCCTAAGATGGATTCTAGTGCAGAACACAGATGTAAAAGCAAAGATTGAAATGTTTCAATACAGTGCAATTTTAGTAATATTGGAGAGGAAGAGATGGGAAGGGAACACACTTTGAAACTGTGAGTGGGTAATCATGGTAATAGAAAATATGTTCCAAACATGTTTTGAGTTATAAAATACAGTGGATGGAAACTTCCTTCTTATTCATGTCTGTGAAACAGCGAATCATTGCAGACATCTAACTTTCATCTCAGACTGAAATTTTGGTGATGAGACTTCCTTTTCCTGTGACATCACAATTTTTACATCTATGGTAAAAATATTAAAATATACTTGCAGATTTTTTGTCTTAATGTCATTATATTTTAATAATTTCAATAGAGGAATTGGTATTGAATATACATTCAGAATCATCCACACAATGTCTGACAAACTTTCTTTCACTAACATGAAACCAACACATATAAATATACATATACATATAAATATGTATCTACATATTTATGTACACACAGCTATAAACACAGTGACAAAATTTGAGACTGTTCTATATCTAGGCCGGTTAAATTGTCCAAAGTGAGTGTTTTTGAATATCTTTGTTTATCAGTAGCAGTCTTGAAACATCTGATGGGGACAATATTCATAAGGCAAATGTAGGTCATTTTCCCTAGATTTTAATTTTTAATCTGAGTACTTAAAACATAAGCCACTGCATAAACTTCATTTTTTTGTTTGTTGGGTTTTTTTATTTTCAAATATAGGTCAATGGTTCATAGTTCAAAGATCCTGTATGTTACTTATTTTCTTTCCTTCTCTTTCCAATATGTTGATGAAAAGAGAGAAACAGATAAGCTGAAAAATTCATTCATACAGACTTTTGCTAGAATTAATGAAAACAACCCAGCTATGTATCCTGTGATAGAGAAGGAGGCATAAACCCAGGTGTCCAGTGTACCAAAGCCTTTGACTCAATCCAGACAAGCCTGTACTCATGAGTCCATTTTTAGCAAGGAACTGGTTGTATTTCACTCATTTTAAGTACTTTATTGGAGCAGTTATTGAGTGATTAGCACTTAGCAGTATTTAGTTTTATGTGCTGTTCACCACCTCCTTGGTTCCCTCAACTTTGAAACATTCCTTCTCTTACAACTCAGAGGCAGACTGCCACCTTCTGAAGCACTAACACAGCTACCTCTAGCATCTGGGGGCGTGTTTTGTGAAGCTTTCAAGTGTATATAAATCAGTCTCTGAGCGTGAGAAGCAAGACCAGATCTTGGGCTCGGGTAGTGCCTCTGATAGGTTTCAGAAATACATATTCTCAAGTAAAAATACATATTCTCAAGTAAACACAAGCATGTGTGCAGCATGTCAACAGAACTTTGTCAAGTCAGAACACTGAAATGTAGCAAAGCAAATAAGTAATCAAATATTATTAATTATCCCAGACTACTTTATACAGAGCATATCCTTTATCATCTGCTGGGAATCTTTGCCATTTAGTCTGAGATTTAGGACAAACTGCCTAACCTCAGGTTTTAATTCTAGACATGCTTCAGTTTCTAAAGTTCTCCCCAGGCATAATCTCTTTGATTCACTGCAAAATGAAGTTTGACATGTCTTATTATGAAGAAATACTTCATTTGAAAATGTACAGAGTAGCTCTAGGAAAACAACAGCAAACTGAGAAAACCTTGACAACAGCTCAGCTTTCCTACAAATGCAAAAAAATACAAGACTAAAATAATATTTCTCATTAACAATGAAGTTTTCAAATAGCAGTGAGTGGAATCTGTGAATGTACGCTAGCTATAAAACTGTTAGGCAGAAAATGTTGAGAATTTATAAATTGGCTATGCTGTCCTGAGAGCACTTACAGAGAATTCAGTGATCTGATGCATTCTTGGTAACCTTGCCACCTCCCGTTGTTGTCGTGGGAGAAACACAGGCAGAGTATTTATTCAGCAGGTCCTGTGGTACCAGCTCCTCTAAGTCACTGTTGAAGACATTTCACAAGTGACTGCATCCCAGGTTGCACAAAACCAGTCTGTCA
The DNA here is from genome assembly GCF_049639895.1 of Pseudopodoces humilis. Classification (NCBI taxonomy): domain Eukaryota; kingdom Metazoa; phylum Chordata; class Aves; order Passeriformes; family Paridae; genus Pseudopodoces; species Pseudopodoces humilis. The sequence continues at coordinate 47,568,763 of NC_142204.1, read as the reverse complement.
AAATCTCATATCCATTTTGTCCCTCTCAGCAGAACACTATCGTTTTTGTGAAATCGGTGTTTTAATGTTCACTTACAAAAGGCTTGGATTTAGTTCTGCAGCTTTCCCTCTTCACATTCTCCTCTGTTCTTTCTTCTCCTCTTTCACTGACATCCACAATGACATCTTACATCCAGATATGGATCATAATGCACACCCTATAAATCAGATTGTTGATTTGTATTGTCAAGTATTTCACATTTTCCGAGAATTCCTTGGGATGTCATAACCTTTTCCTCTCAAAGAGAACTCCCTGTTAGGCTCAATATGTTGATACTTTTTCATTGAACGTGCTGAGGGGGAAAATGAAGAAAAGGTTACTCTCTGTTGATATATCTTTTCATTGGTTAAAAATATTTTAAAAAAATATCAACCCTTTTGAGTGGAAAGGTCATTAATGGAGAATGCAGGAGTGCATGGGACACTGGACTCAGGTCAAACCTTCATGGATTCATCATCTCCAGTACCACTGTGAACTCTATGAAGCTCACTCATGTTTGGAAGACATCTCAGTAATAATTAGCTGGATTGGCAACCTCATCACCTTGGTCTGCTCCTGTGAAATCTCCATGAGTACTTAAGAGAGAAATACATGGATCCTGTCACACCCAATGGATCATTTCCTTCTTCAGCTTTTTTCCATTAAAAAAAAAAAAAATTCCTCTTCATTTTATGCCAAAACAAGTCTGTAGTTTGCAAGTCTCACCACTTTGCTGTGAGCCATGACTGACACGTTGAGAGAAATCCCTTCAGCAGCCAGACAAGAAGGACTTGGGAGGTGTATGAACAGCCCATTTGTCCAGGTGCTGTATTTCTACAACAAAGAGGGCATAAAAGGGAATCATCACCAGAAATAGATACATTTCCCAGAAACTTTTTTCCTTGTCATCCTTTTGTTTTCATTTGGAACACTTTCTGGTTTTCAAATAAGAAAGATAATCCAATTATAAGAATAGTCCCAAAATTTCTCTTCCTCACACAAAAGGCTCTTCAAGTTATTCTTGATGCCATCCAAAATATTGCCCTATGGTAGGAGGGAGTTTTCTGAACTTCTGAATGAGCATTATTTTAAATGCAAATTTTGCTTGACTGGATTCTTAGGAAGGAGGCAGTAGCTGCATTGCAATATTCCTTTCACTGGTTCACAAGGAAGAGGTTGAGATGCATTTTCCTGTGCGGGCCCAGGTGTCTCATTGTGTGGTTAGGGGGTGTGACTTCATTAAAGAGAGGTGTCTTTTCATCAAGGACCAATTAATGCAAAGCCAGCACAGGGGGAGTAGAAGGCAAGGAGCCAGTGCTGCTCCCCTCAGTGTCTGTGCACAGCCGAGCACAGCGGGTGGTTGCACGATGTTGCCAGCAGCCTGACCACAGCCCACTGATTCAGCAGTGCTCTGCTCAGATGGCAGTCCAGTAATCAACTTACCTGCTAATTGGAGAGAAAAACTTTGCATGCTCTTCCAGCTCCAGCACAAACATCAAAAATTCAATATTATTATTGTTTAATATTATATGCAGCTGCCTTAACATTTCATGGCAATAGAGCATTCTTTTTTATTTTTCTCACTTTCATGCATGTAAATATGAGGGTGTGCAGATGCAGAGGGCTGTCAGTTACCTCATTTTCTAACTTCTTGGCTGTAAGTAATTCAAAAATACAGTTTCATGCATGTAAGGATAGCTTTGAAAGAAAGATTAAAAAAAGCTTCCTTTACATCAAGGCATCTCCTTTCATAGGTGCGCTGAAGCAGGAGACCTAATTGCTCTTCTGGCTCTATGCAAGCAGACAGAAAAAAAGTGAAAAATTACATCCTAGCAAAAGGTGATAGCAGAAGATAAAGAAATTGTGGCATTGTTATTGCAAGGAAATCAGTTCAAATCTTTGGAGAAAGCTGCTGAGTAACTGGCCTTTAAATCACTGAAACTAGTACTTACACAGCCGTCTTTAAATAATGAATATTTCTAACTAGGTATTTAATTAATAGGATTTAATATAATGGGTTTTTCCGTCTGCTCCATCTACAATTGTATTAAAAACAAAGTGCACAGAGGGGCTATGACCTCCATCTGCAGCATCAGCAGCACCTTTGAGACCTCAGGAGTTCTCTACTACTTCTAAATACTTTCTCTCTTTGGAGATGTGCGCAGGTGAAAAATATCTGCAGGAACTGATAGAAGCAGTTCACCAAGATAAAGTGTTCTTACATTTCTGACATGTCAAGAACATCTGTTTCCTTCTTACATAAACCATTGAACAAATATTCTCATACAGCATTATTGAAGCATGCAATACTGCTTCACTAAGAGCCTTCCACTGCCCTCCAGATACACTTAAGAAAATAACTCTAAATGGAAGGATGATACACACAATAGCTAAAGGGAATGCAATCACATTCAGAGAAGATAAAGAAATCATAAACAGACACCTGCATTTCTGGAAATTCCTTGGGCTCTTGATATTGGCAATTCTAACAAAACACTTCACAACATAGACCTAGGTCTGGTCCCAGAGCTTTCAGGTTGAACCACAGGCTCTGGCTCACATCGCTATTGTGAAAATAAACTACCTCTATGAAAAGAAGTTACTTAAGAACAAGAAAAATATTATTAGAAATAAGGCAATTCTTCCCCAGGATCTGAAGGGAAACTTTTAAGCATTAAGAGAAAGTAAGAGGAGGAACTGCAGAAGACCTAAGGGATGGATCCTCAAGACTCTTTGTGCTCATGTCAGAATATTCAGTCAGGCCAGCTCCATCTGCCTGCATAGGGAACTTAAGTTCAGCTATTTCTTGTACTATGGGACAGAGGGAAAATTTCTGTCCTGAGACCACCAGGTTAAAAATAAGTTCAGGAAGACCTGGTCATGCCATTTTTTTCAGAAGAAAATAGAAAGCACTTTGGAAGCAGAAGCATGAGAACACAATTAGCCTTGTACCAGGTCATATAGATAGGAATATAGAGTGACTTTAATCTAAATTTATTCTGGTTCTGCAACCTCAGATTTCCTTCCTTCTTCACAGTTTAAATAAAATTCATTTGCCTGCTATTTTATATTCCTGTTGTGTTAGTTTCCCCCTTTAAGATAAACTCTTACACATTATCCTTTTGTCTTTACTTTTCACCAGTTCTTACACTGGGCAAGTGGACTGTCCCCTAACTTGGCTGTAGCAGGGTACTGTCAGTATCCCAGGGAACTCTCTCCTAATCTTCCCAGCTGAAACAACTCTACCAACTGTGTTTGCTCCGTTAACATCTTGACTACCTGACCTTTGAGCTCCACAACAAAGCCTGAACTTAAACATCAAACAACATATTCTTAAAACACCAACATGTCATATTCTTCATAAAGGACATATAGGTCAGTGCTAAATTTTTAAAACCCCTTTCCTTTTTCTATGAATAAGACTTGGATTTTTCAAGTGTGTAAAATGCTGGAGTAAAGGGTCTTCCTATAGTCTTTGTCTCCTGTAGAGTTACTACCTCCTCAATAAGACAAAAAGGTGCTCTTGTTTAAGGCAATGGGGGGCATACTGAGCTTCCCATCCCCTCTCTTAAATGTTCTGCCTTTTTTTCCCTTAAAAATCCTGTTGAAAGGAGTATATTTCTTAGAGTGAAATTCAGAGAGAAAGACTAGAATAGCTTCCTGCAGGCAGTTGCCAGGTTGATATATCAAAGTGATATTGCTTTCTGAATTGAGTGGCACCAATCAGCAGGAACTGTCAGTCTGGGGATATAATAACTGTGGTGCCAGTCGTCAGGAATCTAAATGAAAGTTTCAGCTGTACTTGTATATTTAAAGTGCCTGTTGGCTCAGGGAGAGAAAGAGGAAGGGGGAAGAGCTTTTCTGGCATTGTCAAGGAAAGGATGGCATCTGAACAAAAAATTGGTGAAGCACACAGCACCTGGATCCTCCTCTGGGACCAGTATGAGAGTGAAATGACCGAAGGCATGGATTGGATCTCACATTTGCAGTCCCCTTAATTACAAAATCTGTTAACTATCTTTCCAAAGAGAAAGTGAAGATTTTTACAAGCCTGTCACATTTGTCATTCTGATATCCTAACAAACTGCCTCTCTGGACTGCAGTCTAAATATAGATCCCTGAAACCTCTGCTCAGCTGCTGTCTGACTCTGTCAATGCCTGAAATATGTAGACACCTGATTTTTAAATTAAGTTCCTCATTTCTTACCATGATGGTGACACAAAATCCCTCAGAGCTGGCAGAGCTCATGGCCTTCCCTTCATCCTGTGCAGACATGGCTCCAAGCACATGGGGAAGCTGACAACACTTGAGAGCCAGTTCAAGTGAGGAGGGCAAAGCAGTGGACTCAGTCCCAGCACTTATCCATCAATCATGAGGATGAGGGAGCCCATTTCTACTTTCCCACAAAATTTCTCTGGTGTCCAGGTTGTCACTGTAGGCACAACAGTTTTGCCCCTCCTGTTGAAGCTGGCTCCTTCACGTTACACAGGTGTGACTAGTAAAAAGGTCAAGGCGTTCAGGTGATGCCAGAGAGAGATCAGGATGTTTTCTGCTTCCAGGGCTCTCTCATAATATTATCATATTAAGACTTCCCAACACAAAGAAATACTGTTTGAGCAGGAACAAACCCCCGGTTACCCCACCCAGGAGTGCCCAGAGCACCACATGGTGCATTTTGGAAATCCTGAGGTACTGCCACTCACAGTGCTATAACTGACGTTGGAGGCCCTTTGCAGGTCTAGGACTAAAATAACTGATGGAATCAGCTGTATCACCCTCCTCTGAGGGAAACACAGGTCTTGGGATCAGAGCTCTTTTAATCAAATTCTGTTATGTGAATCATATTTCAATTGGATTTTGTTTTTTTAATAGTCTGCATTGCAAACATGAGATAAATCCTTATATCAATGCAGTACCTGTGACTAGTGAGTAAGGTCACAGCACTGATTCAGTTTTCTGCATATACAACTATGATTCACCAGGCACAGGAAAACTCTCCAGCCATAGCAATTCAGGTATCAAAAACAGGTTAAAGCTGTCTTTTCTGAGCCACACAAGTGAACCTTCATCCCCAAAAACCTCAGGCTGATTTAAGAATTATTGTGAGGAGTGTAGATCCTCAGCTTTGGGTACTCCCATGCTGCAGATCTCTGACACTCAGCTAACTTGAAAAATTGTCTGGAAAACCATTTTCCTGCTGCATCAAGCAAAAATGTCACCATCTACTAAAAAGGTTGAAATGACTTCACAGTTCCTGATATGGAGTTTCTAGGAGAGTAAGACAAAGCTCCCACAAAAAAAGAAAAGATCAGAGGAGGGCCAGGCACCTGACCAAAAGGATTCTTCCTAAAAGTTCATATGCTGGAAGCATCTGTCATTCATCCAGCTATCTCAGTCATGAAATTAAATAATCTGCCTTTAAATGTATTTGAGGTTTATCTTCTTAAATTATGCTAAATTGAAACTAAGTTGCCTAATGAAGAGAACACCTTTTAAAATAAATTTAATTTAGAATAATTTTAAATATGTATTCTAAAAATTCCCTTTTCTCACTTGCATCTTCCGGTAATGAAAAAAAGAAACGGTGGTGTCTGTGGAGTGGGACTAAATGGACATTTGAAATATATTCTTTTCCTGGGAAAGAAACAGATGAAATTAGTACAGGTCTGATTTACAATTTAACTGAGCATTCTCTCAAAGATGATAAACACTGCAAAAGTGACAACCAGTTTAAAAGGATATGTAATACTGATTTTATAAATGGATTCAGGTTAACCAGATATGACTGCAGAATTTCCTGCCATCTGTCCCTTTGGGGAATGCTCTGCAGTATTACTGAAGATACGTGGCAGATCTCATGCTTAGCTTCTGCAGGGTGTTTTGTGCTCCTGGATGTTGTCAATTGCATTTGCATTTCTTTTTATTCTCAGATTTTTCATCCTGGTGTCCAGTGAGGAACAGATTCTTGTGTACACATCCTGGAGCAGTGTTACAGGCAGATAGTTTCTATCCCTGTGCATCATTGGCTGTCTTAAAATCCTGGATTTCTTCCTTAAAGGATTTTGGCTAATGTCTGCTGTGCCAGCAGTTGAATGATCTTTTTTATTATTCAGCTTTAGAGCAGCTGTCAGAATAAGAAAGTATTATACAAGGTATCCAAAACTGTTTTTCATTAAATAATCAAAAGAAAATTCACTTCCACAAAATGTTTGTGAAATATTTAACTTGAAAAAAAAAAAAAGGCCAAGCCAATATTGAATGGCTGGAAATTTAAACTAAAAGTATTCAAAATGGAAATAATGTGCCAATAGCTAATAGTGGCAGTAATTAACCTGATTATGGGGAAAGCATAATGACCTTTAGTCTCTAAATCAATCAAGGTAAACTAATACCTCTTAGTATTGATAATTCTATTCCAAAACAACTCCTTCATAGGGGCTATTTGTTCAGATTATCTGATTTGCACCATCTAAAAATTCAGAAAATGTGTTCAGGAACATTTCCATCCTAACATTTTCACCATGGTTTTACTTGGAAGCTATTTTCTTTGGCTTCATGAATGGAATGAACCACAAGGAGCTAACATAGCTTAACTATCCAGTGAAAATCAAAAGCCAAGGATGAAAGGAATTAAGGAAAATTTAAGCTCTTGATTCTTGTTTATTTTGAATGTATGATATTTACATTTCCACTAGCTATCATTGTATCTGGGAGTTTATCAGGATATTATGAAAGATAAGCAGTCACAGAAGGAGAATCTCTACAAATCAATAGCTGTGAGGAGATTTGGGAAAAAATGATCCCTGATGACTCTGTAATTGTTGCTTACAGTGAACACATTCCTCTGCAAAATCACACGTGGGCTGAGATGTGGATATGGCACAAAATGGATCAATGTCTTGATGCTCCAAAACCATTACATTTTTATGATGCAGTCTTTGTACTTTAAATGTTTTTAACCTTTTTTAACAGAGTAAGAATTGTGAATTAAACATTTCAAAATAATAACAGTTATTAGATTCTAAATTATTTTACCCAACTAGTTATTTTTATTTATATTTTCTCCTGAATATATTCAGTCTCCTGAATATTTTCCTTTTTGTTTGTTTGTTTGGAAGGCAGAGACCATTCCTTAATATATGCAAGGACAAATTTGAAGAATGTAATGCTTGCAGGCAAGCTCCACATTTTTTGATTTATAAATTATATTCCCATTTAGCTGAACATTTGGCAGTGTCTCAGCTCACCTGGATTATTCTGTTCGCCAATTTGATCTGTCATTTGATTGATTCATGAGAAACAGAACAGTCCTCTCACAGTGTGAATGCTCTGAATATTAGAAATTTCATGAGGTTGTCATATAAATACCCTGGCCTTTATTTAGAGAGGTTCAGCTAGGCATTTGGCTCCTTGAATTTTGATATATCTGTTTGTTCACAGCCTTAATTTTATTAGCTGCATTGGCAGAAGATTGTGAACTGCTTGGTGGGAACAAGGGTATTTTTCAAGAGCTTGTCAATTGTTCCTGTCTTTCACAGACAACTAGCTTTAGATGAGCTCAATATTAGAGACATAGAAATAAGTAGAAGGAACTGTGTAACTTAGCCAGCACATTGGTAGATAAACAAATTTTTTAGTAGATTATTTCATTACTTAAGAACAGGTAATGAAATTACACACATCAACTGTCTTCTGCTCTCTGTTGACTGCTACAGGAAGCACCACCACTGACAGAGCGAGTAGAGATGCTGAGTTACATTCGTCTGCTGCTTTGCATTGCTCATGTAAGGAGGCAAAAATTGAGCAGAAAGACTGATCAAGAAACCAGGCTCTGAGTGTGCAAGAGCAGTGCTGTGGGTAGTGCTTGGGAAGAAGAAGAGACACTGAGTCCATAGAGGACAACAGGTTTTGGCAGTGATCACCTGTATTGAAAAATCTGTGGGAAGCGTCCAAGGCTTTAAGTATTACGATGGGGAAGCCAGTACTTGGAGGGGGTAAAGGTACAAAACCCCCAGATTAAATGGAAGTGTTGACTTGATAGAAACTTGCATTTATCTTTCTTTTCAAGGAACGAATATTGACATGATTGAAAGAAGCTCTCTGCTTTGAGGTTAAAAGTTGCTAGGAGAAATACAACCCTTCAACCAGTTAAAGCCATAACAGTTTCCCATCTCCTTGTCTGGTGAAGGGCTAATGTGACAGCTGCCATGAGGCATCCGCAGTTATTCTAAAAAATAACAAGAGGATGTAGGAAGATGTAGGAGTATGAGCGAGTGACAATAACTTTTCATTATTTGTCTTCCTGATCATGTCAAGGCTTTATGCTGAACCTGATGGCACCTGCTTCCCTCCAGCTGATCCCAACAGGGACAAAGGGGAAGCTCTGTTGCAACTATGATCTCTGCATCTCTTTGCTTATGATGCTGCAGCCCACACTGCTCTGTCTTCAGTGAGTGATACTGAAAATCAACTACATTTAAGATCAATTTCCAAAACCATTCAAAGGTTGGACTTAATGCTGAGTTTTGTGTAATGTTCATATTTTACTTCTAGTATTGGCTGATCATGTGAAAGATTTCAACCTACCGTCATCCTCCAGTTTGTCCATTAACTTAAACAGTGGACTCAGATACTCAGAATAAAAATGTGCACAAGGTGGACCACTTTCTGGGATGGGTCAAGTTACTGATGTAAGTTTCCTCAGTGCATCTGTAACAGAGGCTGAAAGGCTTGTGCTGACGAAGACAGGATTTTTGTTAGAGAAAGAGTGGTCTTGTGATTAAGACAGTCTACCAATAATTCTGCACTAAATATTCTACAAAGTATATAGTCTTTGGTGCCTCAAATTAGCTGCCCAAATTAAAGGCTAATTTCAAGCCTAATCTGTCTACCTTTTTTCAATGCAAAAATTCAGCTAATATCACCCCTCACTATGACATCCTGCACAAATAAAATTTTCAATGAGTAACACCACAGAAAAATTCCCTGAGGACATCTACAATTCTGTCACATGGAAAGGTTTGAGTAGCATAAAATAAGTGTGTCCATGGGGCATATTTCATGCCCCATGCATTTCACATGCACTGAAATATGAGGGTAAAACAAAAATATTGAGGAGCCACTCAGTCACTGAGTACTCTTCAGCCAGGGCACTGAATGAGACAGCCTTGAAGAAAAAACTGTGGATGATCCTCAGTCAAACTGCCAAAATTCATACACAACAAGGGGACAGCCCAGGGCTGTATAGATTGAAATGCAGAGAGATATACAGAAAGCTTAATTCTGGAATTTTGTAACTTTTCACCGTTAGCTTTACATCCTTAATGTAACTTTATTTGGTATCTTTCTTAGAACAAAAGGTTTACCAGAGGTGAAGGGTATTCTCATAATTTTATGGAAGTTCTATTGTCACCTGTGTATTTCTTTTACATATTTTCAGAACAATCCACTTTTATTTTAATGTGGTACAATTGTGCTGAGCTCCTGTTGAAATCTCTTGGTTCAGTAGTCTTACTGGATAGCTATGAGAGGAAACCTTTCTTAGTTTGATGTTCACTGTATTATCATTGCAATTTGTTCCATGGAACACACTCACCTTGGATGCCATATAATTTTCACTAGAACTTGATTTCTTCTATTTTGACTAGCATAAGTTTCAGAAACCATAGGAAGCAAGAAATTTTGAGCTCATTCAGGTACATCTTGCATCTATGGTGAGGGAATTGACTGCAGTAGCCAACACCAATCTAGGTAAGACACATGCATCTCAGCCCTGTTGAGTTGGTGCCTGCAGCAACTCTTGCTCCATGATAGGTGCAAGGCAGGGCTGTTCCCTGGTTCTGGCCCCAGGGAATGGGCTTGCTGCACATACAGATGGGAACTCATGTCATGCTCATTTAAGAGTGTCAGGAGCTGACACAGCAGCATGTTCTATCATTCAGGCAAAGGCAGGGTTCAGGTTAAGCAGACCAGAACTTCTCTTGGAAGTCCCATTTTTCACTGTTCCTGTGTGATCTGAAAATGAATGGAGAAAAAAATCAAAACAACAAAACAGAATCAGACCTAATATTCCTTAACACATTTAGTTTGGTCAACTATGAGGTCTTCTTCCTAAATGTGTTGCAGTTTTCTGTACCTTGTCAGTTGAAAGAAGGGGAAGTACATATTCTCAGTGAGTGTCACAAATATGCCCTACCAGCTTGGTGCAATATTCAGAGGATGAGAACTGACAGTTCATCCTCTTTTGCTCTAATATGTTGAATCTAAATGCCCTAAAGTGAAAAAAGCTAGAATTTCAATTCAAAATTCAACACCCACACCCCTAAATTCAAGAGCATTTGAGATTAGTTTTTATGTTCATTCCTTACAGGGATAAAAACAATTTGGTCTGAAGCCAAAAAAATCTGGGGTCCTCTCTGCTCCTTCCTACTGTTGTCTGGCAAATCAATCTCATGCCTAATTGTAGACTGCACCTGCAGAATATTGAAAGTGGGGAGTGTGCAATGCATTTTGAGTGACACTCACCTTGGTATGATGGATGCTTTCTGACAGTGCTAAGACAGTGAAAGGATAACATCTGTCCTCTCCCATCACAGGACCCTGACAGCAGTCAGACAGTAGGCATCCTGTGTCAGCCACTGACTGGGCTGCCCAGTCGGATCTGACTGTCTCCTTATGCCCATGTGTTTTAAAGGGGGCTGTTGAGCAAACTCCTCTGAAGCTGTCCCTTCTGTGCCCCTCAGTTTAACACTGCTGGAATGTGAGCTCCCTGTCTGCTCAGGAAGCATTACACGGCAATGGGATTCAGACATTCTAAGCTAAAATACTAATTAAGCAGATGTTAATCAGTGCCAGCTGGTATTCAGAGGAAGGGCCCTTAGAAAAGGAAACATTAAATACATACAAAAATATTAGAAATAATATTAAATATTAAATATTATCTGTAACACTTTGCACAACTAAAAATAAGATGGAGTTAGCTACCAGAGATACTGTGGTTCTTCCTACACAGATATGGCTCTTTTCTTCTCTTACCTCTATTAATAGGATTGCAGCTGCAATATTAATTTACATAGCATTTATATTGCATTAAGACTAAAATAATTTGGTGCCCATGTAAATTCAATCCTCCACAAGTTTCTTTAAGAGGTGGTTTCTTGGTCTCTCCAGGATATAGATGATAACCTATTGCCTGGGCTCCAGAGCTGAGAAAGAAAAGCAGCATCTCAGTCAGTCCTTTCAATGTCCTCCTGACTCACATTATTAAACTTGTTTAATTCCCCACATTCTGACTGACACGATAATCACAAATGACCCTTTATTTACTTAACAGTTAACACAGAAGTAGGGCTGATGTTGGATTTATCAATAAAAGATCCCTTCCTTCTATCTATAGGGTTTCACTTGAGAACCTGTATCACTTGCCTATGCATGGGTTATTAGGGCTACAAAATATGGTCTTCTTCCAGTAAACCCAGGTTAAATAAAATACTAATATCCACACAAGCATACAATCACCCCAGGTACACCTGCCTGCATTCTCATCTGGAGAGGCAGAATTCCAGTTTACAAATGAAATGCAGTCTATAATCCATGGAGGTCACAGCTAGTTCATTCTGCACCCTGTCTGGTCCATAAAAAAACTTATGGTAGGTCAAACCTCACTCATGGCAGAGAAAGAAAGCCATTAAATGTATTTGAAGTGGTGAATGTAGGGACAGATGATAGAACATACAGCAAATCCATTTGGTTCTGCGCTGCTCAAGTCTTTTTATTGCAATCTTTTTTCCCAGCACTGTGACTGGAAACGCTCCTGAAGGGTGAGCATATATGTCTTAGGGGAGTAATCAACCAGAATCTTCCTCAGATAGTGCCAGAAAAGCTACCAAGCATTCCTTAAGATGACCATCCTTCACTCCTGATTTTTCTGAGTCTCATAGTTGAATGCCCCAGCCCTCTACATATGGGTAGGGATGCAGAATATTGCAATTAAGATCCAACTTTCTCTTTAGCTGTTTTTTGGGGTTTTTTTCCTGTCCTGTGGAACGAATTCAAGCGCTTGGAGTACCAAAGCATGTAAACTACATGATTAGATCTCTTCCCCTTTATCTACTCATCACCTCTGCTCTGACATTGAAACAAATGCTTATTTTTGGAGCTGAGACATCTATTTGAATCTGAGCACTTAACACAGCAGGGTCATAGTCAATAGCAGATATTCCCTGGGGACTCATTTGGACTTCCAAAATTGTGTATAAATGCAGTATAGATGTATATATATACTCCTATAGCTTGGAAATCCCAGTTTAACTGTAATGTACATACACTGAAGGCCAGAAAAGAAGTGGGCATCTTTGCAATCACACCCAAAGCAGGAAGATCTGTTTCCATTCACTATGAATTTTTTCAACTGAAAAAAGCTGAATCAAAAAATTTTGCTTTAACTACAGTTCATAACAAATCTTCCTCCATTCTTTGCCTACCATGTTCAGGATGTCTGAGTTGGACCTGAACACATCTGTCTTCAAGTGAAATAGATTCATTGGTGCTGGAGTAATTTAAGGACTTCCTCTAAGCTGATACTAAAACTACTTGCCAGGACAACCCATGCAGGACAAGCTGCAGAATGAGAAAAATTAACTGGAAGAGGCAGTTTATTTTAATTTTTGTTCATCTATTTTCTTTTTCCCACACTGCTAAATAATAATGAAAACCAAAAAACAGCCTGGCCAATGGTACTTCAGCCTACCACCGGTGCTACCACCAGTGCTGATGGGCTCAGCCTTGGCCAGCAGTGGATTCACAGGTCAGCTCATAACAGGTAGTCTCTGCTGCTTTTTCCTCATAAGGGGGAGGATTCCTCATGGTCTTCCTCTGCTCTGGGGTGGTGGGGTGGGGTCCCTCCCGTGGGGTCCCTCCCACAGCAGACAGCCCTCCACGAACTCCTACAGTATGGGCTTTCCCCATGGGCTGTAGTTCTTCAGGAACAGGTCCAGCATGGGGTCACAAGTCCTACCTGCAGACTTGCCCCAGTGTGGACTCCTCTCTCTATAGGGCCTGCCAGGAGCCTTCAGCATGGGCTTCTCACAAGCTGGCATCTCCTTCAGGCATCCACCTGCTCCGGTGTGGGGTTCTCCATGGGCTGCACAGGGACTGCCTGACTCACCAGGGTCTGCAACAGGGGCTGAAGTGAAACTCTTCTCCAACACATGGGGCACCTCTTTGTCCTTCTTCACTGACCTGGCTGCCTGCACAGCTGTTCCTCTCACGTATTCTCATTCCTCTCCTGGCTGGTGCTGCTGTTGTGCAGAAAATTTTCCCCCTTCTTAACTGTGTTATGCCAGAGACACTACTATGGTACAGATGGGGTCAGCCTTGGCCAGTGTGTCATGTGGCTGGCTGGCATTGACTCTGTGGACATGGTGGAAGCCTCTGGAAGCTTCTGACCGAACCACACTTGTAGCCACCCTTCTATCAAAACACAAATCCCCCCCTCCCCAGACCCTTCTGTTGTTTCTGTGCTGTATTTTTTAACCTCATACAGATGTCTCCGATACACAAATACAACAAATTACACTTCGACCTTCATTCATTTAAACCAAAGTCTAAAATCTAGTTTACATGGATACAGTTAAAGTTTGTGAGAAAGGATGGCAATGAGCTGGTTTACATTTAAACTGAACTAAAACCACAGTAATATTTTTGTTCTTTCATGGAAAGATAGTAAGCTGTTGCAAAAGGCCATGAGGAGAAAAGAAGTTACAAGAAATGTAACTTTTGACTTTTGATCGCCATGCTGATCTTTATGGTTCAGAAGTATTTGAGGATTTGTGTTCTAGTTCTGTGGAAACCTAGAGTGAATGGAACACTTTAACATCTAACATCATATTTGTTAACTTGAATATTTTTACCCAGCTCAGCCAGATTACGTCTTATTATTTTCATGTTTCAGCCCTAAATTATCATCCTGAGGATCAATTGCAACACTTAATTTTCCTGTTTAAAAAGGAAGTTCATGGAAAAGTCAGAGAGCGCTGAAACAGCAAAAATATTTTTTCCAAAAAAAAAACCTTTTGTGCAGCAGTCTCACTGATAACTTTGTTAAATTATGGAAGATCTCACAATACCTATAAACTTCCATATAGGTCTCTTGTGCCTGTGCTGTCCTGGAATATTTGCACTTACCAGAACCAAGCTATGAAAAAAGAGCTCTTTCTCCCTCATTAATCTGGACTTAAATTCAGAGAAAGACAAGTGTTCTCAGGTGGCTTGGTTTTTAAGTGACTACCTTGAATTACTGAAATCTATTCAAAAGTACCAGCTACCTCTCTGAGACCTGGGTCTTATTAAACTTTCTGTTTTGGGCAACCTAAACTGGCTAAATTAAATCTCACACTAAAGCTAAATGTAGATGTATGTTAATGACATTTATTGCAAATGGAGGTAGAAAACATTTAGCACTGCAAGGAAGTTTCCTTTTTGCTTTCACATGATGCTTTCATGGTACATGTGCAGGTTTTTTCTCTCAAGTACCAAGACTACCAAATTCACCTCAAACTTGAGAATCAGGCAGCTTTATGCTCCTTTCTCAGTGACAAAGATGTCTTTGGATGCTTGTGGAGTACAGCTCTGCACCTTTCTTCCCATTTTTGACTTTGTACTGCGTACAGCTGTTCAGTGGGTCACTGTGACCACACCACAGGGGTCACCAAGCAGGAGCAGAAATGGGGTAGATCCTGCAGCCTGGTGGGGTCCTCAGAGGAGCTCCACAGCCTGGCACCCCACATGTCTGCAGATCACTAATGCCCCATAAACTGATCTACAGTCACACTGTTGGCTTATGGAAAAGGGCAGGAATAGAAGATGTTTGAGTTCTATAAACAGGAGAACTAAAAGATGCCCTTCCTCCACAGAATAAAAGCTTGAGTAGATGAGTCTATCAGTAGGATTTTAAAAATCATCTCTGACAAGAGATGGCAATACAACATTTGTTTCTTCTGGTAGATTTTGCAATTCAGATTTAAGCTTGTGACACTTTAGCGTATGAGAAAGCTGTCAGAAGCATTTTAAGCATAGTTATTTTTCTCTTTCTTAGGCTGTGTTAAGGTGATCTGCGTTTGTATCCTGAGGAATTAAAGTAGAACATTTTGTATAATTCTGAAGCAGTTTTTAAATATTGTCTGTAAGACATAGCTTTATGCTGCAAATGTGATGATGAGGTAATGTTTATTAGTATTCATTTGATATAACCTAATTTATTCACTGCTTAATCACCTCTGAGAAATGTGCACCCCTCCAAGTAAGATGACTAAACAGTATATATTGTGATCATACATTCGCTTTCCATGAGATTCCAAAAACATTAAATGCATGGGAAATAGGTTTCTCCCACCAAGATTAATCTGTGCAGTCAGACTGATGTATTATACAGCAATTCATTTCAGTGAAATATTTCTACATGACTGTTGATAGAGAACAAAGCTGGAATTTGCTGAAATGGTTGTATATGGTATGCACTTGCCTCACAACAGCAGGAAACTTTTAGCAGTACAGCAGCTCATTCCTAAAGGGCTCTTTTCTTAAGCCAAGATGCAGCAAAGTTGGCAGCTTGGCCCCATCCAAAGTGGTGCTAGACAAGATGCAGAACCACAGCGTTTGGACAGATGTACCACTGACAGATGGTGCTGAGATTAGTCATTATCAATCAGCTTCAACTTGCATTTATTCTCTAGTTCAATGCCAGTCAACGATGAACCCTGACTGATAATGCCTTATTACAGGCTAATATTTATTAAGAATTGCTGACTCCCTAGAGGATGAAGTGGAGGCACAGACCCTGCTCATAGGAAAGGACAGACATAACAGACCGAGTTTGCTCATTATCACTAACACTGATGCTTACAGCTCCAGCATCAACTCTGCCACTGCCACTCTCTGTAGAGGGATAAAGGGTTGCATAGAAGAGGAAGGACCAGCTGCTACTTCTCTCAGAGGGATTTCCACCCAGTTAGGGCCAAAGTGTGCTTTTTGGGAGAGCATAAGAGGAGCATAAGTAGGCACTGAAATCCAGGACTTGTAACTATATTAGTACTACATCCACTATTTCTCAGTGAAATAGAAAAAAGCACATGTATAAGTACATATCCAGATACACATGTGTATGCCACTCTATTGTATAGACATATATGTATAAGAAGGTAGATGGGTCTGTATATTTACACCCGTCTCTTCCTCCATAATACAATCTTATATAGTGGCAGTAACAAAGCAGGACAAATTCACTACATCACTATGATCACCCATAAAATTTTAATATAATATTAAATTCATCCCAGAGCCTTAATCTACAAGACTGTAATAAAAACCTAATCATTAATACACTAGATTCAGCCTTGATTTACTCAACACCAAGACTCAAGTCTCTCCCTTGGCATTAGGGAGATTGAAAAATTGATGCTAAAAATAAAGATAGTTGTCCTTACAGTCTGACTAGTATCCACAAATTATATTAAATTTCTCTAGAGAAAAAAAGTGCAATTATGCTATAAGCGGTAGACAACATATTGCATGTTCATTGTTGAGGCATCATGGAAAAGTTTTCTAAAATCTTCGTTGACGATATTGACTTGAAGAAAAATAAAGCTATAATAGATAGCTGGTTTAACAAAACTGTCCTAGCATGTCTTTTATTTGATAAGGATTAAAAGAAAATTACTGCATAATGCAATATACCCAAGCCAGCACAGTAGTAAGAGAAGTCATTTTATCAACAGGATTAAGTCTCACAATAGAATAATCCATAATGGAAGTTACAGGAATGGAGCAAAAGAGAGAGCTAAAATGGTTGTTCTTTTTCCCCACGAGTTATGAGGAAATGATCTAATGCTATGTTTTTATAAGCAGAGATCTTTCCCAAAGCATTTCCTAGGATCATTTCTTTTATATTTAATGAATTTCAGGAAGTGAGGAAGGTTGATGTTTTATGTTTAATGTGGTCCCTGAAGAGCAGAATAAAGCCATGAAGATATACTATGTATCTTATTTTACAGCTGCCAGATATGCTATTTTTTTCTTGAACAAAGACTCTCCAGCAATTTATGAATGCAGTTAAATGTTCAGACATTTCAGTGCAGGAGAGGTTTTACCTGTGCAACTTAGAATATAGGGAATTTATAAATCCCAGGTTCTCAGCAGAAACCTGCCTCCAAAGCAGTGCTTGTGAAGTGATTTCTCCCCTGCAGATAGCTCAGGTTACATCACAAACTGCCCCCACAGTCATTTCACACCAATACTCTCCAGTGTAGGCTGGACAGTGTCCAGCTGCCTCTCCCAGGATGGAAGAGCCTTTCAGCAAGGGAGGCACAGTGGGATGCTGCAGTCTGTGTTTGCAGGTGAAGTTCAGTAAGAAAACACAATTCATAGGAGAGACCACCACTCAGCTGCACCTCCTGTGAGGCAGCACCCAAGAATCAAGAAATTTCTAACACAGGATTTTCTCTACAAGCTAGGAAGCACAGGTGCATTCAGAATCCCTGTAGATGCTCATGGCACTTCCATAGGTACTTTTCAAGGCTAATGGAATCTAAGAAAAAACCCAAACAAACAAAAAAACCCCAACACAACAAAAAAAACCCACCTTTAAAAATAATTACCTACTCAGGGTTCATTATTCAGTGCAAAATAGCAATTTGCACAATTAGTTGGTTAAAAAACACATCTAACTTTTCATTGTGAAATACAGAGAAGGAAGGTAACATCCTTTAATTCCTTTTTCAAATTCACAAACAGAATTTCAAGTAAATAACCAGCTAGTAGAAAAAGAAAATATTTGAAACATCTTAATTCACTGACAATTATGAAAAAATAATCTGCAACATCTGATGTGTTATAAACTGCTTTATGTGCAAAATATCACATTGGGTCATGTTGTACTTGATAGCTGAAACACAAGCTCAGCTGACAACTGCCACTGTTATTTTGGGGAAATATCTTATTTACCAAAGCACTTTTCCTGATATTTTCTAAAATCCCACACAGGCTAATGCAGTTTGGGAAAAAAAATAAATTGAATTGATGCCAGGGAAACGTACCAGAAAAAGGATTCATACCTTAAATAATACAGGTCTGAACTTGCAGCACTGACATAGATAAATAGGTTGCCTGGTAGGTTGTTTACTGTGCTATTGGACCTGGAGCATGATAAAGTAAGTGGAAAAGGGACTGCATAAGCTTTATCTCCATAACAACCAAGAAAAGAACGATTACAAAAGAGCATGGAAAAGCCACCTTCACAAAACAGGCTTTAACCTTAGAGCAATGGGAGCAGCACAGCACACTGTACTGCTGATGTCTAAATAAGAAAAGACAGTCTTGGCTCAAAACTATTGCATCTCACACCAACTTGGGTGCTGTGGTTGGAATAATAAAAGCTATCTAATACAGCAGCCATATGGAACAATAAATTCTTTTAGAGGAATTGAATTATGATCAGTATGTTGCAGAGGAAGGAAAGAGGATGGCATCAAAGTGACTTTCAGAATATACCTTTATATCAAGAAATCATTCACACACTACTTTCCTTTAGCATGTTTCAGGGCATTAAGCCATTTTAAAGTTAGTTAGTTTTGCTTTGTTTTCCACAGGTTTCATGGTTTTGAAAGCTCTTCACTGTAGTTTGACCTAGCTGGGTGAGTTCTTTTAGGCTTTACAAGAAAGACAGCATTCAAATACAGTCTTCACAGAAACCTCCTAGCTCAATAAAAAAAGGGACAGACATTTGAAATGAAGAAGTCATTGGGAAGGTAGACTCACAACCTGAACCTTTTCCTACTCAAAACATTATTGAAACTCCTGCTGGCTTTAATGAGCATTGGATCAAAACCTTGGTTTTCTCTTTGACTGCGAATTAAACTCTTTAATGTTAAACTACTTTTGAGGGGAAACTACAGCTTTAATGTACAGGCCTTCAGAAACACAATGTCTAGAAGAATCTTACTTTGACCAAAATACCTGGGGGCATTTTTCTTCCCCCCAGGTACAATAAATTATCAATGGAAATAGTGCAGACATGCTACTGGTATATGTAGCCATGCAGAATGGGAACAGCTACCCTGGCTGCCATTAACAATTTAAGTTAGCTCTTCCCTTCTTTTGCAACACACAAACTTTTTGCATGGTCTCTCTCACACAGTGTCATTTCAGTGGGTTAGAGGCATAGTGACAATTACATTCCCTTGAAGAATGTAGAAGCTCTTTTATCTGGGACTTTCCATTTACATGCAAAGAGGAAAACCCAACCTGAAATGGCTATTTGGTTTGGATATTTTCCCAAGGCTTTTTAATGCTTGAAAGATAAAGGGATATTTTTTTCTTGGTCAAATAAGGGTTCTAGTAAACAAGAACTGATGGTACAGATTTTCATATAAATATAAATAAATCTGAAGGAAGAAAAAAGGCAATTTTCAATAGTAAAGCACATTATTAAAAATAATTCCAGTGTCTCTAGAAAGAAATCCTTACCCATGCAGCAGACCCCCTGTCCCTGCTCTTCCTACCTTGGACCCAGCCTGTGGGAGAGAGCAGTCTTTGTGCCTATGCACAGTACAGCAAGAGAGTATGCTTGTCTCAGTTTCCTTACTCGTGTCTAGTGCCATTCCACAAAATAAAAATCTTGCCTGAAATGAGCATATTTGTCCCATTAACCTACCTACCATTAACCTGCCTACATGAACAACTTTCACAAAGATTTTCATTCCAAATACCAATAAAATTTATTTTAGGCAGATATGCTACTGGCATCTGTACAATGCAAACAAACTACAACAGCTGCAAGTAGCAAATATGTGTGAAAGATTTATTCAAGTCCTAGTTGTTCAAGACTAATTATTTATTTATTATTCTTTTCCTTATATATTATTGTCATGGTTTTAAACCAGTAACTAAAAAAAAAGATTACTTATTTCTTGCTGTGAGATATGGATTAGAACAAGAGCAAAACAGGCACAAAACTTAAAAGGAATAAAGAAAGTTTACTGACAAACTACAATAACAAGAACACCAGAATAAACTTCCAGAAAAACCTTTTCATCTCTTATCTACCCACTATTCTCTTGTTCACATGACAACAGAGACAAAAACTTTGGAACTTTGGTGGTTAAAACAGTCCCAATTCCTGCTACAGTCTTTTCACCAGTCTTTGTAGAGAAACAGAAGTTTCTTCCTGTTAATTTATGGAGTTTCTCACAAGAAAACTATTTTTGTTATAGTTTTCCATTGCTCTGATGTTAGTTTCCCAGAACTGCTGTTATCAGAGCTCGCTCCTCCCATTTCACATCACTCTGAGGTGTGTATGGGCCATGAGTCTAGGGATGGGATTTTAAGGATGAGTTATTCAAAGGCAAAAAGTCTTCTTCATCTGTTTCTGTGAGCTTCACTAGAAAACAGTTTTCTCATTGCCCCCTAAGGCTTCAAAATCTTCTAGCACTTCACTGTATAACAATTACTCTACTTTTTACTCAAAATTTACACTTTGAACACTCCATTCCTCCCTATATACTGTATCATGAATTAAAGGAGTTCTTTTCAGGACTTCATTGTCCATCTCCATAGTTTTAACAGAAAGATATTTCAGCTTAATTAAAGCATCTCCTTATTCTGTACCTTTTCTGAAGCTTCTTTTCTTTTCTGTCACTGGTAGTTTATAAAGTCTCTTTTCATGTTGATCACTCTCTTTTTTTCTCTCTGGATAAAAAGATTAATCCGCAAGTCTCATCTGGGTAATGAAAGAGTTAAAATCTTGCCCAGGCTGTTGTAGGTAGTTCTGTGGCCCCGGCCGGTGCAGGAGCTGGAGCCGTCTGCGATGGAAAGTTCCTCATGGCTGCTCTGGAGAGTGCAGTCGCTGCGCCCAGCCCGCTGCAGGTCTAGAGCCTCTCTCTTCATTCAGCAGTTTCTAGTGAATTTAGTTACAGCAAAAAACCTGCAGCCGAGCCAGAGATCGGCTCGGCCTGGCCCGGCCAGAGCCCGGAGAAAACTTTTCCGCAGGGCCCGCATCTCCCGGCCGGGAGACGCTGGGCCCAGCCCAGTCCCCGCCCGGCCGCATGGCCTGGGCAGGGAACGGGAGGCCTGGAGCTCCGCCACCCTTCCCAGCCAGGAAACAAAGAGCACCCAAGTGCCCTGACTTTACATCTTAAAGTAGGGTTCACAAGTTGATCTCCCTTTTCAATGGTTAAAATTGCTGTCAATAATTGGTCAGGAGAAGAGACTCCTTTCAGTCCCCAGCAACTTTAACTTCCTTAGCTCTCACAACTACCTTAAAGGTAAAGTCACCTCATGACAATTATTCTTTTCCTTGCTGTCATATGTTTCAATCAAGTCATAATTTCATTATTATCTGTGCCAAAATATTGGAATTGCAAAATTCTTTCTCCTGAACAATGCATCAGAAATACAGTTGCAAAAGCTCTGTCAAGGCTGATGTGTCATATTTACTGTTTTGGTATTAGTTTTACACTGAAACATGTAACTTCAAATGTATTTTTAGCAATTTTGTCTTTTTTCTTTGTTTGTTTTGTTTTTTATGTTCGTGCTGTGCTCACTGAGTATTTGATACTAATCAGGGAAAAAATGAGAAACTAATGTTTAGCAGATATTTGTGTAAAGATGGTAAGTTATGCCTCTGCAGAAAACCAGCCTATTCAGGTTCACACTGAAATACAGCCTTCTAAATTAACTCTGCACCAAGAATGCTGGAAGTGGCTAGTTTTCAGTAAAAGACCACAGTCCCTTTTAAATCCCATACAACTGCAAGTTTTACTTCTCACTCTGGAAAGTGGATTCAGACATATTGTCATGACTAAAAAATGAAAGAAAGATTTACTGTGTAAAAACTTCCTCTGCCATTTCTAGCAGATTTCAAAAGATTTATTTCCAAATCAGTTTTTCATGAACCTACTCTGAGGTACTCTTACTGAATAACTGATGGGAAATGATCACAGTATCACTAGCTAAGTTTGTTATTCAGAACACCTCAGTCTTTCCTTTTGATATATTTGACAAACACTGAAGTTTTAGACCAAACCTTACCAGCACATATAGTATCTAATTATAAAGTGTTATACCCATTAGTATGATTCTTTTGGAAAATTGAAACCCCTCCCAAGATACATGCATATTTATCCCATGTAGCATTCATAAACAATTTTCATTAAAGCAATTGTTTCTTTGCAGTCTACTGTGCAAATCCTACTTACAAAGCTTACAAAGGTTGATGGTGAGTAATATTTAAGCTGTAACCAACTATAACTAGTAGATAAACTACTTCATTTGCTTCCACAAGAGAATTCTTAACTTTTCCTAGAAGATTTATGTCATAAGTGAGCATCTATGCTGATTTTGGCTGTGATAGATTTCATTTTCTTCATAGTATCTCCTACAGGGCTGAGTTTGGATTAGTGCTGCAAGCAGTGCTGATAACACAGGGATGTTCCAGCTGTTGCTGAGCAGAGCTCACCCAGAGCCAAGGCCTTTTCCACCTCTCACCCCACCCCAGCAGCGAGGAGGCTGAGGGTGCACAAGGAGCTGTGAGGGGACACAGCCAGGACACCTAACCCCAAGTGACCACAGGGATAGCCCAGAGCATGTGGTGCTGTGCTCTGCATACAGAGCTGGGGGAAGGAGAAGGAGGAGGGGGATGTTTGGAGGGACGGTGTTTGTCTGCTCCAGTCACAGGTACCCACGATGGGGCTCTGCTTTCCCAGGGATGTCTGAACACCTGCCTGCCCATGGCAAGAGGTGAACGAATCTATTGTGTTGCTTTGCTTGCATGTCCAGCTTTTGCTTTGCCTATTAAGATGTTTCTAACTCAACCCATGGATTTTCTCACTTTTACTCTTGTGATTTTCTCACCCATCCCTCTGCAAAGAGACTGAGCAAGCAGCTGCAGGGGGGTGCTGTCTGAGGTTAAACTACAGCAGCAACCTATACCTAGATAGATACACATGCAGAGTATGCTAGTTTTTTATTCAGCTGTGACCTAATGAAAGCTCTCTCCAAATCTGTAACACAGGGAATTAAGTCAGTGATACAACCTCTGTGTGTTCTTCTGAGGTAAGCCAGAAGTCTTCCAGGGTAAACCTCATTTGCACAAACTCCACCAGTATTCCTTGTTTCACACAGGCAGATAGATAGTGATAGGACAAGCATAAAAGGTTTTAAACTAAAAGATAATAAATTTAGGTTAAAAATCAGAAATTCTTCACTAAGAGAGGGTGAGGCGCTGGAGCAGAGAAGTTGTGAATGCCCCAACCCTGGAAGAGTTCAAGGCCACTCAATGGGACCTTGGGAAACTTGATCTAGTGGATGGCATTCCTCTATGGCAGCAAGTTGAGATAATCTTTAAGGTTCCCTCCAACACAAACCAGTCTAGGACTTTATGATTCTAGGATTGTTAGCACTGCACCCAGAGTTGGAGGATCAAGTCTTAAATTTAAATTAATGGGCAAACTTGTAGTGCAGCTGCCCCTTCTTTTGATTAAGATTTGAGTGTGTACAAAACAAGATGAAAGGTTCCTTTCATATCTGTTCAGCTACTTGTGTTTTTCAGAACACTTCACTATATTAGAGAAGTTAAGAGCTCCATATCTGAACAGTTTATTTCAATTGTATCTTCATGCAGAGTACAGATATATTAGAGAAAAATGTTTTAATCTCCTATAACTTAATTTACTATAATTTTACTGGCCTCAGTACTATCATCTTTAATTCATGCTGTACATATTGCACTGTTGACCATGTTTCTCCATTACTGAAAAATATCCTGTTATGCTCAGTATTGGCCAAATTTACAACAAAACCTGTTTCCTTATTCATGAACCTGCAATCTAAACAATACATGCACTTGACAAGGTTTTGTGATCAACATTAGCAGGTTAACTTTGTTTCAGGAGCCTTCCTTTCTGAATCCCTGTTTGAATCTGGCTTAGCTATGAGGAAAGTAAGTTTGGTCAATTTACATGTATGATTAAGAACTGAGAGCAGGAAGGTTTCACAAAGCTAAATCAGCTCAGTTCACATCCTGAAGAGCTTTGCAAAGGCAAATATCTCTCCTCAGGCAATCAGGTTTTGAGCAACTTGGTGACTAGCCTGCACTCAACAGGAATTTCACAATGTCTGCGGATAGCTCATTATTTCCTGCAAACTTACTTCCTCATCCTTATCGCTTTATATAAAAAGGCTTAAGATCCTTTTGAAGGTAAGCATGTACAAATAGGCTCAAAAGATTAAATAGCAGAGGAAATTTTTTCCAAGGCACAAAGAAAAGTTAAGTACTTATCTCTATACATGTTCGTCTTTAATGACTCTTGCCAGGAACCACTGCAATGACATTTACAGCAGGGTAACTGTGGCACTTCATGGCAGCCTGAGCTTTGGAGGTGGCATTGAAGTAACATGGTAGGGGCAGACAGATGGAGAAGTGGCAGCTCCTTTCTCAGCATCTCAGCTCTGGGAAGTCATCCTGTCTGTAGCTACTTCTAGGGTGGCTGTATGAAAATAACACCATGAGGATACTACTGGTATGCTGTAATCCTGCCGTAGTGTAATACTGGATCAGCTAGAAATATCCCAGCCTGATCTTGTCTCCTGACAGTCAGGAGAGTGAATTCCACTGTTCCTTGTGCTGAGTTACAGCTCAGATGAGTCAATTTGCAGTTCAATACAAGAATGAGGCAAAGTCACACAGTGATGAGCAGCAAGAAATAACACCCTTCTCTCTCTCTCTCTCTAGGCAGTGAGGCACTTTGGCTTTCCCAGGGAGTCAGCATTGCCCTCTTTGCTGCTGTAGTTTACCCATTCACACCTCCTTTCTTTTTCTCCCTCTTTGCTAAAAGAACCACATTGGGTTTTCCTCTCCCTCTGAGAACACAAAAAAATTGTATATACCCACTTATTCTAGGTTAAAAACCTATATAGACACTGACAACCAGAACTGCTGGTCTCATTCTCAGGACCTGTGCATGCTTCCTACACAGTCAGCAACAGCTGCACTTTTAGGCTCTTAAAATACCCACATAACTCTTAAGGATTCAGTCAGGTTATGATACTTATGCTCCCTAATGGTCTTCTGAGGACCTCATGTTCAGCCCTCTTCCCCAGGAGGAGCATTTGGATGTGGAAGCAGGGCTGCTTCCCGGTGTTCTTTTCACATCACACAACAGGCTGTGCTTCTTCAGCACAAACTGCACCAGAGGGGCTTTCATACTCTTCTGTAATTTAAGCATTAGCTTTCCCTTTCAATTATATTTGTTTTCTTACTTTCTAATTACATCTGTCTAGAAATACTTTCACTCTGCTTTCATCTGCTCTACCACCGCATTGTCCTGGGCATAGCCAATAAGCTTGTCAGCTTAATATCTAGATACTGGAAAGGTAAGTCTGTGTGTGGAGGAATATAAGGATATTGGCAAATAAATTACTGTCTGCAAGAAAATTCTATGAGGTAAGGTCTGTTTAGGCAACAACCAGATGAGTGGTATCTCAGTCTTTGTTTTACTGAATCTGGAGAGACAGGAGAGGAGTGGAACTAGCACATAACATAGCAAGAGACAAGCCTGCTAAAAAGGGATTAACTTGATCTGAGACAGAGTGAGAGAGGTCAAAGGAGACTGAGATGCCTTCAGAGGCCTTGATCATCAGGAAATGCTTAGCAACTTACTAACTCCTTACCTGTAAATGACTAGTTAGTTTTGAATCTTAAGTTACTAGACATCAATAATTCATGCCCAATATTAATATTTAAATAAAATATAACTATTCACATATTTGAACAATTGTATATGATGTTCAAAGAGCAGAATTTATAGAAATACAAAGTTCCCAGAGCCGTTTAATATGTGGCTTTGTTAATTAGCAGCATTTATAGAATATATATCATGTAGCAACACCATTCTGCTAGTCATGTGGTTCTGTACATTTAATAGCAACACAAGATTAGAGAAAATAGTCTCTACAACATAGGATACAACTAGATGAATATATTCAGTTGGAACAGTAGTTCATTTCAGAAACTGAAGCCACTTTATCTCCCAATAGTTTGTACTGCAGAGTATCATCTTTGAATAAAGTCAATGAACAGTTGTATTGCCTGCTTCAAGTACCTCCAGCACACAGACAGCACAGAGCCAGAGAAAGGAAGACAGAGAGACAGAGAGACAGCTAGATAGATAATGATAGATAGATAGATAGATAGATAGATAGATAGATAGATAGATAGATAGATAGATAGATGGCAGTGTTCAGCTCTACATGGATTTTGTTGATGTTGAGATGTTCAGCACTTTCCCAAACCTTTTTCTTCCAGAGCTAACACATTACTTGAAAATCTTTAGTTTCATTAGAAAAACATAAACTTTTGGTACTCAAGAGTTCAGAGAAAAGCTTAGGAGTTTTAACTGTTATGACTTCAAAACTGATCTCATTTATTGGCAATTTCCCCTTTGATTTTTTAATGCTTTATGCTACCATATTCTAATTATTTTCTCTAATGATGGTGACCCAGGATCATCTGTGCCAAGCTTGATTTTGACAGCAAATTGAATTGACACCAATGATATGCAAATGTTTATATGTCTATGTCTAAATTTATCCCTATATATTTTATATAGTAGTATGCAAAATGTGGTCACACACATAAATTATCTTATAGCTGATGAGGTAGTTATTCTAGATGTGATTCAATATTCTTATTATTCAGTGAGAAATTAACATTTAAAATGCTTGGAGAAATTATGTGTTCTAGATTTGAAAAAAAGCACCAAAAATTTGACCCCAAACAAAATCAAATTGTACAGGACATTCTAGCACTGACTACCTTTATTCTCTGAAATACAACCTTTTGATGCTTCATTTATTAATAATCTTGTGCATATCATGAGAAGTTCAAAGGTTCCCAGTTTTCACCAGAAAAATTAAGCCATTAGAACCAGATTTAATATGTGACTGGGAAAGGACTTTCTGTGCTCCCTCTCTTTCTCCCTTGTACATGCAAGTGCCACGTGACCCTTTTGCATTGTCTATTAACCCACTGAGGAAATTCTAAATTGTAAAGCTGAAATGATTTCCAGACACCAGGCTATTGACAATTAGTGATAATTCATTTTTGATGTCTACTTTGCTTGAAAATAGAAGCAAGCTTGTATGCTTAATTTATCTTTTTGACCTGGACTAATTGATCTGTATTTCAGAACATTAACAAACCCTTATTTTAATAAAAAAACTTGATATTTTAAATGCAATGGAAAACATAATTAACTTAAGAGGGCGAAAAAGACCTTTCTTAATTGAGTAGCTGATATAAGAGTCCGATGTTGCTAATAAAATACATTTAATAGAAACTCAGTTTAGTTTTTAATACAAAAGAGAATTGGTGGTGAACATTCTTGATGAATCATGTTTTTCATTACATAAAGGTGTTGTGCATTTGAATGATTATGTGCTTTTCATTTTACAAGCCTCTTGATATAAAAATATCTATCACATACATACGTTCTCAAGTCCAGGTGGGCCAAACTGGAGTCACTTGAGCCTCTGGCAATAGCAGGTCTCCATAAAACTGCTCTCCTTCCTTTCTAGGAGACAAGGAATAGCTGATATGATATTGTGTACAAATGATCCAGCACTTAGTCCTAGGCTACTCTGTTCAGTTAGGGACAGGCACAGATACACAGCACCTCCTCTGAATTCATCCAGCCAGGACCTGTGGATGATGAACTGATGCACCTACATGGGGAAGAAGATGTCAGAGAATGCAACCTGACCTTATGGTTTTTTGAAAATTGACATGGACACATAAATTCAGATTTCATATAAGAAAGATTTTTTTTGTTTCGTATGCTGTCTTTAGTGATGAAGATAACCTCAAAGGAGACCAGACCCAGTATTGACAAGTGTGACTAATCAGTGAGCACCTTGAGTCCCTGGCATCCCTTGTTCCTACAGCACTGTTGTGCTCACTTTGCACCACAGACAAGGAAAGGGCACAGAGATCTCATCTTTGGAAATTTTTCATGCTGGGTGATGCCTGTCTCTGATTAGTTTTTCTGGGAAAAGATGCAGTCATTTCTAATAACGAGAGCAGATGCAATATACAGCTTTACCTACATGAAGCCTGGCAGTCTTGCTGCAAGCCTCTGCTGACCTCATGCTTCCAAGGAGGCAGCTGACATCAGTCAGAAGAGTTAATTCATAAGGATGACATGAAATTTTATCAAACCTGTGAAAACCTACGCAAATTCAACCAAGTGATAAATCACTGGAATTCTTCCAATCCGAGGACTTTTTTTTGCTCAATTTCCTGTCTTTGATGGTGACCAGTATCTCAAGGAAAAGTATCAGAAAAGGGTAAGTATGTGCTACTCCTTGGCATTCATCCAAGCCTTGGCCAAGACATTGAGGTTAGAAAGTGATCCTGATGCACTCTTGATTTCTGAAAAGCAATTACATGTATGCTTTGTGGGCTCACCTAAGTTCTCATAAAGATAAATTGGATGAAAATTTTTTAATTTTTACAAAATTGGAAGGGTTGAAAGGAGCTAAAGTGGAATCCAGAAATGTAAGAAAAAGAGGGGGAAGGGGAAGTAGAGGGAAAAAATATAGAATATAATTCTCTCGTAGGATCATTTATCACATAGTTAATGACTATCATTATAAGCTTTCACAAGGAAGAAATAAAATTTCTACACACAAACTATTAGCAGCTGTTTTCTAATTATATAACCAGAACAGTGTTTCTTAATAAGAAAACTTGGTTACTGACCAGAAGTTAATACTAAAATGCTAAGTGGTACACAGAATAAAGAAAATTAAAATAATATGTCTTACTTTGGTAATTTATAATGACTGTATAATTTTAAAAAAATTAGAAGAATTTTTAATGCAAATTGAATTGGATTCCAGTTTGTTAATATATCTGAAGTTTTGAAATTAAAAAAAAAAATATTTTTAAGCAAACATAGAATGAAAAATAAGACTTTCTTTCTCTAAATTTTTGCTGATGTCCTCTCAAAATATACAAACAAGTAAAACAACATCTCTGATGTTTTCCTCCAAATGCCAGATTACAATTTGACCCATGCTGCACACAAAAGCATACAATGACAACATACATAGAACAGCTCTGCGGAACAAACAGTAAGAAAAAGGCAGGAATAGTTCTATAGCTCCGTCTTGATGATGTGTTTTCTTCTTTTGTGAATGTAATGTCAATCAATGTCATTATGATTTAATAGCACATATGGATCACCTTTATAATACAGGGAAAATAAATGCTTCCTTCATATATAAAGGTCAATTATGCCTTGAAGGCTTGTAGAAGTCAATGTAATAGTGATAATTAAAGGTTATAATTTCGATGAAATCTAGCTATATGAGTTAAAATCCAATAATGAAAACTTGAGAAGTGCTCCAGACAAACCCCACAGTTACAACTCTAATAAAAAGGCTGTTTCAAGTGGCTTATCCAACATTAAAATATTAATAAAAATGTTGTGTTTGAGATCAATTCTTAAGCCTGCTCAGAGACCAAATGATAACCTTATTAAAAGGCCATTTGAGTCTCATACCCATGCATGACTGCATATTTTGACTGTAATTAGAAATGGTCACCTGATCTCATAATCAGTAAATAAGTTGAAAGTAATTTTCCTAGTTAAAGTGGTTCCACTAATGCCCACTAATGTTACTACAGATAGGAGTCTGACAGCATTTTCATCATGCAATCTTATTTTCAGAGATTTAACACAAGTTGGCTATCTAATCCAGTTCATTGTTGAAATAAGAAATATAGTGACTCAGAGCAGTGAATTTGCCTTAACACAAGGCAAGAAAAGAAGCCTTGTGTTTAACAGTATTTTGGTTAAGACACACAATCTAAATTTTTTTAAAGGACAGGTTAGATATGAAGTAGACATTTAAACCCACCTAAGTTTGCAGGACCCTGTACTGGTTGGGTTAAATTATACATTTAATTTAATGACAGCTACATTATAGATCTCATTTAGAAAAGATTCTAATCATGTAGGTAATTTAAAATGTACAAATATTCCTTGTATGCTTAAGGCAAATCACACATATAAACAATTACCAGATCAGAGAAAAAAACCTCAAAGGTACTTTGGAGTGCAAGTACCAAGAATGTAAAAAAGATCCTCAAAGCCACATGAATAAGGAACTATTTATGATTAAGGAATAAGACATTTGGCTGCAGCGTCTAACTGGCTCTCTCCACATCTTCCTCCAGCTGGGATCCTGTGAAGCCGACTCTTTTCTTGCAAATACGTCCACAAGAACAGCAAGACAGATTTCTTTGAGAGATGAGCCAGCTTGTACACTTTCCTGGGAGTGGGTTTCAAATTTTTTTCCTGAATCATACTACAGCTACAAGCTCAAGTCTTTCCACTTAATACTGCTCCACTTCATACAATGGCAACATATTCATTCAGTTATTGTCAAAGCTAAATATTGAAGAGAAGTTAGAGAGTCTTGTTGACTTTCCCAGGTGGGATTTATGTGTGATCATCAAATCACTTTACATCGTTTGATTTAAGTGACTTTTTTCAAGTACAAAAGATTTTGAAAGCAGGTTAGACATTGGGTCAAATACAAAACAGACATTTGTTTATTAATAAACACAAAAAAATAAAATTAATGAGCTCATTACCCCAGTAAAACATGTTTGTTGAAACAGTAGGCATCAGCTAGCTGGGGAAGATCTGACTTCCACTGGTCCCAGGAGCAGATCCTCCATGCTACTGACTTACCATCTTCCAAATCCAGGGGCTATTTCCCTCAGAAAACATCTGTCTTTCTGAGCTAGGGTTTCTCCTCCTGAACACTTGACTTGCCAATGACCCCAGTCTCAACAGTCTCACACCTTTCTGCCTTTTTTTGTTGTACATGGCATGACTCCATGGTCTTTCTTACGCCACTTCTTCACTTTGCAATCACAATCACAGAATCACAGAATCACAGAATCACAGAATCACAGAATCACAGAATCACAGAATCACAGAATCACAAGATGGATAAAGCTGGAAGGGATGACAGAGGGTCATCCAGTCCATCTTCCCTTTTCAAGCAGGGTCATCATCCCACAGCATGTGGCAAACGATTGTGTCTGGATGGTTCTTGAATATCTACAGCAAGGGAGGATCCACCACAGCCTCTCTGGACAATCTGTTCCAGTGCTTGGTCACCTGCACAGTAAAGTTCTTCCTCATATTCAGGTGGAATTTTCTGTGCATCAGTTTCTGCCCATTGTCTCTTGTCCCATTGCCTGACACCACCAAGAAAAGCCTGGATCTATCCTTTTGACACCCTCCCTTCAGATAGTGACATTCATTGATGAGGTTCCCCCACAGCTGATTCTTCTTGAGGCTGGACAGGCCCCCTTCACCTTTTTTTTATAAGGGAGATGCTCCAGCCCCTGACTCATCTTTGTTGCCCTTTGCTGGACCTGCCCCAGGAGCCCAGAAGTGGACACAGAGCTCTAGATGTGACCTGACCAGGGCTGAGTAGAAGGGCAGGATCACCACCCCTGTCCTGCTGCCAATGCTCTTCCTAATGCACACCACCAGGACTCCTCCTGCTGTCGGTGAGCTTGCTGAGACGGCATCTGCCCCTTCATCCAAGTCACTGAGGAGTAAGTTAAAAAAAAACTGGACCCAGTATTGAACACTGGGGGACTCTGTTAGCGACAGGCATCCAATTAGTCTTTGTGCCACTGATTACAACTTCTGGGATTTCCTTCTCAGCCAGTTCTCAATGCTCCTCACTGTCAGCTCAGTCAGTCCACAGTTCCTGACTTTGCCTATGAGGATATTGTGAGAGGTAAGTGTTGAAAGCCTTACTGAAGTCAAGGTAGACAATGTGCACTGCTTTCCTCTCATCCATCCAGGTAGCTGTTTCATCATAGGAGGTGATCAGGTTGGTCAAGTGTGATTTACTGTTAGTGAATCCATGCAGACTATGCCTGGTCACCTCGTCATCTACACAGCTAGAGATGGCCTCCATTTCAGGAATTTCAGGTTCCTCTTCAATTAATATTATTGGACTGAGCTACAATAAGAGAGGATGTGAAAGTACCATCCTAGAATAACTAAAAATGGATGGCTAAATTTTTATGCATCCTCTTGGAAATAGAAAAGCTAATAATCTTAGAGAAAATTTAAGATGAGCAAGGATGTGAAACCCCATGCTGTGACTCTGTGATACCCTTTGCTTTTTCTTCTTGTCGTGGTTTTAAACCAGTAACTAAAAAATTACTTATTTCTTGCTGTGAGATATGGATTAGAACAAGAGCAAAACAGGCTTAAAACTTAAAAGGAATAAAGACAGTTTATTAACAAACTACAAGAATAAGAACACTAGAATAAACTTCCAGAAAACCCTTTTATCTCTCACTACTTGACCATTTCTTCGTACACATGACAACATAGAGACAAACAAACTTTAGAACTTTGGTGGTTAAAAACTGTTTCAATTTTTGCTAGAGTCTTTTTATCAGTCTTTATAGAGAAACAGGAGTCTCTTTCTGCTAATTTATGGAGTTTCTCACAAGATGTTATAGTTTCTATTGCTCTGATGTCAGCTGCCCGGAAATCTGTCATCAGTTCTTCTCTTTCCTTTTCACATCACTCTGAGGTGTGTATGGGCCATGAGTTTAGGGATGTCATTTTAAGGATGAGTTATTCTCAAAAGTCTTTTTCATCTGTCTCTGTGAGCTTTCCTGGAAAAACAGTTTTCTCTTTGCCCCCAAGGCTTTAAAATCTTCACTCTACTCAGTTCCAGCAACTCACAGTATCACAAGTACTCTCTCTTTTTCTCAAAATTCCACACTTTGAACACTCTATTCCTCTCAATACTTTGTCATGAATTAAAGGAGTTTTTTTCAACTACTATTGTCCATCTCTATAGCTTTAACAGAAAGATATTTCAGCTGTAAGCATCTTCTTATTCTCTCTCTCTTATTTAAAACATAACTCTTTTCTTCACTGTTTTTGGTGGTTTTATGATGTCTTCTTCATGTTGATTGTCTCTCTTTCTCTGTTTTTTTTCTCAAAAGCCAGAAACAAAAGAGAACAAGAGAGCTCTGACTGTACTTCTTAAGGGGGTGTTCACAGGTTGAATTCACTTTTTAATGGTCATACCTGCTGTCAATTTTAGAAATAACTGATAATTGGTCAGGAGAAAAAACTCCCATCAGCCACCAGAAGTTTCAACTTCCTTAGCTCTCAAAACCACTTTAAAGGTAAAGCTACCCCATGACACTTCTCAGCTGGGCACTTTCACTGTGAGTCTGAAGGACTGCAGCACAGTAAGAGCTAGTTAACATGGAAAAGAGTCTCTTTTGTGCCTGTCCACAAACAATGTTCAGGCATTGACACTGTAAGGCAGCACAACACTGTTTCTGCAGGCATTAAAAGCACAGTACTTTGAACAAAATGCATTATAGGTCCTGGGATCTGGAAGGATGCTGAAGCCTGAGAGTTTCTCATTTAGCACCCTGAATAAATTACATAAAATATATCTAGCTTGATAGTTCTTTTTCTTTTCTATTTACTGGTCCTACCAATATATTAATTCATTAATTATACCAAGAATGGCTGACAGAGTCTATTTGTGAGGGTGGAAGACTTAATTTTCTTCTTGCCAGGCAATGAAAGCTTTTGTTTCAAAGAGATAAGGGCAGCTTTGAGTCCATTCAGAAACTTAACTATAGTGGCTGAGGCACAATAAAATGAAAAATATAGTACCTGTGGAGGCCGAGAGGTGACTGTAGTGGAGCAAGGATTATACTCAAAAACATAAACTTATAAAGTCCATCTTAAACTTCTTAGATACCTATCACCTGCTTCTTTAGGATATTCAGTCCTTTATCTAGAGTACTCAAGTGATAAAATCAGGGCAGTGGATATAAACAAGCCCTTCATTTTCAGTATTCATGTTGCATTCTGAGGCAGTGATTTAGATCCAAATTCTATTTACAGCTAGGGAAAATATCTTTCATAAAGAAGTCATTGTCAATTTTGGCAATTTTTGCATTGCTTATTCACAGTCCTTTATTAAGCTAGATCTATAAATGGCTAAACAATATCATATGAATAGCATCCATTGCAGATTTTTGTGCCTTTTTTCAATGAATAATTATCTATCTTGACATTTTCTAGTTGCTCAAACAGCCATTATTCTCAGACATGCATATATACCACTACTAATACTACATTTGGAATATGCTGAAAGTCCAGAATATCCAAGAATATATTTTCAAGCAATACAGAGACATTACAGCATGCAATGCCTGAAGTTTCGTAAGAACCAAGCTACTAAATCCACAACTCCTGTATGATCTCCCAGAGCATAAAAGAGAGAGGCATCCTTTGTACTGAATCCAGTGTTAATCTTCATGCTCTCTCTTTTTCATGGTGGACCTCAGTAAATCCTCTCGGTTCGCTAGCTCACAGACCTAGCTTGAATAGCTTGTGTTTAATGCCATCACCACATAAAGTCCCCATAAATCCTCCCAGTGGACTTAGGTATCTATGAAATGTGCTGCAGGCTGTATTCCATTCCCCATTTTGAAAATTTAGAGGCAAATGCTTAAAGAATGCTGTGATTAAGTTGGGTGCTTTGCTTGCCAATAAGCTGGAGCACACAGGTGCCTGCCACAATTTATGTTACTTCAGGGAGCGGCCAGACTGAACTGGATAATGCTAAAGAGAAAAGAGATATGTTATAACATCAGCTGGTTCTACATCTGCCAATAGAAAAATGCAGCTCATGGAAGCACTGTTCTTTAGAGGCTTGCTGGTACTTGGCACAATAACTGGAACTAGCAGATGTCTAAAACCAGGTGGTAACACGCGGTTTTCTTAATCATGATCACTGTTAAATATTAAGGGCTGGCGTCATTTCTCACAAATACATTGGGTAACAGCTTTTGCAGAATTTCCTGTCCCTACTTTGTCTTTGGAAAAGCTCTGGTAAGTACTTGGTTGCTGCTCCTGAAGGCACAGTCAATGTGTGGAGCGCAGTGGTGATGTTCCATGACGTGCCTTTCCCTAAAGATTTCCCATGAGCTGCTGATCAGCACCTCTGATTCTCTGGTGTCCTTCCTTCAGCACCTACCACGTTGTGTCCTGCCTTCCCCTTTCAATAAGAGAAGGAACCCAGGTCCTGAACCAGTCTTGACTCATAGTTTAGACTCTAAAATTTAGTCCTGTTTGCTGTCCTGGTAAGTCTTCTAAAGCTTCCACTTAGAGGAGCCTTAAAATAGAGGGGAATTAAACCTGACACATTTTTAGCCATATAACTAAACAGTGTTGTATTCAGCAGAGAGAGGTTATTTTTGCTGGATCCATAAATTGATTTCCATGGGAATGTTGTACCTAGGAAGTGAAATTCTCGTCTTAGCATAGATATGGAAAAAAAAATGTGGGAGCTGTTTGTGTCACATTTGCTATTGGTGTTTTGTATCTGGCTAGGTATGCTTTGCATGCACCTGCAGACAGAAGAGTTCCTACCAAATCTAGCTTAGGGCTGGATTCTAAAAATAATAGATGCACTCACTCATTTCAGGTTTCCAGTAGAAGTTGTACTGTTTTAGCTTTCAATGTCTAAGTTCCACATAAACATAAATTAAACGTTCCACATAAAACAAAAATTACACACTACTGTGACTAATTTTAATCAGAAAACTGACATGAGCTCTCAATTGAAACAGAGACAGAAGCAGACATTTCTGGAGTAAACTTTTTATTAAAGTACTTTTACATTTTATATTTGTCTTTAAAATTTTCCTGCATGAAAGCACTATAATTTAGTCTGTGCAAGACCTTCAAATTGTGCATAATTTATGAGGGATAAGAAAATTTCCTTCTCAACTGTTCCAGTCTATTGGATCTGACCAAATTTGAAAACATTTTGCTTCTTGCATTGAGAAACAGATATTCTGAAATGAGTACATATTCAACCTACTTATGAATAAGAGCTTTTATTTGTTAGGATCTGCACCTACATATCAGCCACAGCTCCCTGAAGGGCTTGGAGGTCAAACTGGAACTGTGGACAACCCCCAGGCCAGGCTCCCCACAGAAGCCAGGGCTGAGGACCAGGACAAGGCAGAAAGGGCAGGGTCTCAGCCAGGAGCCACAGCCTCAAGTCAGTAAGTGAGGTCAGAACTTAAACACTGCAGAAGAAGCAGCCTATTTTCAAAGAATTTTTATACATCACATATAAATTAAAAGTACTGTTCGAAAGCTTTTTTTAAAGTGTTCTTCAGTCTTTTAGAATCACTGTGAGTGGTGATTTGTGTCCTCTCAGAGGAAATTGCCCTCTTCCTGACAATTTCTGTCTTAATGTTTGCCTTCAGATGTGAAAGCAAATCCTCCCATTTGGGACAAACATCACACAATGGCTGTGTTACACAAAGCTCTTGCTTCTCAGGTACTGCTTGTCTTCATTTTCTTGTCAAAAATACCATCTTAGTATCCATTTCATAAT
The DNA here is from genome assembly GCF_049639895.1 of Pseudopodoces humilis. NCBI lineage: Eukaryota > Metazoa > Chordata > Aves > Passeriformes > Paridae > Pseudopodoces > Pseudopodoces humilis. The sequence continues at coordinate 47,532,194 of NC_142204.1, read as the reverse complement.
AAAATTGAAAGACCTTTCAACCTCAGAAACATGAGCACAAAATTGCCAAGTAGATGTTAAAATGCAAGGAAGGACATTTCTGGTACAGCTGTCACTGATGTAAAAGCCAAGTTTTCCCCTGGCTGGCTCAATCCTGACTCTGCATAGAAGATCTTGGAGTATGCAAAGCACATTGAAATAAGCTTGTGACTAGAATGCTGAAATATCTTAAGGGACCTGCTCTTTCCCTCCCTCAGCACTCTTCTTGCTTGTGTCATTGGCCTTGTGGTAAGAGTCACCACTTTTTTCTGAAATCCACTGATTACCCGTTTTGAACTCTAGGGTCATCCTCAGTTCCCCAAACAAAATTATCTCCAAATAACTTACAAAGGAAACTTGAAATCCTGTGGGATTTTGTGCATTTGATGCAAATTTATCTTGGATTGTCCTAGTTTTCTGATTCTCAAGGTGTGGAATAAAGAATTTTCTAAAAGGAAAATAAGGATAAAAATGTGTCAAGTAGGAAACCTGGGTCATTTCTCACAGATTCAGACTACCCCTGCTCCAAAATATTTCATGCAATGTAATCACAAATGGAAGTTCAGTGAAGTCTTGTCCAGGAACCAAATGCTTTAAATTTGAAATTCCAGAATTACTTAATCCATTTTTTCTTATTAGAGATTTTAGTGAACTAAACAGTTTTATATTATGTCACGATAAGGCTTTACCAAAAGTAATTTTGTAGCCAGAAAGGGATTTTAAGAGATTATTTTTTCCTGCCCACAGCACAAGAGCAGCTGCAGCTATGCAATTCTAGCTCACTGGGAACTGAGGCTGCACCAATGCTGTTGAGCTGAGCGGTGCCAGCACTCACACCACAGCAGTTCTGGTAACACCTGCCTCTGTGCCAGCCTGTGCTCCCCCAGGGAGCTTCTGGCACCATTCCTGGGTCCCAGCATGACAGAGACTGACCACAGCACACACACACTCGAGGTCAAAAATTCATATTTTAAATTCTATTGATAGGTGAATGACAATACTGCAATTTTAGAAAATTGGAAAAAAAAATAAAAGTGCTTTTTTATTTTGTCATGAATTTAAATCTATGAATTTACTCCTGGATGATGAACAGAAATTAATCAGAAAATCATAGGATAGTTTGTACTGGAAGGGAGCTTTAAAGGTTGTCTAGTCCAACTTCCCTGTCATAGACAGGGACACCTTCCATTAGACAAGACTGGTCAGAGCCCCATCCAGCCTGACCTTGAATGTTCCCAGGGCTGGAGAATTTACTATCTTTGTGGATAACCCATGCTAGTGTTTCACAACCCTCATTTTTTAAAAAAAAAATCTTTGATATCTAGTAGGAATTTATCCTCCTTTAATTCAAAACCAGTACCCTTTGTCCTATCAGGACAGGTCCTGCTAAAAAGTCTGTCACCAAATGCCTTCTCATGGTTAGAAAAAAACCACTTCTCTTGATAAAATAACTTCATAAGTTCACAGCCATTTTTGCTCAGTACCTAATAAAATTAAATATCTTCTGTCATTTTTCTTGTTAATTGTTCTGTGGCTTATGAGTCAATTCAATTTAAATAGTGTCAAATTTTGTTTAGACCCAACTGATTTATAGTATATTTTGTGACCTCACCTTACTGAGAAAGCCACTTTGAAAAGAATAATTTTGCTTTAAGGAGAACTACAATTATCTAATATAGCTCAGGCACAGCCTATCTTTACCTCTAGGAAAGTATTTCTCATGTATTAGTTCTGTGGGGTTATATAACATGAAGATACAGGAGTAAAACTTTTCGTTTGATAACTAAAACATCATACTGCCTAGTACTTAATTTATAGAAACAGAAAGTTTTGAAAGTATCAAATTGTAATGCATGATTTTCAGTAATGTCAAGAACTGCTACTCACACATTATTTTTTAATTATCAGGTTGTTTACAGACTGATTTGTCAGATTAACATTATAGTGTAAAATATGCTGGTCGTAAACTTTGTGGAGCTGATCTTACTTTGGTAATGTTCCCTTAACTGTAAGTATTAAATTTTAGACTACAAGGATTAGATAAAAAAAATATGCCACAAAAAAATATTGAAAACAGTAAAATGTGCAATCTAAATTTTTTTTGCCTCTTTTCTGATACTGATTGTTCTTGACTTATTTGAAAAGAAACCCATCAGCTGTGTTCCTGAAATTTCTTTCTAAAGCAGGTAAGTTAAAATTGCTTATCAACAAATTATCTGTCAACACTTTGATCCAAACTGTTATTACTACCTGGTCGGTCAAAAAAATTGTATCAAAACAGATTTAGTGGAAACTGAGCTATAAAACTATGTCATGAGAAAACAAATAGGAGAGAAACAACTTGAACTGGAAATCTCTGTGAATCAGCTTCTTCCTTAATACCGTATGTTGCAACTATGAGAATGTAATTTAAAAATGCAGAAATAGAGATTAATTTTCAGATATTTCCATTAACATAATTAAAATTTGCAAGTTAAGTCTTTTGAACCCCCCCCCACCATGGGAAATACTGAACATATTTTTGATGTTTCATGAAAACAAAATTTAAAAAATCAATATACCATCAGTTCAGGGGTTTAACCAACTCAGATAAGTGCAGAAAAAAAGGACAGGATACTATATAATAATTTTATCATTTAGCCAATAAGGATTGGAAAATGAAGCATGAAGTAATATGTTTCTGATCTTCACAGGCAAAGCACTCAGGAGAAATAATACAGTGTGCTGAGCTTTCAGCTACTTGCTTTTTTTTCTTTTGAGACTCCAAGCAATAAGTATCAGACAGGCATTTCTTCCTGCTTCTTGGTCCACACATTTTGCTGAGGTGTTTGAAGCTTCCTCTGTGATTAAACAGTCATTTTTGTTTACAGTGGGACATGCAGAAAGTTTGTCTTTGACCTGTGTTCATTTTGTGTCAACTCTCTTCAGGCATTTTTGAAGTCATGTGAATCATCTGTTCTTTGCCTTCGTTTTCTCTATTTAATAATCTAGATCTGTGATTAAAGTAGTTTGCTTTCCCTGAGTGAGGTCCCTATTAAAAACGGTCAAAAATATATGCCTTAAGATAATTTACAGTCTTGCTGTATCCATGGAAACACAATGGGTGAAGGGAGTTCCAATGGACAATTGTTTACCCAGCTGTTTACACTTGCTAGAAGCACACATTTTTTGGTTGCCTTTGCCAAGTTTTCTTATCGCTCTACCTTCCAGGGCAGAGAACCTGAATACAGAATGTGACTATGTGATTTTCATTTGTGTTTATGGAAATTCCCATTTTTATATTATCTTCATGCTACCCAAGTGCATTTGGTCATTTTTCAGAACGATGTATGGAATTATTAAATGCATTTTATTTATTTTTATATTATTTATAGTTGTGATAAATTTTATTATGATATTTCAACAAATATCAGTCTAAAAAGTCACCATCTTAACAATTTTTGTTGTTGCAGCGGGACAGGAAAAAGAAGATTCATTATTGTTATATTTTAAAAATCAGATGGAAAATATAAATGAGAACACCACACTAGTATGTAAGGGAACACTGAAATTCATCTGCGCTCTGTCATACAGTCACTGCTCATTTACTCACTGTGTTATTAATAGGCAGAGGTTCTATTTTTGTCAAACAGGCTCAAGTCATCTATTCTTTTCATTACAATGCTCAAGAGCACTGTAAGACATTCAGGAACAGGATTAGAATAGTAGAAAAACAACACAGAAGTGCATCGCACCAAGTCTTTATTCACCATAATCAAGTACTAGAAAAGCAGAAAAGCAAAGGAATGGTTTCCAGAGAGCTGCCTCTTTCCTTGAGACACTCTAATAACCCAAATATCTGTCTCCCACCTTTTACACACATGGAACACCTTGCTAACTCCTTACTAACAAACACAGTGTTGACAGTCATTTAGAAAATCTTTTCATGTTGTATCTCGAAAACCAGTCACTTTTTTAGCTCTTAGTATTCTTATTGGGAAACTTGTGACCACCCTTCCTGTCATCAGAAACTATTTAATAATTTCCATTCAAAATATAGCTAATCAAATAGTATTAGATATTGAGGGTACTTTGTTCTTTAACACAAAGAGCATCTCCTCAACTATGATGTCTACTTTATTTTCATATTTATAGACACAATCCTATCATCTTTAATCAGTTTGGTCAGATTGAGCAAAGTAACTTTTTTTACGGTTTGACTACTTGAATAAGAACTCATGACTTTATATATATATCATTATCTATCTCCCAACCGCTTCCATAATATTTCTTCTTGCTAAGTTCAAGACTGCTTATTTTTCAGTGGGAATGAAGAAAGACTACCTTGAACTTACCATGAAGTAAGTGCAGATAGGCACATGGTAGATACTACATTTTGGTAACTACTAAATCTACATCCTTTCCAAACTGGCATTAACTCATACACATATCAATCAGTATTTTGTAACTCCTCTTTCACTGCAGCACCTATTTAGTTTTAACTTTTTAGGGTAATTTTCATGTACACCTTCGAATATACTAAAAACAAAACAAAACAAAACAAAATGTTTCAAACGTTTGAGTAAAGATTTTTCCATTTCTAGCATCACTGGAAACACTTTGCATGTACTTTTTTGACAGGCATATCCTTTGAGTGGCTCACAGGTATTTTGTAGTTAACACTTGCAAGTTTGCCCTCCTTTCTTATTTGCACCTATTATATTTCCAGTTTTTGGCAGTCATTCTTCTTCAGTCCCTGGCTGCATGACCTTGCACTTGATACCACATGTTATCCTTCTTATCAGTCCAGTTCTCAAGGTCACACAGCTCTTCCTGTATGATATTCTGATGCTGCTCTGTATTGATTGCTGTTCCCAGCTTTGTGTCATCAGCAGATTTTATCAGGGCAGAGCTACTCGTTGTGCCAAGGTCACTAATAAAAACATTACATATAATTGGCCTCAAGACCTATCCTTGAGGATAGCTATCTTCTCCCAACAATGCTGTTTTCTTTTTAGCAGTCTCCCTGTTAGTCAGTTTTCTACCTGCTTTGCAGCTGTCTCATTGTGTTTTATTGTTGCCTAGAAAAGGAAGAAAACCCCTCCAAACAATATTAGGATTGATAACATAAAGGGCAGTTGGCAGTCTTTTCATGAAAGTTTTCAGGAGCACACAATATAGCTATGTGCACATGGTGGCATCAGATTTTCACGATTTTTTAAAGTATGATTAATTAGTATATCTAGCAAGTAAATCCAACAGGAGACAAGCTGCCCTGGTAACCCACCCTTGGACCTGCCCCATTGGAATCCCTCCAAGGGGCTCTTAGCCCTGTGTCTTGTTATGTCTCCCAAATGCTGGTACAAAACAACATGTCCTTGTTATAAATTCTTTTCTTGAAAAATGACTAAATAGAATTTCAAGAAGGTGACAGGATGTATGAGAAAGGGGAACTACTATTCTGAAGTGTAGGAAAGTGCTAGAAACTATACTGCTATATATTAAAATCTACAAAGCTACAAATGTGTGAAGAAGGTAAAAATCTTTAGGCATCATTATCATCCCCAGAAAACTGTGTTTAGGGGCACATGAATTCATCCTTTAAGATTTTTCTCTCTTTCCTTTGTCTATGATGTTTGCTACATCAGCAAAGATAGAGACCAGGTTGGTCTGGCATGATCTGTCATGCATTATCTACCATTGTCCTTTCTCCCTATTTTCCATCTGCCCCTCTGTCTTTGCCTTTTCCTTTAAATGCCCTAATGCTTTCCATATTGCTGTAATCAGACAGTCTGTTCATAGTAGAACAGGCATATGTGACTATGACCTAACTTGTAAATAATTAGAAAATGCAAATTTAGATTTTTTCCATGGGGCACAGTGGTAAAGCCAATGCAGAGCCACCTCCTGCTGTTTTTAAAACAAAGCCCTAAGGTCAGTGTTTAAGTCTCCTATACCTTCATAAGTACCCTTAAGTACCAGTCTTGTGGTTAAAGGGACATTAAGACTTGCACTTCCACCCATTTCTTGGAATAAACAATTTCCCTTTGAATGCTGAAAACAATTAAGTTCAGTTCCTTGTTATGAAAGTGGTTCCCACCTCTGCCTCAGAGAAGTTAACTGCCTGTCATAGGCAGGATGTAAACAATTCTACTCTCTTTTGTATTTCTGTTATAGCAAACCCCATCTTTAAAGCACTCTCCCTGCATTATATAAGTGAGCATGGGTGCCTCATCCAGGATTGTGAGCAATGTTGGGTGCCAAGGGACTGGAAGTTGCTCACATTATTATTAATTCCATTTAAGAACCCTTGCTAATGTGATCTAGAAATTAGATTTTTTTAAGACAGCTCAAAGAGAGCTCAACAGAGAGGGTTTGTTTCATCATCCTCTATTTTTTCTGATCTAAGGAGAGAAGGGTAGGAAAATATCTTCTCAAGTTTGCAAATCTCCCAGGGTGAGTGTCTAAGTCAGTGTTTAGCATCATCTCAGTTCCAATATACTTTACCAAGATGATTTTCTTTCACATTTACCCAGAATACCAAGAGGTTCAGCTCACCTTTGTAGTATTTTTGTCCCACATAAATTTGTAAGGAATTTCAAAGGCACCCTCTACAGTAAACTAGGCTTTAGCTTTCACAGACATTCTTCTCTGCTCTCCTGTTCTCACATCATATTCTCAGGGACAGGCTAAATCCTCCTCCCTGAATTAGCTATAGAGAAGTTTATGATAATAAGATGGTGTTGCTTTATGCACAATGGGTGTCCTCTAGCTTGTTTCTAACATTTGCTGCATTATTTTGGTTGCTTGGTCCTTCAGAAAACTCTCATACATTGACCAGAAGCACATTATGATCTTTTTACATGTTCTCTAAAAGAAAATGCTTTTAGAACTTCTTACTTCTAGACAAAAAATAAAACTCATTAATCATGTCCTGTAGAATGTCACTATTATAGATGCTGTGGAGAGTTTCCACAGTGGCAGTAAAATATTCATATTTTTAGAGAACCAATTACAAGGTACAGTAAATCATTTAAACGTGTTATTGGTGATATTCAGAAATCAGTGAGAATTTCTTCCTGTAAGCATAATTACCTGAGGCAACCACTTCTTTTCATGGTCAGTGAGGGGAAAATCATAGTTGATGGTGAAAAGAGGAACTTGTGTTTGCAGAGAAAATTTATGGCATTAAAAATCACCATTTTCCACCTTTGACTTCAGCACTGGGATGCAGTGCTCGCCTCAGTGGGTAGCAGAAAACAAGCTCCAAAATTCTTTATAAAACCATATCAATACCCCACTGGAAGTACAGTTTGATTACTCTTCCTGCTCCTGTGGTACCTCTGTCTATTTTGTCTGCACTTTCTGTGAAAACAAGACCAAAGAGAATTTTCTTAACACTGTAAAAAGACACAGATGCTTTGTTTTCTGACAGAGGTCCTTTTTCTTAGTATTATTCCTTAACTTCCACAATAATATAAGTTAAAGAGAAACAAATTCTCCTTTCACCATTCCTCATGCTTTCAACTTTTTGTGTTCTAAATCCCTCTCTCAAGCTTGTCCTGTCACAATGTTGCCAGGTCACTGGTGTTTGGCTTGGGGGACTTTGTGACCATTTTATATGTGTGTAAGAAAACCCATGGTTATTGTCACCTTACTCCCTTCCTTAGGTCCACACCTGTCATGTATCTGCATGCCTTTCACAACTTACTATAAATATGGATTGCCATCTCTCTGGATTACAGTACAGCCTTTTCTTTGTATATTTTATAGTCAGGAACTCCCGGCAATACCATGAAAGAATGATATTATAACAGTAGAAAAAGTCCCACAGGTGCATCTTCTCAAGCTGCTGTGTACAGCTGAACAACACTGGGTAAGTGGCAGTGTAATTGTTGAACAAAAGCTGCATGCATTTTCTCTGCCTAGCTTCTGCTAATAGTTACTATGGAAATGTAAATTAAATAATTGGTGATGTGTTGGACTATAAATATACCTCTAAATGCTGTCTGAAGTTCCTGGTTTTTAAAGTAAAATTATTATGAATGTATACAAATGCAGCTATGTGTCTGAAACACAAGAGGTGTCCTGCCACCATTACTGAGCTGCTCTCTAGACAGCAGTCCCACACCTAAGTGAGAAGGTATGTTGGTTTTGGTGCAAAAGACAAAATCTCTCTTCTTCCTCAAGCTCTCCTTGTTTTATTCCTTTCCTTGTCTCTTTTCCTTTCTATTTTAGTTACCTTTATTGTTTACTTTTCTGTTAGGTAGTTTTTTGGTTCTGTTTGACATCTTTGTCTCAAATATAAGTCCTTCACTCTTGTCAGAGAAACTCTGTGGAGTTAAACTGCAAAGTTGAGAAGATGGAGAAACATTTTTAAGCACACTTGTCTGAGTTTAATTGGTTTTGCTTGACAGTCACTCTAAATTTCCCTCTTGTGATAGACCTCCTTTCTTTGCCATTAGTGACTTGATCTTCACACCCTTCTGCTCTTACCCTGCCAGGCCTCCCAGAAAAAATAATGGATGCTTCAAGGTATCTCTGACCTTCTTTGACTACAGAATGATTATGCTGTGCTTTCCAGAAAAAACATGTCACCCAAGAGCCAGCAGACAGCAACCTCTGATTGCAACCAGAGTGATTCTCCTTTGTTTACACTGACATCGACTGTAAATAACCCCACTGAAATCAGTGAGTCAACTCTGCACTGGTACGTATCTGAAATGAGAATCAAACCTCTGTGTTATTATCTCCACACATTGATAAAAGCTTCCTACAGTCCCACTGCGGTAAAAAGTCTACACACGGCAGCTTTAATACCCATGGGCACAGCTCTTACTTATAAAAGTTAACTGAAATTAAGTGTCTAAATAAAGGCAGGCTCTTTGAAGATCGGGTTGTTTCCCATTGCTTCACTTGTGATCACTATTGCATAGCACTACTGTGATTGCTATCAGGTGTAAAAAGGTACATGGCTTTGCTTTTAGAGAAGAAGCCCTTGTGACAGGGGTGGCACTTGGCAGTTTCTCACAGCAGCACTCTGAAATGTATTTGCAATGCTTTAGCCCTCCATACACACACACAGATGCAACACACTGGACTTGTAAATGCTATTCTTATACACATAATCTACCTTACCCAAACTTCACACGTACTTGGAATGAAGCCACATAATCAGTCACTTAGCACTGATTTCATGGGCAGAAACCATTACTTCATACCTCCTATTTTTAAAAATTTTTTAAATTATATCATCAGAGCTCTTCCTAGTGGTGTGTGCACATAATTATATGCACACATATAATTGCATTCACAAAAACACATGCATCCTTTACAGAGATTTTGTTGTTGACTTCAGTGAGAGATGCATTTTATCTGTGTGAAACTGTGAACTGATGATAGACAAGAAATAAATTATAGCTTTTTGCTCTTTGGCCACCTTTCCTCTGCACATGCCAATGCATCACCCTTGGGAATGTCTCAATACAGGAAACCAACAGGCCCTCTGAAAAACAGATTGAAGTGTTTTAAATCAGCCTCCAAGACAAATGCTCCCTCCTTCTTCAATATGGCAGAATTTCAACATCAAAATATCATTGAATTTTTGCCTAACAGGTATAAAAACTTTTTTTTTTGTTGTGCCCCAAACCCTAAAATGAATTTCATTTCACTTGCTAGCAGGTTTCTTTTAAAATATTTGTCTTAAAGCAGGCAGCATAATGTATGTGACTGTGTACTGTGAAGTCATCAGCAGGAAGTTCATAGTTAAGTAGTTCAAGATTTGAAGGATTAAAATGACTTTATTTCACACTTTACGGACTGGATTTCATGTCCAAATTCAACAATTCAACAAATTAATTCTTCAGAGGACAATTAAATTACTACAGTATTGTTTAATTTGATACTTGGTGACTGATGCATCAGAAACAATTAAAATTAGTTCACTGGAACAATTAAATATGAAGAAATGGACAACTGTAATCCCTAAAATTTTCAAATTTAAAATATGCCTTCAGTTTTACAACATTTTACAGAATATTTATAAATTTTTAAACATAAACATAAACTATTTCCAGTTATTTTCATAAAACATCTTTTTTACAGAAATACTGTTGGAACCTCTTATCGTCATAAATAAATAAACATCCTTCAGACTCCTTAAAGTTAATGTTAGTACGTTTTGTGTATCCTTTAGGATGAAAGGAAATTCCTATGGAAATAAGAGGTATGTAGCTACATTTGGATATGTTTGGGATAAACTTTCACTGCACAGGAAGACACAGGAGCAGTAGTTGTCCTTTGCATTGTGTGACCCATGACACCATGTGAACTCAGGAAATATCTTGAATTGCAATGTTCATGGCTCAGTAGTCATTACTGTTACAGATGTTTATATACAACGTCTCAAGAGCTTCCACGTGTTTCAGGAACTGAAAAATCACCATTAAAATAACTGTGCATTTTCAATTACAAGAGTTCCTGACGGATTGAACACTAATATGTTTACCCGTCACAATTCAAGTGTTTATTCAATTTAAAAACAAACAACAATCTTCAAGAATATTTACTCAAAGTATTGCCAACAGCAGAAAGAAAAATAAAACTAAAGAAAACATTTCATTAGAAAAGAAAAAGACATTATTTCAATGAATCCAATTATCTTCTTTAATTAACCATGATTGCACCCCTTCAACAGGTTCACTTAACTTGCCATTTTAATCACTCATTTAATTTATCTAGAAACAATCATGTAAATTATAAGCAGTAAATCAGGTAACAAGTAATAATGATAGATAATGCAGTTACTTTATTTTATTTTCCATGCAGTGCAATGATGTGACTTTATCAGAGAAGGAAAAGAGCAACATTACCTGATGTGTCAGTGGTCTGTTTATATATGCAGTAAGTTGGGAGACTCGGTTTTGAGTGTGGGAGAGCTGACCCCAGAACCTTGAGACTGGGAACAAAGATTAGCAGAGACCAGCATCTATACACAAGAGTCCTAGTACACTATCTGAGAGCAATTTGTTCCTGGAAGGTGCAACAAAACAACTGTAATTCTGAATTATTTTGCTCTAGAATTTTTCCAGTCCATAGCTGTGCACCTGCAGACAGTCAGAAGAATGCGTACAGGATTGTCCTCTGTGTGCACAGGTACACATGTAGATAACCTGAACCAAGGCAAGAAAAATGTCTGTGAGTGATAAAATATTATCTGAACTTCTCTAAAGAGATTTTTTTTGTCAGTCAAATGCCTAAAGGAATTATATCCTGCTATTTCAGCAGCAACTGGATTTAAAAATTGGTCCTGAGGAGTGTGTTCTCCCACTATCTTGGCAGTCCTGTTCTGTAGACATGTACCTCTCCTCTTATGAGCCCTCAGGCCTGTGATGTACCAATCCTGGACCATTCCAAGCACATGAAAATCTATTGAAAACAAATAGAAAAGGAAGACTGGCAAATGCAAATCAGACATTTCTTTTAAAGTCTAAGATGCAAAGGTATAGCCCATATTTTTTACAAATATGCAGAATTTGTATCTCTGTAATACCTATATTTGGTATTCAATGGCAGAATTGCTCAGGATGATCAGTTCATACCTGCCTTCCACTCTTTTCCAACCACATGATGATGTACAATAATTGTGTGAAGCATAAAATTACCACTTTTGAATAAATGATTTTAGAAAACAAGCAGTGAATTTTGTCTACTTAGGCAAAGAAAATTATTGTGACAGTGCAAAATGAAACCTATAGTGGCATCTAGACCACTAATATCCACTACTAGTGGATAATTATCCACTTTAACAGAAGATTATGTTTGACAAACTAGCAGTTGCTTACACTTATCATTATACTCACTCTGCATATGCATGATCGATTGGAATACCCATTTAAGAATGAAAAAACCAGCTACAGGTTTCAGAACAACCTGCATTCAGTTTTCTTTACATAAGATGGTAAGGTATATTTGAACATTTTTAGTAAAAACTGTTCAGTAAAACCTTCTTTAAAAAGCCTTCAACTACGACTAATTTTCTGCTTTGTTCAGTGAATTAGTTTTTTTTTCTGTAAATACACAGAACTTTACAATTTAAAATTTACTTTGGTATTTAGAATTCCAGAAAAGAAACAGTAAAATAATTTTACGTCTCTAAATAATTTTTCCTACAAGTTTATAAATTGCCACCATTGATGCTTCTACCTCCGTAAGATATTACATTTTCCTCTTTATTTTCCCAGATTTACATGCATAGCACATTTTTCTACACATAAATTTTCATTTCTGTCATGCTGCAGAAATGCCCACGTAAAGTCCTCAAATTCTGTCTTGAGAATATTTTGGCAAAATAGATTAAAAAGTTTTTTTGCCTCAGAACTCCTGGCATACCGTAATAATTACAAGAAATCAGTTTGCTGGTGATACTCCAGAAAACTTCACTGCACACCACAGAGAGATGTTTATTGCCTTTTAGGGCTGTCAGAAATATTCATCAGAACAGGTTTCAACACAGTTCTTAAAATCATTTCATGTTTGTGGTTCTGAGCCTCACTTACTGGAAAAAATCTGTGGCTGCTTTGATAAAGCTTTAGTAACATCACTCTTCTGATGATGAAAGAGCAGAAAGGGATTCCCGGGCCTAAGTGTCTTTTTCTGCAGTTGATTCCATGAACTAAAGACCTGAATTTCAAAGTCACCTTCAGCAAGTCCCTACATAGTTCTCACATGTTACAACTTCTGCTCCTACCATCAGCTACTATCTCAGGGGTCCAAACAAAAATCACCAAGGTAATTGAGAGCAAGTTTTCTTCTGATCACTTTGTTGAAGACCATTTTGTTTAATTCATCTGGTGCTCAGATGTGCCATGTTCCTATTATACTGTATCTGATAGTCCCAGCTATTCATTTCTTATTCAGGACCATAACCAGGGCACCTTTCTTGACTTAATTTTGCTTTGGCTTCAAGGCTACATCTATCTGCTGCTTCCTATGCAGAAACATTTGATGATGGTCTCGTTCCAACTACATAAGGGAAAGTCTTTGTGAAACCTAATAATTCCTTTTATAGTTTTGGTTTGTTTTTTTTAACTGTAGAGTCTGCTCAGTGGTCAGTTTGTACTGCTTTTGTCCACTGAGATTAGCACTGGAAAAATCAAATTTCAACCTAATTTTTATGCCTTTTTAATCCTTTAATTTTCCACTAGCATTTTCTTCTCTACAAACTCATGCATAACTTAGTCATCTAAATTTGCAAGATCATTCACGACCTGCTATACACTCAGTCACAGCTGCCTTTTTTGTTTTGCATTCAGTCTTTCTTCGTTATTGCTCTTCATGCTTGAGAGACCTTACAATAGCTGACCCTAAATCTACTTCATTGTTGTCCTTCACATTTCCACTTAAATCCTCCTGTTCTGTCATATTTAGAAATACCCAAGTTAGACCTGTTCAACATCTTCAGTTGCTGCTGTCTAAACATTTCCTTGTTTTCCTCTTTTGACTGTATCATATGTTATCTTTCCTTTTAATTTCAGATTGCAATTACTCTAGAAGAGACACATTTTTGTTCTGTCTTCCCACCCCTTCTCACATTACCATTTTATCCATGACTGTGAGCTAACTTAATAGACGCAAAAATGATTGATATTGAATAACAGTTGATGCACAGAACTCCTAAATCCGAATTTATAACAGAAAGCTATATTTCCATATTGCTTTTTCATGTCTCTCTTTTCTCTAACTTTTCTCCATTGAGTTTCCTTTTCACATTTTTGTCTACTGTCATTTAGGAAGTTCTCTTCTGTCTCTTCCACCATTATTGCCTTGTGCTTGTTTGTTTGTCTTGAATGTTCATTTATGTTTTTACTACATTTACATATCTTCTTCCTTCTTTCCCTCCAATGCCTCTCTCCTTCCCCCTCAACCTCTTATCTTTCTTTTCCAATTCTTTAAAAAAATTCAATAGCCTCACCTGCAAAAATGGAAACAAATTCAAGTTGTTCTTGACTTTAATACAAACACAGATATTCAAAAAAATTAAGATATTTTTGCAATGCTTTTTTCCACTCAGTGTTCTGTGGCATATGTACTTGGATCAAGCTTCCAAACCAGTCTCACCTAATCAAAATGCAGATTATCTCATCTTCCTGCTTTTGGGCTCCAAAGAATCAAGTATGGAAAAGCAGAAAGAATTGCTACAAAAGAGGTGTTTAAGAGGGGGAAACGACTGCTTCAAGTCTATTTCTTTTTGGTGCAAAGTGAACTCCCATGATATTGCAAAAGGTGCAGCACTGCATTTTTCTAAGAGATAGTCTTCCAAGAAAGTTGCAGAATACGTTGTGAAACCCCATCCTTCCCCATCTATTTTCCTAGTTTTATTTCAACATTTTGGGGTTTTTTTATTCAGTATTCCAGAAGCTATCTGGAAATAGATTTTTTTCCCTCTGGAAAAAAAATAAAATGTACATTTTTCTGTCAAAGACCAAAACAAATATATTTTTTTCTACATTGTTTTTTCAATGAAGTAGAAGAGTCTGCTGTTTTGCCAAGACAGATTTTAAGATGATCATAGACTGTTTTCTTCCTCCAAATTGTTGAGAAATTGATAGATTTCTCTTTTTGATTGACACTTTTAATTTAATTTAGCTAAAAACATAATTTTTATTGAAAAAAGTCATTTCAGCAGTTTATTTTTATAATTTAATAATCAAGCTTTCAGACCAGGTAAGAATCAGGCTATGTGATTTTTTTTTTCTCAAGATTTTTTTTTTCCACTTTTTATCTGAAAGAATTTACAATCCCAGTTGCAATATGTGATCAGAACAATCACTGTGGGGGTATATTGAGGACTAAGAAACAAGCTTTGGAACATGTGAAGTTGAGAAGCTGAAAGTTAAGCTTTCAACATGTGAAGTTAAGACGTTGAAGCTCAGAAAGTGCTAATGGGGGAATTTTTAATGGAAAGAGCATACAAAATCTGTAAAAAATCACTTTTTTAATGTTTCTGCCCCCAGAAGACCTCTTTTCTCTGGGTGATACCACCTACCATGATCTGTTGGGGGCTCGAGCTCTAACTGTTGAGCTCCAACAGATGCTGCTTCCCAGCAGCCAGGAGCTGTGATAACTTCCAGCAGAAGGTTATTCTGCTCCACAGGATCCCCACGTCCTGGACACTACAGCTCCTTGCTCAGCAAACATGATTCAGAGCCTGCACACCACATCCACCTCAACAGAAAATTTTCTGTGATAAAGCTGTTTGTCATACTGGCTGTTTTTCAGACTGTACATTTGGTCACAGTATATTTCCATATAAAACAGTACAAAGTAAGAAAACAAGAATGACAAAATGTACTGAAAGGCTTTGCAATGCGTGCTGCTGTGTAAATTTGGACTGTGATTACAGACTTTTATGAGAACATAAAACCAGTTCAGGGTCACCATAATAATGATGCTGCCAGTTCTTTAATCTCTCTGCTTTTCATTGGTTCAAAAAGTGGTTGAATTAGACCCTTGCATCGTGAGGCAAAGCCATTGGACCTTGTGCCACATCAATGAACATAAATAAACTCTCCCTAGAGAGTCATGGTGTGCCTGAGAGCCTTCAGTGCCTCCTATGGCCCCTGGGGGAGTTTCTGCTTCCTTTGGCCAGTGTGGTGTCACTTCTCAGTGCTGCCTGCACATCTCCCTCCTCTGCTTTTTGGCTACAGGAGAGAACATGCAGGGGTCCTGAGCAATTGCTAGGATGTGCCAGAGTCCTGCTTTGTAGGTTTGCCATGCTCCGGGGTGGGGAGTGCTGTGTCATTTTGTAGCTCACCTTAGAAACATCTGGCTCCAGGAAGGTTAAGGCAACTGCAATTCAACATAATTTCCAAGGCAAATTACCTAAGGAAAGGAAACATCTACGGCATTACTTGATCTGAATAGCACAAATGTAAAAGCTCTTGAATGCTAAAAAGGTTTCACAACATTTTAAAGAATTGCTCATCAGAAAAGCAAGTTTGGAAAACTTTTTCTTGCAAAGTAAAGGCTCTCCATTGCCAGCATGCTGACAGTTTAAGTGTGCTTCTTTTCATGGTAGTTTATTGCTAGTGGCACTAATGGTTGCTGATCCACCAGTCAATATGCACATCACGTTTCCTTAGGCAGTGGCAGCCACATAAAAGTTTGGCTCATGTATGAATTTTGATGTTACAGAGAAAAAAAATAATTCCAGACTGCAGTATACCTGCCTTATTCTTCACTTCAGAAAAGCCAGTGTGCGAAAAACATGTAAGCAATATCCGGTACTGCATATTAATTAATAACCAAAGTTATATAGAGAGAATGTTTTTCTTCCTTAATATTTTATATGGAATCACTATGAAGAAAATAGCTTACTAATCAAATAAAATTTTCTATCACTCAGAGGAGAAATAAAAACTGTCTTAATCTCTACTCCATCTACTGAAAATTTAAGATACTTGCTCTTAATTCTCCAAAAGCTTTTGTAACTCAGCTGTAAATATCTGCATCTAAACATACCTAGTTATTCATGCTTTTTCTCAAGCCATTGCAAGTCCTTCATTCAGCTCTAGAAGTCTTATATCTTGCCACAAGTCCCCTGCCCTACTCTGAGTCCAGGGCTGCAGTACTCTTGCACTGCTGACACTGTGGTAAGATGGCAGACACAGATTTCCATCATTCCTACCATCATTCCATTCATTCCATGAACACAGCAGTCCAGCTTGATACTGCCAAACTCAGGAGTTTAACCAAAATCATATTTTGATTTTCAGGACACATTAACTTCAAGAAAGTGTAAGGGAAATTGGAGCCATTACTTGTGGGCAAGTATTCATCTTTTTCTTCTTTGATTGTTAGAATAACTAATAATTTAATATTTTTTATACTCTTGCACCACAGAACATGAAATAATTTATATGATTAACTGATAAAGAAATTATGGACAAAAAAAATATTTAGAGATGATTCCTAACTGAAAATCTATCTCACATGCTTCAGTGATGGAAAATGTGCCTCATTAGCCCTGATTTTGACTACTATGGCAAAAATCAGAAGATTTAAATACAATCTACCACCTATTAGGGAAAAAATATAATAATAATCACTCAACCCAGATGACCGGCAGAGTAAAATTTTGCAAATCCAGTTTTAATCTTGAGGGTGATCTTTAATCACTTTTCCATTTTTGACTTCCCTATGCTGCCTTAGTTCATGTCCAGGCCTCTAATCCATCTGGCCTATAGGTGAATCCATCATTGCTGTCCATGATTTGTCACTATTTCATAAAATTGTTGTATATATAGGAAGAGTGAGAAGAAACAACAGAAGCCTTTACTTACTGAAGAATCAAGAATAACTTCATTACTGACTCTTCCTACTTTTTACACAGAATTACAAAAAACAAGCTAGAAACATTAATTCTCTTATTCTTCAAAGATACATTCTTGAGCAAAGTAAATTCCTTTTTGGTTTGGGTTAACAGTTTGGAATGGAGAACAAAAATGGTTAATTTTTTTTTATTAACAGTTAATGGTTAAATATTTTTTTTAGATTAACCTCATCACCACCAGGAATTTTTGTTTGGTTAATTCCACAGTTTTACTTTTTCTCTTGTCAGTTTTCCTGCTAGGAATTTTTCCCAGATTTCAGTGAGGAGTGACTTAAAATGCATAAATCTAAAACAAAAAAAAAAAAACCAAACAAAAATAAACAAACAAAGTAAAAAAAAATAAATAAGAAAAGAAAAGAAAAAAAGAAAAGCTGTCTTTCATTCCCCAGACTCCTCACTTGATATTTTCCAGCCCCCTCTAAGCTGGCCATCAATGCCACTAGCAGTGAAAGTGAGAACCACAGGGTTGCTGATGCTAGCACCTCTATGTCAATTGCTGTAATATCCAGTGCCCTTGGGATGAGAATATTTCTCCAAGCTGCAAGCCATTAATGCCACTGTAAAGGGTCCTCCTCAAAAATCCACTGAGAGAAAAAAAGAGTGCTCTTGCTACAGTCAATAAAATAAAATGCAGCATATGGCAAAATTAGGTAATTTTACAGATAATCTCTGTAAAAGAACAGAGAGACACATTTAAAATATTATTTAACCCCTTGGTTATCTAGCATAAATACTGCACCTGTGAAGAAAAGCAAGAACTGGGATTCATCTGAATGTACATATCAAAGCACTTGTCAAAAATTTTTCATAGAAATGGGCACACCTGAGGTTCTGTTTATGTAAACCCTTCAAGATGTGCAGTTAATCCCTGTCTGAAAATAATGCAGGAATTAATTTTCTAGGGAGATTTCTAGATTTCATAGTCTTTACTAAGATGGTCATAGCTTCTCGTCTCCCTGGTTTTTTAAAAAAAAAACCCTAAAATACTGGTGCTGTTAGCTATCTTCCTGTGATAATGTCCCTAATTCTCATTTTCTAAATCACCACTAACAGGGCTGAATAGTCACTTGGAGGATAACCTCATCTCAGTCACTTCCTTTCACTGGAAAACTTCAGGATGGAAAGCTGGAAAAATATAGTAAGGAACTTCTTCAGGCTGCAGGTGGGAGGTAGATGGAGTTGCTATTTCCTATATACACCAAGATTAAAGTATACTTGTTACATATCAATGGACAGCAAGTAATTATGCTGCAGTTCATTGACCATGAGAAAAATCTGATTCTGGAAAAAAAGCAAAATTTGTTCCAAGTTCCTCTAGCAATATAAGTTAAAGCTGTGACAAATTGCCTATCTATCTGAGCATTCTCTTACATAGATCAGTGGCGTTTTTAGTTGTTTTAAACATTGATACAAATCAAAACACAACTGTTTTATCTACATCCAGTGCTGCAGACACAATATTGATAAACACAATATATAATCTGGATTGAATAACACTGATTCCTTCATCCCATTCTCACTCTTCCCAGAGAAAAGAACGAAATATTGGTTCCTGCACTAAAAATAGTAAATACAATGAGATGGATTAAGAAAGCAAGCCTTTGTCAGTATATCTTTATGATTTATTAAGTAAGGGATGCTTTGATCTGGAATACTGAATAATAATGCCTTTACAAACATCAGAATTTTTTATTAATGAAATGTATATAATGGAAAGTAATGGAAAATGTCATTATCCAATGAATAATGAAGCTACAAAAAGACATTATATGAGGGATAAATATAAAATTAAATTGAGTGATAAACTGCACGATGAAGTTTAAGTTAAACTTAGATCTTCTAAACAAAGGAAACTACTATACATCATAAGCTGTATATTTTAATACAAATTTAGTAAGAAAATTTATTAGGGACAGAGAAAAAAGAATCACAGTTGATAATGTAAATTTTATATATTTTTTTAAAGAGCTCTTAGAGAAAAAAATCTTAACATTAATGTCACAAGTTATTAATCTGAAATTGAACTGAATGGGGATAGTTTTAAATTTCATATTATGAAGGAATTCTTTGCTGTGACAGTGGTGAGACACTGGACCAGGTTGCCCAGAAAAACTGTGGATCCCTGGAAGTGTTCAAGGTAGGGTTGGATAGGGCAACCTGGTCTAGTGCCTGGCATCCCTACCCATGTCAGAGGGGCTGGAACTCCATGATGTGAAAGGTCCCTTCTAACTCAAACCGTTTTCTGATTCCATAAATACAAATTCTACTTAATAAATAAAAGCATTGGAAGTACCTTTTTTTCTCTGCAAGCCATCCTTAAACTAGTTGTTTCTGTGAAGAGACTTTCTTTTGAGTGCTTTGTCCTATAGTTTTCCTCTTCAAGATTTCTTGCACATTCCTCTGAAACATTTAGAATAGACCAGTACTGGAAACAAGGCAGAGGTCTGGATAGCCTGTTCCTTTCCTGCCAGTGCCTTTCATGTGCGCTGCATCTTTGTCTGTCAGTGCATGGGACAGCACTAGAAAGTAGGTAATGACCACAGGATGTACTTGCTGCTGACATTCCATCCATTTCCTCTGCAGCTGCCTCTGCAACTGCCTGCAACACAAACCTGCTATACCACACCCCTTAATTGCTTCTGCATTGGTCAAAATTATAATTATAATTAGAGGTAGTAGGATGTAGCTGAACTAAAGGCTTATGAAAAAAGTTCTCACAGTGAAGGGGAGAAAGGAAACAAAACTCAGATAGGAGTCTCAGATCTGTTGCTTGGGCTCATCTCTACTTAATTTAAATATTTAAGAACTCCTGGATAAAGTGAAAAGCAATGGACATGTAAAAAAATGTTATGATCAATAAAAAATTATTATAAAAATCTCTTAGATGGGAGTAATTGCGGCACTGAAACCTATATGGAAAAACAATCAATGTTTAGACATTCTTATTATTTGAATAAACTTTCCCAGTATTATCCAGGAAAACAATTTACTTTTCCAAAATGTTGATAGCTGGAATTCTCCAGTTCTAAAGTTAACTAAAACTTTCAAAATCTATTATTACTCACCAGCTACTTTGCAATCCAGATGCCTCAGGGAAATGGAAACATCCATGCTGTTCTGATAAATCAGGCAGTAACTGCAGGATGGACAGATCTGATGGAAGCTATCATGATTAGCCTTATCTGTATTTCCTTGTTTATTACAGCCATTTGCTTCTTCGAGAAAACACTCCTGTCTGCCTGCAACATAGCTTAGAGCTACAGTAAAAGCAATCTGGTTTTTCTCACCATACACAAGCAGACTAACACAACAATCATTACACAGAACAGGCATGGAGAACAGAAACTCAGAATGTCCCATCAACAATATCACATTCTCAGTTCCTGTAAATCCTTTTGACTTCTACAGTTAAAAATGGCCAGTTAGGGGCTGATGGTACTCTTTTAAACTGCATCCTGGTAGTTCATACTGATTTCTAAACTATCAATAATTGGTAGCTCAGTTACTGCAGAGCCAGAGCATAACAAGCATTTACAATGGCACTGTGTTATTTCATCTAGTGTAACCCAGGCTAGAATACTAACAAAACTCATGGGAGAAAAACAAAGCAGAAAGCTCTTGAAGATCCTCCTGATATCACCATCAGGAAGCAGGCTCGGTATCATTCCAGTCCTGAGGATTTGAAAGCAGCACAGGGGAACAACAAAGAGACCACAGGTACCTTTGCAAGGACTCAATCACCTACACAGAGTGCCCAGCATTCAAAGGGCATATTTGTGTACTTACTCGCTACCTCTTCTCATTCTGTTTGATTGAAGCAGTCACTGAAGCAAGTGGCTAGTTGTTGTCAACCTTTTATCATCAAGATGCAGGAAGGATCCTGTACTGCCTCTCTTTGCATCCCCCCTATCATAGCCGGCGCAGAGCAACCTGTGACCCCAAACCTCCAAAAATCCCAGAATAATTTTTCAGTGCCTTTTTTCCAGGAAATCTCCCTGATCAGTTCCACACTTTAACTTTGCTTTCCAGTTGTCATAGTCTAAGCATTATAAGATATTCCACTGTTTTATGCAACTTAATAGCCAGAAATAATTAGCATTTTTGTATGACCAAATTTTGTTTCTATTAATCATACTTCAGAAGGACCTTCTGTATAAGTTTTTATTTTAGTGAGACTGAAAACTCCCAATTTTTCACAAAAAATGCATTGAGCATTTTCTTCAATATGAAAGATGACTCATTTTAAAATACTGTTTTTCTCTGTAACATGATTTGGGAAGTAATCAGCCACAAATGGATACTGACTGTTGCAGTCTAGTTTCTGCTGGATTGACTTCCACTCTGATTTGAATAACCTTGATTCCTACTGAAGCCAAATGGAGAATCAAATGTTCAAATCCTTGAAAAATCAGGCCACATCTAAGAGTGTTTATTTCTCTAATCCTTCCTGTCCTTGCTTGCTTCTTAATTCACAAAGGGTATAGCGATATCTTTGAACATACTCTGTAGATTTTCTGGTGATTAGTTCCCAATCACAGTATTTCCTATGGTTAAATGTCAACCATGGACTAGATCTGAAGTGTCAGTACAGGGGTGACAAGTAATAGAAATATGTGGCAATGTTTGGCATCCATAAAAATCAGTTTAACATGCATGGTGGTTTGACCTTGGTGGAATGCCAAGTGCCTGCCAAAGGCATGCTGTCATTCCTCTCCAGCTGAACAGGGGAGAGAAAAAGAATTAAAGGCTCCTGGGTCAGAATAAGGACAGGGGAAAATCATCCATTGATTACTGTCACAGGCAAAACAGATTTGACTTAGGGAATTAATTGAACTAATTACCAATCAAATCAGAAAAGAATAATGAGAAGTAAAAAAACCAAACAAACTAACAAACAAAAAAACTTAAAAATACCTTCCCCCCTCCCATTCCTCCTTCTCAGGCTCAGCTTCATTCCCAGTGCTCTACCTGCTCCCCTGCAGAGGTACAAAGGGGTAGGGAATGGGGACTGTGGTCAGCTCATCACATGTTTCTGCTGCTCATTCCTATCTGGGGTGAGGGTTCCCCTGCTCCAGCATAGGGTTTCTCCCATGGGAGACAGTCTTCTGAAGTTCTCCAATGTGCTGTCCTTCCCACAAGCTACAGTTCCTCACAAGCTGCTCCAGCATGGATGCCTCACGGGATCACAAGTCCTGCCAGCAAACCTGCTCCAGTGTGGGATCCTCTCTCCATGGGGCCTCTCCTGTCATCTTAGGTGGATTGAGTCTGACTGAGACAAAGTTCATTTCCCCAGAGCAGCCCACACGGTGCTGTGCTGTGCGCTGGTAGCTGGAAAGGTGCTGATACCACACCGGTGTTTTGGCTGCAGCTGAGCAGCACTGGCACAGCATGAGCACAGTCTCCCCAGCTTTCCATCCACCCACCAGAAAGATGGGCAAGACATTAGGAGGGGACACAACTAGGACACCTAACCCAAATTGACCAAAGGGATATATTCCACACCATAAGATGCTGAATCAGATATAAATGCATAGAAAAGGAGGAAGAAAAAGGGGGCATTCATGATTTACAATATTTGCCTTCTTGAGCAACCACTACACCTGCTGAAGCCCTGCTTCCCACAGAGTGGCTGGACAACCCATGCTGCTAGGGAAGTACAGAATAAAATCTTTAGGGCTTTTCCTTTGCTTCTGCATGCTACATTTCCCTTTAGTATACTGCCTTATCTCAACCTATGAGTTGTTTCCCATCTTATTTTCTCTATTCTGTCCAGCTAAATAGGAAGAGTGGTAGAATATCTTGGTGAGCACTTGGCATCCAGTCAAAGTCAATCCTCCACAGTCCTTTTTGATACCCAACACGAGGTGAGACAATGGCAGTTTTGTATGAAGCACACTAAAGGTAATTATCCAGTAAAATGTACATGGAGTTTGTCAGCTGCAGTGCTTATCTCTTTATCTTGCTGAGTTTGGGAACATATTAGTATGAGCAATAGTCCTGTGCTTTGCCCTTATGTTGACAGCCTTGCTGTGTTGGGGGAGGTATCTTGTGGAGATGATGAGTGAACACATCTCCCTCCCTCTACTCAGGATTGACATGGATGGGTTTTTCCTGCAGGCTCCCATGATCCTTATTCATGCTTACATGCATTTTTAATACCATTATTTCATACTGCTAGCATATTACAGGGTTTGTGGAATATGGTATAGTCTTGGTGTACGACAAAACAAATTCTGAGTGAGAAGATACTGAAATGTATCCTGAAGTGGGCAGTCTGTGGGTGGCAGAGTGTGTGTGAGGATTTGGGCAGGTTCCTAGGGTGGTTATCACCTCCCATTACCTAGGACTTAACACCTGAATGGATTATCAACCCTGACAAATTGACCTGTCACCTGCTAGAAGGGGGCCTTGCCTACCCCAGTGAAAAGCAGCAGCCTCCAGCCCTGCGCTGGGGCATGGTCTCTGCCCCTCCAGGCACAGCTCAGAACTCTCAAGGGACTGTGATGAGGCAGGAGCACAAACTGCAACTGAGAGCACCGGGGTGAGATAGGGATGGAAACAATAGCTACAGTAATTGCTGAAGAAGGAGCAGGAGGACAATCAGGAAAGGAAAGATCTGATCAAGCCAGTCCTTCAACAAAGAAATTTAAGAAAGTAGTGGGGGAATTCAAAGATAAAGTCGGTAATTATCCAGTCCCTGACTTTATGAAAATCCTCTGATTATTTATAGCAGCAAAGCTGGAAATCGCTAGGACAACTACAATGTTTCTGAAATTGTCTCATAATCTCACTTGGAAAATGGTAGGATGACTCAGCTAAATAGTAATTTTTATATCTTATTGTGTTATTCTACCTTAGTATTTTCATATATTATATGGCTGCCAGAATAGCATGTGAAAATAAACAGTCCCTGTCAAATACACCTTCAAATCATATTATCAAATTTAGAAAAATACTACAATGCCTGAGGAGACTGGTATGAAAAACACACTTTTTTTTTTTTAACTTTTTTAATGAACTAAACTTTTATATGCTATTTTTTTTGAAAACAGAGATATGATTGATGTCAGTCATTCTCAGATGGGGCGTAGCACTTCAAATGTCTTCTGCTGAAATGCTTTTGCATCTTTTGACAGTGATGTTCATCTGATACCTATGAACTCTGGACAGCACCTCAACATAAAATAAGGCCTGTGAAAAGCCAGAGAAATGCACTACTGCAAAAGTTGCATCTGTGCTGACATTGTATAAAAAAAGGAAGTATGAGAACTCTGCATTGATAATGAGTACAGAACCCCTGAATATCAGCAGTCAGTAGTTAATAAAAATTCAGAGTTTTGTTTTGAGTCCATTGGAAGCTGGATGACAGAAGAAGCTATGACAGCAGGAAGAGAAGCTGTCAAAGGAGCACCAATGTGTAATGAGAGAAGACATTTCAGAAAATAGAATATGCTTCCATTTCTGCTTGTCAGGATTCATTGGAGCTGAATAGGTCTGAATTCACTGCTCCAAATGGACAGTGTACACTGATGACTTGTAGCAACCAGCCGTTCTTCAACTACAAATTCATCTTGGAGTGGAATGCATGCCCAAGCACTTCCAGAGCACAGTGTCTGGTTGCATAAGTCTCTCCTTTCATGGTGATTAACATGATTGTCAAGCATTTACCAGTACTGGCAGTGTGGCCCATTTACAGTGGAAAATCTTTATTATTGAAACACAATTTCTCCCATTTTTATAGTATGTGCTATAACTATGTGAAGGAGTTAGTGCTTCTTTTTTTTGGCATGCAAAATTGATGAGTCCTTTGGAGTAAATTCATTATCAGGAAAATATGGAAACATGAAAAGAAATACACAGAACAGTTCCTAACACCATATAGCTATAGACTATTACATATGTCAGGAAAGTGCCATTTCAGTTAAATATGGGGTAAATACAATTTAGTTCTGCATTGTGTCTTTCAAGTAAAAATCTGGAAAATACATGTTCCTTTTTCCCTATGTTCCTTTAAAATACCTGTCTCTGGTGGATCAGAGCTAGAGATTCTTGGAAACTGAATGTCTACAAATAAACATATAAGATGCTTTTTTTTTTCTGAAAAGAAACCTCTAAGGCAAATTGTTCCAATGTGCTGAATGACACTTTACAGACAAGCCACAAAGATGCATGTCCTAAATACCCTGATACAAAATATTTCCTTCCCAAATCTTACATACAGACCTTAAAATGCTGTTTTCTTACCTAAAATTGTTTACAATCTGAGTCCTGCTACAAAAACTGTTGAGAGATAAAGAGTAAAACTCATGCTAATTTTGTTGTTGTCTAAGATCTACATTATCTCCACCATGAGAGAGCAGAGAGCAAGTCCCTCTGCATTAGGTTAGAGCTGCACCTGGAGGCCCGTGTAATGCACCAAATCAGCTCTAACCCTGTTAGTTCAGGGCTCCCACACAGATTTACAAAGGCCTCTGCAGAGCTACATGTGATTTTGTATTTGGCAGCTAAAGGTGGTACCTCAGCTTGATTAAAAGACATACTGCAATATCATTGAATCCCAGCATAGCCATCTTCCACTCCACAGAGAGAAACAAGATATAGAAGCAGCCTAAGTAGTCTGGGAACGGCACAGAATTCTCCTTTCTAGCAAAAGGCAAAGGAAATGGTAGGCTTATAAACTGCAGAGACGGGGTGAATATTTGGGTAGCCATATGCTCTCTTTCATCAGTGATAAATGAACATAAGACATGCAACTGCTTTGTTTGGGGGAAGAATACTTGGGAAACTTTGGATTTTAATCATATTACAGAATAAGCAAAAGGGTCCAAGAGAGTCAGCAGTGAATAATAAAGCAAAATACTGCAAGTTCAGAAAATAACTGGTTGGACATTAGCATATATCTTTTAACCTGCCAAGGGAAACCTCCAGAGCTCTTCATGAGACGGTCCTAGAAAAGGCCAGATTCTCCAAAATGAAGAGAGACATGGTGAAGTCTGAATCCCACCCATCTGAGGGATTCAGGACTCTGTAATCAGAGGCACATCTTTGACACTGCCCAGCCATATCCTTGGCTTAGGCTGTCAAGGAAACTGTGAAGTTGTGAGAAAGAGAACTCAGAAGATACGTAGAGCAGCAGAAAAGATAAGGAAGTTAAAACTGTAGACACAGGGATGGTGAGACAGGTTGTTAGCATTTCAAGGAGTAAAGTTCAAGACGAAAAATATGAACTTCAGAAGGTACAAAATCTTAAAGGAAAACCTAGGGATTTGAAGAGAAGGAGCTCTCATCACCTCTGAGAAGGCACTCCTGGGAAGTCCAGCCTGTAATCATTGTACTTGTGTTAGCCACTAAATAATGTTTCTGTACTTGTAAGTATATCCTATTTGCAGCCTCTTTGCATACAGTAAGAGGTGCCTGACCTGGAAAATTACAACTGACAAAAAGAATATGAGCAATTAAAAAAACCTTAGGATGAAGAATAGGCAAAACTGAAAACAAAGTAAATAAAATATGACCATGAATAAGCCATGGATGTGTGCCTACAGCCTATTTAGCAAATGTTACCAAGAGAGAGATTGCTGTGACTCCCTGCTGTGCATGTTCTCTGAAATACATGATATTTATTTAAAAATAAGTATGCCACATCAGGAGGTGGATTTCCAATGAGTACCAATAATACCAAATAAAATCAGCATTGCATGTCAGCTTTTTATATACATGAATTGTTCATCTGACATTAGCTATGCCTGCACTGCATTTGCAGATTGACATCATGGTATTTTATACTGTACTAATTAGCCTTGAATGTTTGTGGCAGTCTAACTTCAGCAGAAAACAGGCCCTTTCTCCAGCAAAAGCTGACAAATTCTGCCTTTGTCCACCTACTGAGTACCATGATACTGCAGCTAGACTTCTGCTAATGTTTGAATAAAGCCTGCATTGCCGTAGCTACACTGCATATAAGTTGTTTCGCTCCAAGATCATCAGAGTCACTTAATGAAGCACTGAATGCAGCTGAGAATGCTGCT
Source organism: Pseudopodoces humilis (assembly GCF_049639895.1). NCBI lineage: Eukaryota > Metazoa > Chordata > Aves > Passeriformes > Paridae > Pseudopodoces > Pseudopodoces humilis. Next base: position 47,504,777 of record NC_142204.1, on the reverse strand, counting down.
GACCAAGAAAATGTTAGTAGGAAAGGATTTTGAGACAGGCTGCTGGCACACTACAGATGGACCCCAAGGAATGAGAGCCACAGTGACATAGAAAGAGACTCAGATACCATTTCCTGTCTCAGACGTGTGGCAGAGGAAGGAGTCAGGCTCTTACACACTCTCAGAAACTTTTCTGAAAAGGGGTAGTATTAAGCCTTAAGCAAAACACTTCATAGAATCATGATGTCAAGAAGAAAATAGTAACAAACAACAAATTTTATTACGAAAAGAAGCTATACAAGCAAAATGAAGAACAAACAAAATTCAGAGAAGAGCTAGAAAGACTGCTGAACCCACACTACTTGAAACTTGGCCAGATGGCAGGATGTCATTTAAAAAAAAAACAACAAAACAAACAACCAAATCCCAGTATAGCTACTTTATTTTTAATAACTGTCCCATTTTCCCTTCACCATTAATCTACTTGGATTGATTCTGCACAATGATTAGCCACAGTTCTTTCATTTCCATCTTTGGACCTGGTCTAGTTTCAACAGTGTTCTCCAAATGCTTTCTAGCCAAAGCTGCGATCCAGTGCTCCCTCCTTGTTATCTTTGAATAGTCAGCCCACTCTGGCACTGGTTTTCTAATTTTCATGTTTTTACCTAGTCCTTTCTCTCATCTTGTAGGTTATAACCTGCTGACCTCTTTAGCTAGTTGGATAGAATGATGAAATGCTCCAGAAAAAGTAACTTTATTGGTTTTGTGATAATCTTCATCTGGCACTTTATACTAAGAAGGAATTTAATTAATAATAACACAGTTTTCTCTACAAACTTATTTGCTGAGGCAAGAGTTTAATTTTGTTTGCAAGCACACTGGAAGAAATATAGCAATTTAAATTTGAGTTCTCATTAAATAAGAAGAAGGGTTTTAGATTAACTATGTTTTATGTTTTCCTCTCTTCCACTGTTTTCTCTTATTCCTCACTCACTGTTTCAATTCTTGTTGTCAATTAGCATTTTTTCCCTCTGGAATGACAGCAGGACATGCTGCTTACACTGGCTAGACAGATGCCTACCCCAGAGAGTTAGTATATCAGCTTCTGGACTGCACAGCCTGTACCAACATGGTGTGTGTTCTTGACATTAGATCTTTGGCATTAATGTGTGTCAGTGACAAGCTCGTCAGCAAATCAGGTGGTGCAAAAGTTATGCAATGAAAATAACAAATAACTAATTTTAGCCCCTGAAAATAAATTAAAAATATTAGTAACTATTATTAACTATTATATTAAACCCCTGATATTTAAATTGCTAATATTTTCTTATAAACCCTGAATTACTGAAAAATGCTTACAGTTCAGCCTTATTTTGAACAATATTTAACAGGTGCCAAATTACTGCCACTGAAGTGCTTAGAGCACCAGCATAAACGTTACTTCTGCTGTGGGAGGGGATATTATGTATTCATAAGGTTTCATGTTTCTAGAGTCTTAGAGGAACATTTTGCAAGACCAAAACTTTGAAAAGATACAATTAACCTGCTTATACCAGCATACAAGTCATAAAGAAGAATGAAGTCTCTCTTTGCCAGTGCTCAAGCTGCAAGGGTTGCTGCAGGGTGGCTGCACTAATTTCATCCTAACCTGTTTCCTTCATAAGTGTAGACATTGCTATTATGTCATCATGGGTCCTCATTTCACACTTTCACTCCTGCTAAGTCCATTCAATGTCTGGATGGCAATATCTTAACCAAGAGTTAACATTTCTCAAAAGAAAGGAAGAGAACAATCATCCCAAGTTCTTTTGAAGGACTGTTTTGATGAAGTGCACATAATTGTACAAGATATAAAAGAATTTAAAGCAAAGGGTTCATTTTCACACTCAGGGTAACTCTGGATTAGGTGGCATTTCTAATACACATAAACAGAGACTTTATTGTAGATAAATACAATAATATATTATAAATTTAATAAATAATATTATAGATAATAATATTGTATAATAATAATATTATAATAATACAAATAATATTGTAGAAAAATACAATAACGTATAATAAATACAGGTTTCAGCTGATCCACTACCAGTGTGGTTGAAATCACCACACTTACATAGACATGGGGTTAGATCCATCTGGTTCACCATTATGAAAGTTTACAATGTAGACATCTGCAACTATGTTGGAGTTGTAAATTTTACCATTTATAGAGGGGAAATTGGTGCTTCTGCTCTGTGACTTAACCCATCCTAAAGTATAGGTCAGAAAAATTGCAAGTGCATCTATTTCTCTACTGACTATTATGGGAGTCAAGGCTGACTACATCAAAAACAGTTGTCTACCTCGGCTATCTCTAAAATCAGCTATGATGAATCCTACCCTGGTGTCTTGACACCTCAGTTAATTGAGAATTGTTGCAGTTAATTTGCATGATGGTTTTGTTTTTAATTTCCACTTGGAGAGCAGACTGCTTCAGGTTTTTTACTTGCTTATGCCATGGCCAACCAGCACTATTTGTGTGCCATGGAAAAACACATGGTCCTATCTTAGTGCCAACAGGAGGACGTGTGAATGGAACATCTTCAGACTTCAGACTACACTGTAATGTGAATTTCAAACAGCAAAGATTTGGCACAGTTCTCATTTTATCCTAGATGGTTCTCTCCTCCTGAGGCTCAGGTAGGCTGTCAGCCTTCAAATGGGATGAGATCCATTTAAAGACTGTGACATTGCAGGTGTCAGAAAAATCACAGATTCTACTTGAAACCAATATTTTTAATTACTTTTGGCATTCCCATGCACATTGCTGTCACTTCTCTACCACTGATGGCAATAGGCTAGGGAATGTTCAACATAATTAAAAGCTTTCATTTCTAACACATTCTGTGACTTCTATGTACTTGCAAACCTTGGGAGTCCTACACCGAGCAAAGTGGAATGGAAACTACAGGAGTCTTGACACCTCATACACCAGATAGAAAGAAAGATCCTGCCCAGGTACTCCAAAAAGTATCTGCCAAAACAAATCATCAGGAAGCAGCTGATTTTATTCTGTCACCCCGCTACAGAGCCTGAGCCTTCTTCAAGTAGTAGCTGCTTAATTGATCACACTTACTTTTGAAAACAGGCCTGAAGGAGAGGTGATGACATTGGTGCTGCTCTCCACATTCTTCAGAATAGCATTGTGTCACTCTAGAATGTGGAAAATGCATTTTAGGCTCTCTTCCAGGTGACAGATTTCAAACTTCCTCAGAAGACAAAAGCAACAGTAAGTTAGAGTTGCTGTTTCCCCCCTTTTGCCAAAGCAAAATCAGTATAAAAAGAAGGCATCCATTGTCTTGGGGTCGAAAGTTGATCAAACGGGAAAGGTGCCAGCACTATGACTTTGTGATTAGGGAATTCATTTAAGATAGGGTAGGAATGAGTGGTCCTGGTCCCTATTACCAGAAAAAGTTGTACAGCTGACAATCAGGTGGGAAAACTGGCATGATCCAGAGTGAAGAATGTTGAATTTTTCATCCTCCCTTTTGAATTACCTCATTCAGAAGATAGCAAATCAACAGCAAAGGTTTTCAAGGCTCTTCTAGATAAACTTCAGCATAACATCTCCCAAACATATACATGAAGTGTTTGATTCCTCCACCATGTTAAAAAGCACCCACCATCAATCTCCTACAATACAGTAGTCCTCTCTGAGCAAAGCTTCAGGTCCTGAGGATAATTTGGTGTCAGGTGCAAATTTTCCAGCTCCACAGGACATCCATATTGTAAGGAAAGCTTGGATTTTGGTCTGAAGAACTGTACTAAAAATTAATGAAGGCATTTCAGAAGATTTAACCCTTGGATTACTAGGCATTTCTTTAGTTTCTCTTAAATCAGTGTGTAAAAAAAAAAAAATCTTTCTGTGCCACTGATGTTTAAGTCTGGGAACATCACATTTTCTATTTCCTCTTCAGTCATGGTCTTTCAAAATAAATTGCAATAGTTCTGCCACTGCTGAACAAGAAGTCCATAATCAGAAGAGTAACTTATCTCAATTATGAGATAAAAATAAAGAGTACCAGACTTGCTGTTGGCTGTCCACTCTTCCAAAGGAGTTGCACAACAGCAACCCAAGACTAGCCTGAAAGTTTATAAAGCAGTGATCCAGAGTTAAGCAATTGTAACATACTTTTGAATGAATTTTACATCTTGTGATTAAAGGCCTCAGACCAAAAAAAAAAAAAAAATGCTTACAGTAAGACATTGCCTGCAAAGTTATGAGTCACAAAAAAAAAAATAGCCATTTGTCTGGCAAGACATTTAACAAAGTTACAAAGGAATAATGCAGAACAGTTTATCAGATGGTTTTGTGTAAGTAAGCTTTTAAAAGTCTTGTGCATCATCAAGATAAAATTAAACAATGGTGGACATTTCTAAGTGCATGGAAAGTACAAATCTCTCCAGCACATATAAAACCAAGCAGCACTAAGCATTTTGGTGCAACAAATGCTGCCAGATGTCTGCTATCCTAATAATGTAATGGTTTACATGTTATAACTTAGAAGTGAAATGAGAAAACAAATTTTTCCCCAATGTTTTAGAAAGATATATTTTATAAACATAAGTGATTCTTATTCACCTTTTAACTAGATGGATAATCACAGTCTTTTTGTTTCATTTGCTTTGGGAAACAGCTGTCATGGCATACTAAGAATTCTCATTGTTTGCTCACTAGTGCCTTACTGGGCTGCCTTAATCTTGTACAGTAAAAAACTCTCCATTTCTAAAGGAGTACAGTAAGTGGTGGCATTTGTAATCCAAACATTATATTTGATTGAATTTTAATTTAGCAGGCAAATCTTTTTGAAAAGAAAAGTGGGGGGGATATTTTTGTACTGCCTTAACAACAGCAGATTCCAAAACCCTCACTCAAGATTCTAAAGATGTTGAGTGGCCACTAAGTCCTGAACCAGATATTGTGATCCAGAAGTCTCTGCCCAGAATAGAAATATGGTTATGCACTGTTAAGAATGTCACAATCTAAGTATGTGCCAATCTAGGTGTCACATGAAGAATGGCAAACATGGGTATTAAATTCTTCCCATAGATGTTCCTAGGCTCAGAAAGCAGCAGGCTTCAGCTGAGTAAATCAGTAGTACAGAAAATGCTGACCCAGTATCTGACATTAATTCAATAGCCTAAGGCTGCTTTCCTGATGTAGAAGAAACATTAACAAAACATAGGATTTCATCTGCAAGGTATTTCAGGCAGCTTCTGTCCACATTCAGAACATTAGCATATGGCAGAGAGATTTCATTTGTTTTTTGGTTAGACTGGGAACTACAACAGACCTTCACAAAATGTCCAGCCTTTCTACATGCTTACATCCCATGTTTTTAATGGAATTTATAGCGAAATGTATACTTTATGGGGTAGATGCACAGCAGTGAGATGAGCTCATTTTGTGCATTTTAAAACTTCATTTTTTATTCTTTTTTAGGGTTTGCTTTCAGCTGCATTTGTTTTGTTTATGTGATGTAAACAATGTTTGAAATCCCTTCACTTAGTGCTTTTATGTCTGCCACCATCACCTCCATTTGGATAGTAAAGGACTTAGTCTGATGCAAGTAGTAACTACTTTCTGATGAGAAATGCAATTCTTTTCTATAAGAGAATTTTGAATAAAATAAATTTCTAATAATAGAATAACTAAAAAAAAAACAGGCAAGGGGTTTAAACAAAGTTCTGCAGTCGTCCTTTTATTTTGTCTCTTGAATTAAATTAATAATGTTTACTTCTAATAGTCAGTTTAAGAACCAAAAAAACTTCTTCAGTGATGTGAAGGCTTAAACATGTCCATTTTTGAAAAGGAGTGTACAATACATGCTGGCCCTTTCTATCAAAATAGTGCATAAACAACACACCTCAGACACTGCAGAACTTTTTGACATTCATATTGAAGTTTTGGTTTCAAAGACTTAATCCAAAGATGGAAAGTAACTGAAGGCTTACTCAGGCTTTGCAGAGAAAGCATAAGAAATTCCAGGAATGAGCAAGTTGGGAATTCACTATATTACAAGAAGAAACAGCAAACCAAGTTTATTAGTGAGGTTATTAAACAAAGTAGAGTGAATGCCTGAGAACAGGCCCTGCACTTCCACAGTGGTCCTGTCTCCTTCTTCTCTCCCTTAGTACTGCCACTTCCATCAAAAAAGACAAGGACATTTTCACCAGATGGAGCAACCTTGCCTTCCTTTCTTCAGTTTAACTTTTCTTATCTCTCAAGTCTACCACATCTTGCTTCACTACTGGGATGTGCTAAGCATATACAATGAGCAGGATATGCCAAAGATCTTGTTTACTTTAAGACTTAAACACTACTGTTGCTTCAAGATTCAAACACTTTATAACTTTCATTGTTAAACTTTTTTTCTGCTTTTCTTTCTACTTTTTCAAACTTTGTTTTCTAATCTGCAGTGCACATGAAACACTCACAGCAGGTTGGCCATACAGTCAGGTAGTCACTTTTTCCTTCTTTTTGTAGCAGGGAAGACATCAGGTCAGATTCACTTCCCTGATTGTAGAACATGACCTCATTAGAGATGTGATTTTGTGTGGCATCTCACTTCCTATTGCCAATCCAGGAGGGCATGAGGACTGTCTGAGGCAAAGCCTCCTGCACATTTCTTGGAAATGAAAATATCTTAAATGGCCATAAAAAAAAAGCATTTTTAAGCAGCTGGATGCAGACTTTCACCTAGGAGTGAGTTTGAGACTGACATCTAAATCACAGTTTGGAAGGAGTGAGATCACATATTAGGGCACACCCTAAAATTAATGTTATGCATATTAGAATGACAAACATCCCCATTCCCATTTAGGGGCTGAAACCTTGCAACATTAAGGAAATTAGGATATATTGTCACCTCCATTTTGTTAAGAGTGAAGCTGAAGCAAACAGGATTAAGGGCTGGGGTTTGATTTCATGCTGGAGCAGTCTGCTTCTGAAAAACAAGCACCATGATCTAGACAGGGCACTCCAGCCTCAAGGCTTGGGTAATTGTCCAAAATTTTAGGACAGTACAGGACACTACATAGGCAGAAAGCTTGTGCCCAGCCACTCTGGTCTAGCAGCTGTGGCTATCCTGAATTTTTTTCTGATAGTTATCATTAAAATTGTTTGCTTCATTTCTATGCAGTGTTGCTGCTCTTTGGACTGTTGTTGTTAGTCAATGGTGTTCTGACACTGTTGTTAAGCCCTGGCATTTGAGTGTATTTAAACTCAAAGCATTTGAGAGTATTTAAGTACTCAAACCCCTTGCTGCCCATGGTGTCCATGTCCAGGCACTGGCCATGGGGGCTGCAGAGCAGCATCTGTGAGGAGGGGCCAGGGCTGCTCCAGGTGGGACACAGCCGGTTCCAGGTGGGACACAGCCGGTTCCAGGTGGGACACAGCCGGTTCCAGGTGGGACACAGCTGGTTCCAGCTGCTCCTGCCCACCTGCCCCAGGGAGGGCACAGCTGAGTCCCTCAGGCACAGTGGTGGCGGTGCCTCACAGATCCAAGAAAGGGCAAAATGCCTGATGAAGCAGAGTGAGAAACAGCCTTGCAAACAATCAGGTCAGAGACCCACATTTGAGAAGCTGGTGAAGAACTACATTAATTGGCAACAAATTAAATTAATCTGCCCTGAGTGGAGTCTGTTTTGTCTGTGACAATGATTGGTGTGATCTCCTCATCCTCTCATCCCATGGGCTTTTATTTTATTTTGTTTCCCCTGCTCTGTTGAGGGAATGGAGTGAGAGGAGTGGGCAGGTGGGCATCTGGCAGTCAGATCAGGTCAGCCTAGCACATGTGTATAGCGAGTGGTAGTTACACTGATTGCATTTAGGAACTTGATCACAGCATAGATTTGATGAAAGCTTAACAGGGCAGCTGCAAGTCTCCAAATCATACAAGCTACTTTCTTGCTGTTAAAAATTACTGTAGTAGATCTATTATCATGCACATTCCACAGGTCCCCCTGGTTTGATGTATATGCATGGCCCCACCTTCCACAAGAGTTTTACCTACACACCATGCAGGCTGCTAGCTCTGTAGTGCCCTATAGCTCTCTGCTTCCTAGGCACCATACTCACAGCCACTTTGGTCCCTATGTCCCACTTTTGCTTGTGACCTCCAGCCCCCAGCTCCCTTTTCTTTCCTAGATCCATCTATTCTGCACTACACCCTGTACACAGGGCCTTTGACCAGTCAGAGCCCAAACTGAACAAATAACTCTTCAGATCACGTATCAGCCTCCGCAGGCATTTAAATGGATGTTTGCCAGTGTGGCCTTTTATCCTCTATTCTACCCTTGCCTTTTATGACACTTGTAAGAGCTTAATGTCTTCAAAACTACATTTCAGAAAAATTTTGGGGAAATTAGCCAGTCACTTCAAAATATATTTGTGGCAGGGGAAATTACTTTCACAGAGAGACAGAACAATCACAAAAAAAAAAGGGGGGGGAGGAAATCAGGCTAACAGTCTATTGAGCTATAAGTCTTTTCAACTTTAATGAGGAGGAAAAATCTGCAAAGACTTCAGAGACAACAGGTGCCATCTACAGCGTTTCATCTTGATCTAAATAGTGTGAAATTGTATATTTGTACCTGTGACTCCTGCCATCTGCTCCTGAGATCAGGCTGAAGCATTATATGCTGAGACTGCATATTACATTATGAAACATTACACGCAGCAACCTTCAATCTCCAGGGGCCACACTTTGGTTATTAAATATGAAAGAGGTAACAATCTTCACCTTTTGATTTCTGGCATAGAAACTTCTTACTGTGCAAGGGATTAGCAGTATTTCTAAAAATTATTTTCTATAGCTGTTACGCTATTTTCTATAGCATTATGTCAACTTGGTGGAATCATTTTCTTGAGAAAGAATGGAACTTTGCATCAAAACCAGGTTGAAAGGACAAATTCAAAATTTATTTTAGAATTAATGCAACTGCCTTTTATGCTGGGTGGGTAAATAATAACCTTACCAAGAAGGCTGCCTTGGGAATATATTAAAATATGTAACTGGCATCTCAGTGCTTCCTCCTCCACATCTGAGCCAAGAAATTATCTGTGCCCCTTAGACAACTCATCATGCCTTATCTGAGAAAGTGTCTTTCTTCCTTCTGAAATTTGAAAGCAAGATTACAAATATGAATGTGCTGTATTTTTATTGGCATTCCATTTCTATTAAATACTGTCTGCAAATATTTGTGGGAGAAAAGTTCTTCTGCTGGTAGGGAATTGGGCAACTAAGAGCCTCACTTTGTCCAAGCTCCCTCAGGCTAGTCACAGAACTATAGACCCATTCAGGCTGTGCAGGAGCTCAGTGCTCTGCTCTTAATGCTCATTAGCAACAGGATGTATCAGCTCTGGAGAAGAACCAGGGTAGCAGAGCTGCATGGTTCTGTTCTCCAGGCTAGCACAGATGGCTCCACATGCTGCACAGTTGTATCCTGAGAACCCCAGTAACAGAAGAGGGAAAAATAACCCTCTTTGGAAATTGGTTAGAAGTCAGAAATCCAGCCTTTCTTAATGCAGAAATGTGTACCATTCATACTGTTGTATGCATGCAAAATGCAGGACAGTCTTTTCTATGGTGACTTGACAGATGTCACAAAAACGCAAAATGGGGACTTGCCTTAATAGTCCTGCAAACTGCCACAGAATTTATAAAATGGGATCTAGGCCCAAAGAGGCAAAGCTTACCAGTTCCATGGGATTTCAATGTTTCAAAGACACCAACACAGCTATATGTATACTGTAATTTTCACTTTCTCTAATATTTTCATTCTTTTCTTCCCCATCAGAATTTAAATTTTCTACTTTGGGAGCTGGTAGGACCTTAAAGAAATTACAAAATATCACAGAAAATTTTTAGAGTTTACTTAAAGCCCATTAAGTGATTTATATGTTTCCTACCTTGAGTTTAGAAATGGGAGTTGAGGCTGAAAGGCCAATTTTATCACCCATTAAACATTCACTGTGTTGGGTGGTAGCCTGTTCCTTTAATTTCACTGGCAAAAAGGAGAGCAACTCCCCTGAGATTCCTAAAGCAGGCTCAGGTAAACAACCTCAGAGAGGTGAAGTGAAATGAAATGAAATTAAATTAAATTAATATAAAAGTGAATTCCATCCAAGAGTGCTCCATCTTCAACCAAATATTCTGCAGTCAGAAAACCTGGCTACCGTGAGCAGAGAAGTGAACTATTATTTTTTAAGATATGCTAGAAATTTTCTTCCTGTTTTCTCTTCCCCCCAACACAGGAGCAGAGGAGGAGTGTCTTTGTTGAACAATGCCTCCAAGGGCTGCTTTTGTGGTGCTTCAGCCTGTGCCACTTGTCTCACACAGGGCTGTGTCTCTAGACACACACATGGCAGAATGGCTAGCAACAAACATCAGCATTGTAGTCAGGCATAAGAACATTAAACTTAAGAACATTAAAAAAAAATGATGGCTCCACTGACTGAGATTAAAAAAACATGAACTAGGCATAATAATTAATTTAGTTTGCAAAACATATATTAATGCAACAAGACCTTTTCAGGCACTGTATGGTGTTGGTCATCACACAGGGAAAGTATTTTAAATATGATTCTCATCATCATCCTTTTAAACCATCATATATGGACTTTACTTGCACTCCTTATAATAATTTTGTTCCTCAGGAAAATCTCTACTAAGATATTACTGCAAATTAGGCAAAGGATCAAGAAATTCCCAACCAGTTTAAAACATTTTTTCTCTGTGTCCTCCCCACTCCAAATCTCTTCAGATTATGTGTAGGAAAAATGCAATGCAGAGTGTCTTGTGGTATGGATTCTCATTTAATTTAGAAAGCCAACACCTGCATACTTTGGCCAATAAAGCACTCTACTTTTGCCAAACTATCTGATCTCTTAGCATCCTTCTTGAGACAGATGTAGAGCCTCCGGTAGCATTTGAGTGTTTTGGATGTGTGAGGCCGTGAATTCTTTAAAGTGTACGGATTCCTATAATTTGAATGAGTTAGTTAGCTACACCTAAGGAATTGGAGTACAACAGGTGAAATAAAAAGGTAAAGAGGCTACAATATGAATGGAGTATGACAGGCTGGGCTCTTTGAAGGTTCAAAAGCAATAATGGAGAATGTGCTCTTCTTCTCTGTAATTTTAAAACTAAAACTCTCTAAAACTAATTTAACATTTGCCTACCTATTTTGGCTTCTGCTGCACATAAATGACTATATATTATTCATAATATTTCCTTCATTTTGATTTGATCTTCCCACTCAACTCTTAGTAAGTCCTGGTCTTAATTAGGCCAGCTGCATCTTGTAAAGTAATGGAAGCACAACTTTAAAACTATGGATTCCAAACAGTAAGTGCAGCCTCACATGAAGAAACATAATGAAAAATAATTTGACATTAATGTTCAAAGCTTTGCATTTCTGTAATGTGATAAGTGAGAATCATTTCCTCTAGCTGTAATTCTTATAGGACACAATGTTCATTTAACACAAAATGTAATAGAGCAGAATGTGCTCATGAAATACAGAAAGATTAGAAAAAGTTATGCAGCATGCATTTCAATGCAACTTGTCCCACACATCTATTTTAGTTATTGCAGACCACCTGTTAACTAGATGCCTCATGTGACTAGACAACAGTATCATGCATCTGCTGTGGCTGCACCACTTTGAATACTAAGAAAGAATAACACTTATCATTCACATCATTGGCTAGACAGAAGATAGCAGGTCAATTTCCTGATAGCCGGTATGTATCACTAGGACAGGATTCACTGCTGAATTTTCATTTGTCATTTAAAGGCACAATAATTATTACATTTCTTGTTAAAACGTTTGAGGGGTACCCTAATGATGTGTAAGTAACATCTAATCAACACATTGAGATTCATAATGATTCACCACAAACAAATATGCTTCAAATAAGTAATTTATTTGCAAAGACACTCCATGCAAACTAAGACTAGTGAGCTCAGTCCACATTCCAAGGTAATCTTGTTTCAGTTGAATAAACAAGGATCCAGACATGAATAACAATAATTCATGAATAATAACAATTAACAAACAGTATTCATTATCTATTCATCCACAAGTTGATAAAAGGCAGCTTGATCTCCAAACTGAAATTTCCAAAAATCACAGACTGATAGAATAGTTAGTGTTGGAAGGGACTTCTGGGGATCATCTAGTCCAATCCCTCTGACATGGCAGGGTCACCTAGAGCAGGTTACACATGTGGGTTTTGAATGTCTCCAGGGAGGGAGACACCATGACCTCCCTGGGCAGCTCATTCCAGCGCTTTGCCAACCTCAGCCTAAAGTTCGTCATCATGCCGAGGTGGAACTTCATGTATTTTAGTTTATGGCCACTACTGACCATGTTACTAAGCACAACTGAAAAGAGTCTAGAACCATCCTCTTGACACCTGTCTTTGAGATATGTGTATGCCTCAGTGTTCTCTAGTCTACACAGGCCCAGCTCCCTCAGTCTTTCCTTATAAGAGAGTGGCTCCAGACCCCAAATGATCTTTGTGGCCTCTTGGGGACCCTCCCCAGTAGCTCCTTGTCTTTCTTATACTGAGGTGCCCAGAACTCAACACAGTGCTCCAGGTGAGGCCTCTCTAGGGGCATGTATAGGGGCAGGATCACCTCCCTTGACCTGCTGGAAATGCTTTCCCTAATGCACCCCAGGATACCATCAGCCTACCTACATAATATGGCAAAACATTTGTCAAAACCAATAATCCACTAGAGCTGACATGCTGAATTGCTTTTTTCTATATGACAAAGTCTTTATAATTCCATGGTTTACTCACAAAAGGTTTCTCTTTAAAAAATAATAAAAGAACATAGTATGTACTGAATGCATTTATTATTTATTTCTTTAATAACTTTCTCTTAATGTAAGAATTACATTTGTAAGTGTGCAAACAAGATGTGATTATGTGAAAACATTGGGGTTTGTGGGATCATGCTAACTGGATTAAAGAAATAAATGCCTGATGTGAGATAAACCTGTTTCAGTATCGATTTCCATTGTTGACAGATCTTACTCAGTTTCCAAAACTGTTTCCTACTTCCATTTCATTGTATGAAACTGTCAATTAATTTTGAAATTTTCCTTCTGCCATTTCTAATTACATTAAATAAAACTATCAATATGATAACTATCACTCAGTAATTGGAACTGTTAACATTTTAAAGTTTGTTTGTGAAATTACTGTATATTTACTTCTTACTCTCGCAGAAAAATTTAAATATGTTCTACTGTGAGTCTGCAGCAAGTCAGAAACTTTGACACAATATCTTATAGATATTGCAAGTTTGAACATATACAAAATAATTTTCTTTACCTCTGCAGTCCAAAATTGTTTCTACAGTTAAGATTTTGGCTTTGCATTGCATGATTCCTTCCCACTCCTGCCCTTCCCCAGTCCAGAATGACAGCATTTCCTGACTGTCCCTGATTTAATCTGTTACAAGTTTGACAGAAGTGTGGGAGATTGTAGTAGTTTGACCCTGTCTGGATGCCAGGCACCTACCAGAGCTGCTCTACCACTCCCCAACTAGTTGGTGGAGACAAAACATAACAAACGGTTCATGGTTTGAGATAACATCTGGGAGAGAGATCACCCACCAAATACTGTCGTGGCTAAAACAGTCTGGAGGATATTAAATTGAATTATTTACTAACAAAATCAGAGCAGAATAATAAGAATTAAAATACATCTTAAAAACACCTTTCCCTCACCTCTCCCTCTTTCCCAGTTCTACCACCTCCCCACAGCTACACAAGGAGACAAGGAATGGTCAGTTCATCTCCTGATGTTTCTGCCACCACTCAGGGAAAGGAGTTCTGACTCTGCTCCAGTCTGGGGAGGAGCTGTCCCACAGAAGACAATTCATGAACTTCTCCAACATGAGTCCATTCCACAGGAAAAGTCCTCCCCAGACTGCTCCACTGTAGTTCACTCTTCCCCAGGGTGCAGCCCTTCAGGCACAGCCTACTCCAGTGAGGGTCCCCCACATCACAAGCCCTACCAGGAAACCTCCTCCAGTGTGGGCTCCTTTCCCAACAGGTCTGTGGGTCACTGCCAGGAGCCTGTTCCAGCACAGCCTCCCACAGATTCACAGCCTCCTCTCCAGCATCCACCTGCTCTGGTGGGGTGTCCTCCTTATACCTGTGGTCCTATATGGGCAGCAGGGGAATCAGCTCTGAGGCTTGGAGCAGTTCCTCCCATTCTTCTTCTCCACTGACCTGGGTGTCTCCAGGGCTGTTCCTCTCACATATTCACTTTGCTCTTCTCTGGCCTCAGTTGCATCTGTGCAATAATTTGGGGATTTTTTTCTTCTTAAATATGCTATCACAGAAGTGTTGGCACCATTTCACATTGGCTTGGCTTTGGCCAACAGGGGGTCTCTCTTGCAGCTGTCTGGCATTGAGTGAAGCTTCTGGCAGCTTCTCACAAATGCCAGCCCTGTAGCCCTCCCACTACCAAAACCCGGCCATGTGAACCCAGAACAGAGACATTGCTTCAATCCCTTCAAATATGCTTCAAGATATGCCAAAGTTTGACTAAATTTGGCATATCTGAGCATCCATACTCCTTCATGAATTGAAAAGCCTGGTTCAAAAGTCCCCCAGAGATTTATCTATGGATCACTGACACAATAAACCAGAAGCTTTCAGGGTCATATTGCTTTGTGCACAGTACCTGGGTAACATATCACTTATTGACACAATTCAGAACCATGTCAGACTACTCAGGCTGTACTTAGGGAGCATTAAGGCAATAAACCTATACAAAATCCTAACCTCAGCCTCTTAAAATCCTTACTGATTTTTTTCAGCTAAAATTATTCACAATTTTGTGAGTGACCAGTTCTTTGAGTGAAGTAACTTGTTTTAAAGCATGTGCCTGACACAACATAATCCTGAATGCCACTCTGGCACCATCTGGAGACCGAGAACTGTGTCACTCTTCAGGAGTAACTAAAAGATATCCAAGGATTTTGTGTCTCTTGTTTGTCATGCAGAGAAGCACCAAGGATACCATAAATAATCTACCAAGGCTTAGGAGCACTAAGCAGCTATCAGTGACTTGACAAACCTCTGTTTTGCTCCATAGTTTTCTCCATAGTTTTCTCCATAGCTTCTCCAGTCTTACATTCAACTCCTGCTCAGATTTTGGCCAGCACACAGCCCATGCCAAGGCCTCTTGCACATGCCCTGCAACAGCACTGGGACCAGTGCCATTAGGTCAAAGTGACGGCAACACATAGGCAGGACATGACTGCCAGAAAGGACTGCACTCAGGACACAGCCATGTCACCTGCGGCTTGCTGTCTCCTGCAGCCACAACCCTTGCACATTGATTTACTGGAACTTTTCTTCAGAACCTGCTAACTCAAGGAAACTGGACTGACCAAATTTTCCAGCTTGAAGGTGCAAATACTTCAGTTTGCACAAGGAGTTTTTGAAGCAGATCTAGCAGCAGCTGGAGAGCTGGAGCTCTCATGGTCCCTGGTCTGATACAAGGGATACTACATTGCAATGGAAAAGGAAGAATGAGCACTCTCGACATTGGCTAGATTACTGTTTTGCTTACAGGTGCACAAGTTACAAGTTATGAGCTGCAAGTAATAAATTAGAGAACTAGTAAGCTAGAAACTTCAAGAATTAAGTGATGAATTAGTGAACTCATTTTAGACTAGTGTGGACAAAGGGGACTGAGCCCCTGTAGGTTGTGCTTGTTTTCTCTTCTAACATGCTCATATAAGAGTTTATTTCACAGAACACCTCACCTGTAAATTTTACAGATACAAACCGACCATGACAATAGTCATCTTCCAGGGTTTAACTGCCCATGCTCAGATTCTGCCCTGATCTGGTGCAGCCACATTACCTGGGACCCAGTTTTGCAGAAGAAACCCAAGTGGATCTTGCTCGATCTCCTACTGCTTGATACAAAACTGGTTGGACAGCTGGAGGCTAGATAGCAACTGACAGTAGCTAAGTGTCAAACACAGAAGGTTGTATAGAAGTTCCACTGTAGTCTGTCCTGGCTTTAGTATTAACCAACATTTTCTCCAAGAGTCTGAAGATTAAACAGAATGGCTTCCTATGCTGCTTGTATTCTATTATTGCAATGATTGTATTTCTGAAAGATAAAACTAAAAGGGGCTGCAACATATCTAGGCTAATATTGTTACAGTTCAAATATCTTTAACAAACAAGAAACAATCTACTGAAATACAGGAAACAATTCACCATAAATAAAAGCAGGTTCCTATTCATAGCAATAATTGACTACACAAATGTAGGATGTACAGTATTTGAATTTGATAGCAGATCTTCAGAAATAGATTTTAGGGATTACAATGGATCACAAACTGAACATCAGTGAATAATGAATCATATCCTATCCACAAGATAAAAACATCCAGCCATGCAAAGATTTGTAATTAGGAATATATGAAGACAAGAGAAACAGTCTCCTTGCTCTGACTAAAATGGATTAAGTTTCAGCTTGAATATGGGATCCAGGACACAGAATTTCAAGAAGTTGATAGCAATCTAAGCATAAAATATAAACGGTCAATAAAAATGGAAAACTGTGGTTATTTAGTCAAAATTACAACTAACTTGGAAATGGCTTATGCTGTAGCAATAAATATTCATGGTGGACACTGGGAAAATCTTACCAACAATGGAGGAGAAAAGCCCTGGAACAGGTTGCATATTCTGAAGGGGGATATTCTGAACAGGGAATATTCTGAAGTCTTCTGTAGTGGGAGCATATTAAAAATTGTCATAATAAATGTCTTTGTCAGAAAAGATATTATATATACTACAGTGCCCATTCTGGATGTGTCATTCTAGCCTATTCCAAATGTTAAAGTGTCACAAGTTCTGCAAGGAAAAATTATAATTTTGATTATTCTGGTTCTTGTCATTGCTGTTTATTTATATTACAAAAGCAGCATTCACCATGATGATGTTCACTCAATTTTAATCCATGTATGATCCTTTTCCAAAATCTATTTCTTCTCTTGATGAAGCGGGATTTTTTAAAAAATCATGACAAAGTCTAAAGATTAACAGACATGTAAGATATTTGATAGCTAAGTAAGCTGTCTTTACATTCAACAGGAAGACTTTTAAAAATAAGTTAATAACAAATATCAGATTAAATATTTTATCTCCCAACAAGAAAACAAGTATATTTTATGTTCTTGTACTCTTAAAGCTGTATATCAATATTATTAGGTTATATATTGTGTATATTCTCAGTATGGTTTCCTCAGCAACTATATTTTGGGTATCTTTGCTATGGCAACCAAAGATGATTGCTTATTTTACTGTTTCAATTAATAATCCATGGCCTGAACCATAAAAGCAATAGTTAGATAATACATCTACAAAAGGCTAAATAAACATGTATTACACAAGTGCAAGTTTTCTGAAAGAGTTATTACTCTGGTGTAGGCATAATATATACATCACTAATGACACTCTGTATTTCAATGCTTAAAATAGAAACACTGGGCTCAGTTCTCGCCTTATACAGAGGAGGGCACAATAGTGGGTTTTACAACAAATGTGACAATCATCTGTTATGCGAGAATCACATTATGTCAGAATCAACTCCTTTCATATGAAGGCAGGAGAATGAATTTCCCGGTATGCCCTTCTGCTCCAGTCTTGCCCTCAGCTGTATGAGAACAGACCTATTAAGTCAAAGGAGTCTCTGTAAACTGTAATTGAATTTCTGACTTGAAACTCAGAAAACTGAAAGAGAACTGGGCCTTTGTCAATTTTGTTTGTAGAATTTCTAATCACACTTAGCTTATTCTTATGTAACGGGCAAAGTATTTTTCCATAAGACTTCATAAAACTGGTGACAAAATATTCTCAATCAAAAGCATTTTAGATTCAGGATGGCAAGCACAAAGGCTGAATACATCTCTAAGTGAACATGTTTTTCTGTCTTTACTTTAAACAAATATAAAGAGTATCTAGATGATCTTAACCATTTTCCACTTATATAAGAATTATTTTATATACTTTTTTGCAGCTCTCCACATTTCAGCACTCTGTCATCTGACTATGAAGTGGCTCACAAATTTAATTATAAACACAAGTCTAGAAGCATGGTTTATGTTACCAGTCTGGACTTGAACATTGCGTTCATAAACTACATTTACACAACAAATGCCCTTATATTGCATGCAAGTCAAATCATCCTCTCTTAGAAGTAAATGGTCAATCTATGTAATTTACCTTATACATGGTCTGAGAATTAAAGCATCATAAATTTGGGAACTTATGCAAGTATAAATACATGGTCTTACTTAATAATTATTCCATTATTCTTTGATATACACATCAGGGACTCCTGAGGTACTAGAAGCCAACAGGAAAACACTACTGAAATATCTCAAATGACTTAAGGAGTGCTCCTCTAGGAAGGCAACACATCCAACAGCCCAGCTGAGCTCTTTACATCAATGCACGGAGCATGGGCAGCAGGAGGAGTTGGAAGACAGGCTGCTAGAAAGTTATGACCTTGTTGCCATTACTGACACTTGGTGGGACAAATCCCATGACTGGAGTGCAACTAGCAATGGCTACAGGCTGTTCAGAAAAGACAGAGGAGGAGAGGTGGAGAGGCTGTCACCTCTCTTGATGCGAATGATATGAGTGTGAAGACTTATCTCTGAAGAACAGCCACAAGAAGGTCTAAAGCCTGTGATTAGGAACCAGAGACTGAGGCAATAAAGGGAACCTCATGGTCCATGTATACTACAGGCCCCTGATCAAGGGGAGCCTACCAACAAAGCCTTCTTTGTCCAGCTACAGGAGGCATCATGTTCGCAGGCTCTTGTCCTCCTGGGGGACTTCAAGCACCCCAACATCTGCTGGGAATGTTTCACAGCAAGGAGTAGGCAATCCAGGAGACTCCTGGAATGCATGGAGAGTAATTTCTTGAGCCAGGTAAGAGGGAGCAGAGGGAATGTGTTCCTGGATCTGATAGTCACCAACATACGTGAGCTAAGCAGGGACATGAAGGTTGGAGGCTGCCTGAGTGTCAATGATCATGCATTGGTGGAGTTTGTAGCCCTGAGGGATATGGATCAGGTATACAGAAGAGTTAAGCCCCTGAACTTTAGGAAAGCAAAATTCCAGCTCTTCAAGAAGATAGTCAATAGGATCCCCTGGGAGACTGGGACCTCTGGGACAAGGGAGCAGATCTGGCAGATCTTTAAGAAAGTCTTCCATAGAGCACAAGAGGTAGAAATTCCCAGGAGCAAGAAGCTGGGCAAGGAAGGCAAAAGCCTGGCGTGGCTGAGTAGGGACCTGCTGGTCAAACCAAAGGCAAAGAAGCAAATCCACTGGCAGTGGGAATGAAGACAGGTAACCCAGGAAGAGCACAGAGGTGAAGGTCACTCATGCAAGGATAGGGTGAGGAAGGCCAAGGAGAAGCTGGAACTTGTGAACTTGAGAAGCTGTGAACAAGGCACACAAAGAATAACAGGAAGGGTTCCTATGGGTATGATAACCAGAAAAGGAAGGTCAAAGAAGGTGTAAACCCCCTTATAAATAACACTGATAAACTGGTAACAACAGGAAGAGAAAGCTAAGGTACTCAACAACTTTTTTGCCTCAGTCTTCAATAACAGCCTCTTTCCATGCTACTGGTGTGGATGGAAATGGGATGGGGACTGGAGAAGCAAAATCCCCCCTGTCTAAGTAAAGATCAGGTCCATAACCCCTGAAGAACCTGAATGTCCATAAGTCTATGGGACCTTATGAGATGCATCCCAGAGTCCTGAGGGAATAGGCTGGTATAGTTGCCATGCTACTCTCCATCTGTGCCTGGGAAAGTCATGGAACAGATCCTCCTAGTAGCTATGTTAAGGCACATGAAGGACAAAGAGGTGATTTGAGACACTAGCACGGTTTCTCCAAGAGCAAGTCCCACTTTATCAACCTAGTGGCCATCTATGATGGAGTGACTACAGCAGTGAACAAGGGAAGGGCTACCAGCTATCATTTATCTGGGCTTCTGTAAAGCTTTTGCCATGGCCCCCCACAACATCTCCTCTAAACTGGAGACAGATGGATTGGGTGGATGGAGTGTTAGATGGATAAGAAGTTGTTTGGACAGTCACATCCACAGGGTAATGATCAATGGCTCAGAGTCCCAATGGCCATCAGTGGCAGGTGGTGTCCCTCAGGGGTCAGCACTGGGACCAGTGTTACTGAACATCTTCATTAAGACTGACAAAGGGCTCAAGTGCACCTTCAGCAAATTTGCAGATGACACCAAGCTGAGAGGTGCAGTTGGCACACCCAAAGGATGGGATGCCATCCAGAGGGACCTGGACAAGCTCAAGAAGCAGGCTGGTGGGAATGTCATGAGTTTTAACAGGAATAAATGCAAGGTGCTGCTGCTGGGTCAGCGCAAACCCCAGAATCACCACAGACTGGGGGAGGAACAGATCCAGAGTGGCCCTGCCAAGGACTTGGGGTGCATGAGAGGCTGGACATGAGCAGGAGAAGTGCCCTCCCAGCCCAGAAAGCCAATTGTATCCTGGCCTGCATCAAGAGCAGTGGGGCCAGCTGGTCAGGGGAGGGGATTCTGCCCTACTGGTCCATTCTGGTGAGAGCCCACCTGGAGTGCTGCATCCAGCTCTGGGGCCCCATGACAGGAAGGACATCACTCAGTTGGAGAGAGTCCAGGGAAGGCCACCACAATGGTTGGAGCACCTCTCCACTGGGGAAAGGCTGGGAGAATTGGAATTGTTCAGCCTGGGAAAGAGAAGGCTTTGGGGTGACCTCATTTGGGGTTCCATTCCAGTACCTGAAGGGAACATACAAGAAAGATGGAGAAGGACTTTTTACAAGAGCCTGTAGTTACAGAACAAGGGAATATAAATAGCTGTATTACTCTCCATGTCATTCAGTATTTCACTGCTTCCCAACTCAGTTTGATGGGAATTCATGATTAACAAAATCACCCCTCTCCACATAAACCAAGGTTTCATAGTTTTAATGATCTTTGATGATCAGATCCTAATGGAAATACTTCAGTGATTCCATTTATTTGAAGAACTGAATAATCCCAAAACAGCCACTCTTACCTACTCTTTTTCTACAGCAACTTTGCTAGATGATGCTCTTTTTGACAATTACTCTGCGTCTTTTTGAAGAAGGTCAAACTACAGCCATCATTTTCTTAAGACAACACGGGAATTTCTGAAGATCACATTACCTCCTGATTAATCTAAATAAAAGTGGAAATACAGATCAAAATCCTCACCTGCACGTGCAGAAGTACCCACTGAATTTTCAAAATACAACATCTATGTATACTTTTCTTGAACGAATACAGATGTTTTCTGGTTCACAGCACCATCACATTAAATGTCAAGATGACCTTATTGTTCATCATCAAATTGTCTAAGTGCTCTAAAATCCATATGCTGGCCTAGATTTCCTCAAAAAATCTCCAGACCTTAAAATAATCAGACAAGAATGTCTGAGCAAGCCACAATGCAGTCAAATACCACAGTAAAAAAAAATTTAAAAATAGTACATTCTTAATTTTTTTTTCCTCCATTCCCTGAAAAACTATGTCTCAAACTAGTACTTGAAGCTTTTTTGGGGAAAACATTTCTTACCATTTTTTTCATGGTTAAAGTCTGAATATCTACAAACTCCAGGTAAAGATTATAAAGAAGCATTTTCCATGAGCAATTGGCTATTTTAAAGGGAGCTTGGTGATTCTACCACTGCTTGACTTCTGTTAATGTGCATTAATCACAGACTATCTGTCAGATTCTGAGTCTGGATCCCCAAAAGTCTGTTTACTAGGAACATGTCATTCTCCATCTGTAGCAGTACATCTCTTCCAAGATTAATGATTCCAAGACTAAGACTTCTGATTTAAAACATGATGTGTAAGATTCATTTACTATAATTTTAAGTATTTAAAAATTTGGACTTTATAGTACAAGCTACTTACCCAATGACCAGAAAAAGATATATATGGACAGAAAAAGATATATAAAAATATGTTTTCTCTTATGTCAAGAGAAAGGTTTAGAAGATGTTGAGTAATTTCTAGAGAAGCTCATTTCCTCACTTTTGAGTAACTGATGTCAGAGAATCAAACTGATGCATCATCTTGGCACTGGTGAGGTGAAGAGGAGAAGGAAGGCACAGGTCAGAGAAAGATGGAGGAAACCAGAAGATGTCACAGTCCTTGTGAAGGAAGTTATGCCTCGCTGGACAAAACTGAAGTGTTGTCAAGTGAGATGCAACTACAATGGATTTGGAGAAAGAACCAATATAAAACAGTGAATTTTCTTCTCCAGATGTCATTCTCAAAATGGCAATCCACAATTAGAACTGCTCCTGGATACCAGTGTTCTAACCTGATTTTTGCAGATACCAATATAACAGTAGACACTGTCCTATACTTAAATAGTTTAATCTTATTCTCATTGTATTTTTCTTGGTGCTTTATCAAGAAATTATTCCTTCTGTTTCAAGATGAAAATTCTTCCACTTTTAGTTGTAAATGCATTTAATGTTCCTTAATTAAAAACCCTCACCAAACTGTAAATGGTTCATTTCACTGAATTGTCTGGACCAGAATTATAATTAAATCACCAAAGACAAAAAAAATCCAAAAGGAAGCTCTTCCAAAAAGTATCATATTAGAACCATTAAAGAAAAAGGAAAGGAATAGGAGGCATCTTAGTAACAAATGTAGCAGATGAAGACCTCCTACACATAGTGGTTACATTATTTTGAAATTAATTTCAACACTTTCAGATATTTCAGCATTAAATATTACCAATTCTAATTCTATTTTTCCCATTAAATAGTGTAACTGACTTCTATAATCAGTTCCAAGAGGAACACACACATGTGGTTTGAGACTGAGCTCTTTGCATAATGCATGCATTTGTGTTGGTTTTCACACTCTAGTAATTATCAAGAAACTTGCCAATGTTAACCTTACTTCTTGCCAAAAGCTCTGCTCTAGTAGTAATCAATCAACACTTGCTCAAGAGTAGATTAAGTTCCACAGAAACATTCAAAATACGCCACGAAGTATAGGAATATACTTGTGAGGAAATTGCAAACACTTTTCATACTTAACTGCATGATTTTTTTCCTGTTTTACCTTAGTAAATATGACAATGGTAAAAATAATGCCTTGAATTCTGCATTAAAACAAAACAAAACAAAACAAAACCATTAAATTATAAGAGGTGATAAGTAGGCATTTAAACCTTTGAAATCAATTCCTTCAGAGTGAGGAGGCAAACACAAGGATGAAAATCAGAAAATGTTTTCTAGGCAACAAAAGAAATGTCACCAGTTGAAGGATG
Source organism: Pseudopodoces humilis (assembly GCF_049639895.1). Lineage (NCBI taxonomy): Eukaryota > Metazoa > Chordata > Aves > Passeriformes > Paridae > Pseudopodoces > Pseudopodoces humilis. The sequence continues at coordinate 47,481,348 of NC_142204.1, read as the reverse complement.
ACCTCTTTAGGGCTATAGAGATTTGGGCTTACCAAAAGTAAAAGATGTATCTGCCTTAGAGAGAAAATGCTAAGGAAGAAGATACAAAAAAGGAGGTGACCAACTTCCAAATTAGCTGCTGGAGAAAAGAGCACTGAGCTGAACTGTGAAGAGTATAGTTTCAAATGGAGATCCTAAGAAGCCCAGACAAAGACACCTACAGACTTGAAACAAAAGTATTTGGAACACTGAGCATTTCTTCCTGGTGATACAAACCATCAATCAAATTTTGGTATATCAACAGTTACGATCCTGAGGGGAAATATAAGAAATAAAAATAGAATAGGACAGTTGTGATTTTTTTTCTGGTTTCATTGCCAGATAATGAATAGTCACTAGAAAATTCAGAACACCTGACATAACTTGTATAGTAACTTATTTAAGTGTGTTGATGATATTATGCAGAGAAGCAACAGCTTGCTAGTATTCAGGACTGATTGAGCTTAATAAGCAAAGCTTAAGTTAAGCAAGAAGCAAGAACAAGGTAGTTGCTATTTGATTTACCTGACAACATGAAACATGAGAAGTACAATGGAGAAGCTCTCAAATAAATTCTAAAACACAGGGTAAGCACGATATTCAAAAGCATATATATACAAACTTCAGAGAATGAAGAACAACAAAGGAAGTGCAGAAAATTCCAGCAAGTTCAAGAGATATCTCTGTGGTTTGAAATAAACACAGTTCCCAAAGACTCAAAGTAGAATAAGGAAATAAACTTTAAAACTTTTTCAGCTTCTCACAGAGCACACCAGTAGTGGTATCTATGTCAGAATTGCACAGCTGAGGCACACACCTTCAGCAGCTGTAAATTACTCTGAAAAAATAGCCCTATTAGTGCCTCTTTATGTGTTCTGAATTTAACAGCAGCAATGAACGAGACTGAAAGAAGATCACTGTAATGTTGTGATTGTTGAAATGAAGTCTATTTCTTAAACTCAGTCTTAAGCTATTACAAGCACAGTGGGAGGAAATCAAGCTGTTCCATTGAGAAAATTGGTATTGAGAATCTGGGATCCCTTCAGTGGGTAAAACGACTCCTGTTAAAGAGTGAGTTTGCTCCTGGCCATGGTCAGCCTCAACTTCTGCCACCAAAACATATTTCTGGGAGCAGATTGTCACTCTTACAATCTGCAGATAAAGTGTGAGTGTCACCTGAGTAAGAACTGCAGATGTGCTGGCTTTTCCTAGAACATCTGTAACTTGTGACTTTTTTTGGCCAGACGTTCAACATGTGAACACCTACATGTACGTCCATGCAAAGTATCCCAAGTATGTCCAGCGAGATGTTCTTGCTGTGTCTTGCTGCTGTAACTGCTTCTTCTAGTACCATATCTGAGCCAAGCTTCAGCCTCTTTGACATGCAGCACTTCTTATATCACATAGTATGTGAGCCCAAATTATTTTGTACAGAACTCCTTAGCAAAGCTAGTGTTGCATACAGGTGCAAACAACTGTGCCAGAATTTCTCAAAAATTTGCTGTCCTGTGTGAACTAAGAGAAAATTTTTTCTCTCTCATAAAAGACATTTCAGAAGGAAATAAAATATTTATCCATCTTTCTGCATCATTCAAGAAGTTAAAGGGCAACATGATATCTTAAACCACATCAGGTCAGGAGGGAAACAATCTTGTCTTTGCTTTTTTTTTTAAAGAAATAAACTTTGCTAATACTTCTGCACCCCATTTCTGTCCCCACCATAAGATAATACATAACCACAACCATAGTAAATGTTCCCAGAGATGGTATCTAGAGAACAAGAACAGGGAGTTTTATGGGAGCTGTTTGCACACTGTCCTCATGATCATCTTCAGATTTCTCTTACTTAGCCATACCTCCAACGTACAGTATTTATTATGACTGAAGAAAAATGTGCCCGTGCAGCTTTGCTCTCTGCATATGTCTACATTCCTGCTCAGCAAGGCACTGATGTAGAGACCACTACAGCCTGGAAAGCCCAGGAAAAGTTCTACACATCCCCTTGCTTTACACAGGGACTTAGGCTCTGACACTTTCTGTCACCAGCCTGTACTGCCCATACTGCACCCTCCAGCCTTTCCCAGTATGATGTGATGAACACAGGCAAGGATCCAAGAAAGTCAGTTTCCTCACCAAGCAGGAAAAGAAATGCTCATTTTCTTTAGTGAAATTAAAATATTTACAAGTGCAAAGTCAACACAAGACAGAGAAGAATCAGGCTTAGATTTGTGTTTATCCGCTTGTCTAAAGACATCATTAGAAAATGGTTTTATTGTTGAGAATAGCAAATGCAGACTTCTACAGAAGTACAAAATATTACATTATTATATCATTTGTACCATATTCTTTGAAAAACAGCATGAAAAATGTCATTTCTAATATCCTCCAAGATGTCTTTCTTCTTAGGAAAAAACCTTATTTAAGGTAGCTTTAAAATAAGACTACAAGCAACATGCTCAGAGCACCCTTCCAGGGACAAACCTGATAATGGACGTGCAAAAGAAGCAATGCTGCCCTTGCATATAGCCATGGCAGACAGACAGGCTGCAGAATGCCTTGAGCAACTTGGTCTAGTGGAAGATGTCCCTGCCCATGGCAGTGGGAGTTGAGACTAGATAATCATTCCAAACCCTTAACATTCTCTGATCTCATTGGGAGATGTCTCTGCAGTGCCTGATGCAAGAGAGACCCACCTGCAAATCTTCTAACAAGGAAATACACAGGAAGTGCAAATCCAAATTATTCATTTTGTGCATTTGTTTTACCAGAACCAAATTAGAACAGAGATAAAAGCATCTTACCACCACACAGCTATTTAGTGTGCAGTGATACCTTTGACATGCAATTTGTCTTTCAAAGCAGGGAAAGATTATTCAGACTGACATACCTTTGTGTTTCCTCTCTGATCTGAGGTAGTGGAGTTGACAGCAATGTTCCTTGGTGTCATAATCCGGCTGCAATCATAAAGCTGCCCACTTCCAGAGAGGCGAAAATTTACCATGTTGACATATTCTTACTGGCAGTGTAGCTGTTTCATCTCGTGTAGAAGGAACATACTGCCATGTTAGGTTTTGACAGGTCTCCAGAAAAATAAATGCACTTAGCTGGAAATTTCTCTGCAGAGACACTACAATACTTAACCCACTTTCATGAAGACCAACAGAAATATTTTCATTATTATTGGAAGTATAAAAAGCATGGATTTTCATTATATTACTTTCTTGTTAGTTGGCTTTTAGAGAAGTATTAAGATTAAAAATATTGTTCGAAGAGTATCTAATCTGTAGTAACAAATTAAGGCCACAAATTTCAAGCTCTAATGACTAGCATTTTCTCTCAACCATTAGTTCCTTCCTCTCTCTCAGGAGCTGACTGGGAGAAGTTTTGACATTGTTGCTCACTCTGTAGAAGACACTGTCATTTGAAACCTTAAGTCTAGGCTGTTGCAGTATATGACCCATTTATCTAAGAGAAGTTAAATAAATTCAATCTCCTTTGTCTTCATGCTGGCATCTGATCCAAATTGGTGTGCTGTTAAAAAAAAAAAAAGATCATTTATTCTTAACACAAACACATTCTCTCTTGGAAAAGAAATTCATTCTAGTTCAGCATGGGTTTATAGTCACCAAAGTAAATAGGATGTTGCCATAACTGGGGGATAAATACCTTGCCCTGCTGCATGTCCTCTCCTCACTTGACTGTTCTTCACCACGTTTTCCCCTCGCTCCCAAGCCAATTGTTTGTCCTGAGTTATCCTTGGTGTGATCTCTAGTATACTTCATGTGAAGTCTGATTCTTTGGGGCTGTAGATGAAAGAATATATTGGTTGCAAAGAATACTATGTGGACTACATTAAAAACAGTGAGCAAACATTACTAATTAATTATCTAAAGCTATTTTAAGGGTTTGTAGCTATATATTTTACACATACCTAGGCATAATTATCACTTTATGGTACAGAAGAACAACACTGGGGATACAGGGACTGTCACAGCATACCTAAAAACTTGGTGATGTTGCCAGAATTAGAATAGCTCCAGAGGCAGTCTGCATGGCAAGAATGAGGTGTGTTTTTGCAGTGACTGAGCAGTATTGGACCACTCAAAAACCACAACATGGTGGGGTGAAGTGGGAAATAACCCTCTTAGGCTGGTAGCACACACATATCTTTTTTCTTACATTAGAAATCCCCATTTGATCAAATAATGGTGGTTGAAATAATTCCCTTCAACAATTCCATTCAATCCTTTGATGCTACTCATATGTACCATTTTTAAGATTGGAAAACATCTCTAAGATCATTGAGGCCAACTCTTAACCCAGCACTGCCAAGTCCTCCTCTAAACCCCATCCTTAAGTGCCATATCTTTTAAATACTTTCAGGGATTGTGACTTTTTCCCTGCCAGCTCATCTTTCAGCACATGGGGACAGTCTGCTCCTGTGTCTTGAAGATTTTATTCTGGAATAATGACCAGCCTTCCTGGACTCCTTTGCCATTCAGGACTGCCTCCCAAGGTAGTAATCTCACAACTAGTCTCCTAAACAAGCCAAAGTCTGCCCTCCTAACTTCTACAAGAATCAAAAATTATCATTTAATGATCACTGCACCAAAACAACCTCCAACCATCAAAGCACCCAGAAGTCCATTATGGGATCCAAAAACCTCCCCAGAATTTTTAAGTTCTTGAGCCCAGAGTCCCTGCACTGTTTTGGTTTTTTTATTACTTGGAATCCAAACTCCTGAATCAAACTACTTGTCTTCCTCTGCAGTGATGCAAAGATGATTTTTTGCCTTTTCTTTTATATGTCTTTTATATAACTTTTATATATCCTCAATATTCTCAACATGTGTACTTGCAATTCCTTCTAATAACTTAGCAAAACCCTAGTATTTTGTTAGGCCAAGAGACCAAGCATCCTAAAGGCCTGATAGTCAGAGGCTGGAAAACCCTACGCTGTCTTGGGAAACCAAGGTCCTCTTTAGAACGTATCCTATAAACTAAAAATTTAGCCCATCCAGGAAGAAATTCCTCAAATGAAGGAATATCATGCCATTCATCCAGGCCTCCCATTAGAGCATCTTTATTAGAAATGCTAATTTGTAAGGTCTATAAATTATATATGTGATTTATCGTATGGGTACGTTGTGGCGCATCCTACCTTGACAGAGTGGTGCACCAACAAGGATCCTTATTAAAATACCAAGGTAAAAACCCCTTATCCCTTAACCGTGTCTGACTCTTGGTTTTTTTCCAGACCAGAAAAAGCCATCAGCAGTATGTGGGAGACCTGCAGCCTAAGGACAGGACTCTGACTAGGAAACTAACTGATGAAAATCTAGCTTAGTGCCAGCCCTTTCACATGACTTGTGCTTCATTTGTTTAACAAAGGTGCAATATATAGACATGTTCTAGTCTGGTTGCTGTCTCCAGACCAACTTCAGAATGAGCACTGCCAGCAGAAATCAGCCAAGAGTGTCAAAGGCAGCCTCGCCTTCCCAGAGCAGTGCCAGGGGTGCCTCGGCAAACACTGGAGCGTGGCATGTGGTGGTGGTGGTTGTGTACACACCTTTGAACTTTCCCTTACAAACTAAATGCAGGGGAAAGCCAGGCATGGGCAAAGATAGTTTGAAAAATACTACCTGAATACAATTCAAATATAACCCCCCACTGAACGACAATCCACAACCTAGGACCCTTGTGTGTGCTTTCAAAAAATAGTCTGTAGGAAATTTAAATTGCAAATGAAACTACTCTAATCTTAGCTTCTTTAAATACCTTACTACATGGATCCTTCAGGGTGACAGATTACTAGATTTAGATTTCTTTCAAGTTAGTCTCATGACAACCATTTGGGAGATAATATAATCTCCATTTCTCTGCAACTCTGAGGTAGTCTTTGGCAGTTTGATGAACACTAAAGATACCTTTGTTCCAGCTCCTTAATACCCTGCCCCACAGAAACCTCAGCTACTCCTTCATTCTTAGTGCAGGGTCTGTGTTAGTCTTTGCCTGTTAACAATAAAAAAAAAACCCTTCAAATAACCAACATCACACACACTATGGCTGAGCATATAGCCATTGTTCACCCACATGGACAATTACAGCATTTCTAGTGACTAAACCTTTCTGGCAGAGTGATTGAGACTTCTAATGCAGGGAAAATATTGTCTGAAGCTAAAATATATTGTAAGCTATTTATTGGTTAATCACCAAACAGTAAAGTTCTTGGTACAATTTCTCAGTAGAAGTATATTAAATTCAACTGAAGCAATTTAGGGAAAGAGATAATGCTCTGTTCTCTAAGAGTATTTTATTTAAATATTTACTATTGCTGAATTTTGTTTGAACATATAATCTCAAGCTACATATTTCAAGCCCACAAATGTCATGCAATAATTACTAGAAAAAAAATGTCCTCTATTATTCCACATCTTAGCTACAGTGGGATTAAACTGAAAAGCAGAGTTCTAAACTGAGCTGTAACTATTCTCAATGATGTAAATAATACAGTATTTCAGAACTAAATCTACAAAGGAAAAAGTCAAAACCTGATTGTTTTTAGTTTTGCTACACAACATCACAAAAAATTTCTATATCAATGTCAACATCTAGAAATTGATATTTTCCTTTGAAAATCTCTTTCTTTTAAATAGTCTGACAAAAAAACTGATATTCCTATTCTCAAAGTAGAATTAATGACCTATGCACAAACCCCAGTATTACTTCCATACCTTAGAAATAAATCTGAACTGATGAATACTTTCAAATAAAATATCCACAGCTATGTTGTCACAATGGACATTTCTAAGAGGACATGAGACTGCGCCTTGAGACGACTGCAATAAGCGTAAATTACTTTTATACCATTTCCTACTCCTTCTACATTTTGTCAGAAAAATTAATATATCTTACCCTGCATTCTGTACTTGCTGTAGTCTGTCTCAGGAATGAATTATCACCAAATTTTAATGCTTCAATACTGCGCATTTTTATTCTCATTATATTCTCCCTTTTTTCTCAATCTTGTGAGAAAAATTATAATAATAAAGAGAAAATAGCAGAACATTTATCCATTTATCCATTCCCTTGACATCCTTAATATTGTAACCAGAACAGAAAATTATATGAAAATGATTTGTTCTTATACTAAATATAGACACAAGGAAAGAAATAAGTTTAAAATTAATCAGTCCCCTGAAGAATATGAATCCTTGGTCCATCTTCAGTGCCCTAAAATGTACTTCTACATTGAGCATCGTCATCAATTAAAGCTACAGTCAGTATTAAACATTGACATCTGCTACTGCGATGTGAAGACTGCAATTGGACATGATACTATTTTGGTACAGTGAGGCATAGAGAAAAGAAAGGCAGAGCACTAGGTCTCTGAAATGTTTTATAAAAGCATAGATGTTAGGAAATCTGCACTCTGCAAGTCCTTGTCTCTAAACTGAGGAGGATCACATTTCTGCTAAATATGCAGAATATGTTCTATTTAATGTTATTTGGTCATTCCTACTTTTATGACAGAATGAGATACAAATGCATAAATTGTTATTTTCTTGGTATATAACATTTCCATACCAAGGAAGAAAATAAATCCATCAAATAATTTGAGTACCATTTCATAAGTATAATTCATCTTTAAGTACATATACATTTCTTTAAATACACAAATATCACTACAATATCTGCACGCACATACAAATACAGAACAATAGTACTCCAAGTAAAAACAGCCAAGCAACTTTTTGCAAGTGAGTTTAGGAGAAATTTGCAGCTAGGTACGTTGTCAAAACTGTCTGCACGTCTTTACCAAGGAAGAAGGGTAAAGAAAATTATCCTGGATGCCTGCAGTATGTGTATAGTCAATAGCAGTGACCATGATCAAATTCATATTGTATCTTTTTTGGACATGACTAATTCATCTGATCCAGTGTCAGGTCTGTCCTTTAGGGTGCTCTACTATTAAGTAGCCAAGAGCAGTTCCTGTCCCAAAGAGATCATAAACTGCCTCAGTAAGAAAGGGGGAAAGAAGCTGAGGCACAAAGACTTGCTAGAGGGATGGAAAAAGAATCAGTGACAAAGAATATGATTTGAGTTTCATGACTGTCATGCCAATATCCTTTCACTTTCTAGGAGACTATTTACCAATCTGAAAAGCAAGATATTTTAATGACTGGAGCTGATGTGGAGACTTTAATTTTGATATTGATGGAATTCATCCAAATGCACCTGATATTTCAACTGCCTTTAAAAAATACTTTTTATGTCATAAAGCGTATCTAAAGAAGTCTAAAGATTTTACAGACTACAAGTACATGTATTTAACTATCTGCTTGAATCTGAATTCAAATTCAGATTAGAAGCAGTGTGAATTGGGGGGCTGTGAATTCCATCAAGGGACAGAAAACCCAGAACCCCTGTGTGATGCTGGGATGCATACTACAGCCTGTTTCCCTCTGCAGGTAAATCTGTACATCTGTTCTGCCCCTGTACTCGCTTGGTAATGTCTCACTGTATTTTAAAGGACTGCTACTTACTAGTAATTCGTTCTTTTGCCCACAGTATCTTCCAATGAATTCTAAGAATGGAAAAATATGTTCATATAACTGAGATAATAACTAGTGTCTTAATAAACTCATATTGATGAGTTCCACTAAAACAAATGTATCCCCTGGTTTTAAGGTAACACAACACAAATGCAGTAGCTTATCATTCACTTTGGCCAGATAAACAACTAGCCTTGTGTAATAATAAAAATGAACCTTTGGTTTGATTTTTAGTAAGCATAAGGATTTATCACATGCCATAACTGGCCTCCTCCCTACCTTCATTGCATCATTTTTGCTTAAAAAGATTTTTTTTTATTGAATTTAGTTTAAAAAGAGAAGGTCCTTCCTGGCACTAAATTATATAATCAAGTCCAACTCTGAGTCTAGGAAAGTCATAATAAATTAACTTATTAATAATCTGGAATGCACCTCTGTGAATATACACAAAAAAAATCCTATTGTTGACAAGAAGCAATTAAATACAAGCCTTAGCAGAGTCTTAGGGTACCTAGAAGTTCACATTATTTGAAAAACTAATAACTAGGTCTGTTAGTTCTGTATCTGCATTGTAGGTAAGCTTTACTACTTTAAAAGTCAAATAAGATCTCCATTATCCCTGAAAAACAAGTAAATTATTCTCATATTAATAATACAGTGATATTATTATGGTAGTGTAGTGGAGGTCTTTTTCTAATTAAGCACTCAATAGTGTATGCAAAGGAAGTAGAAATCTACCAGTATGCAGAAATAAAATTGAAAAGTATGGTGAAAGTCCATGAAGATGTTAGATCTTGTGGGCAAGGAAAACATATATTTTCAAAGAAAATGAAATATGAAATATTTCATGAAATATGAGAACAATGGGTCACATGGCTTAAAATCATAGGGAAAGAAATCACAGTTAAAAGTTTCCTATTTTCTTATTTGAATTTGTGATTCTGTGTCAAAACCTTGGCAGAACTATTTCTGCCACAACAATTTCTGAAATTTCAAGAAATTTCATGTATCCAATGTGTTGGTAATGCATAAGAACAGCAAGTCTGGGAAATATGAAAATTAAGGACAATATAAATTAATGAAATTGAATATCTGAATTAAAAAGAGCAAACCCCTAGAATTAAGATTTTTTTTAAATGTAAGAACTTAAAGGTGAAACCAAGAGAATTGGTAAAGAAATACCTTGGCATTCACCACAAAAAAGTAAAAGGTGTCTTAAGTCCTTCTTCAATCATCTGAAATGACAGGAGATTTGAAAAAAGCGGCAAGAATAACAAGACTTCAGATCAACAAAGATAAAAACAGATTTGTGCTTGTAAATTGACAGAAATAACTTGCTGAATTTTATGTAATAATAACCAGGGATATCAGTGCAAGCATCTTAAATATCTATCAACATACAGTATTAGTAGTTATTGAAACAGAAGTAGGACAGTAGTATCAGAAACATAGTAGGACACAAGAATTATATTTCTGTCCTCTCAGAGACTGCTTAATTCTGATAAACACCAAGAAGAACCAACTTAAAGATAGCTATGCAAATCTCCTACGGGGACCCTCTAGATGTAAACTATTAAACTCTACAAGTAAGTAAATGATCACTGGAATGAATTTTGGGGTCAGAAAGAAAGCAAGATTAAGAAAATATGTAGAAGAAAGTGTGGAAAGCCTAAGAGAAAACATCTGTAGGAAATACAGTGAAATTCTGTCAGCCTTGATGAATGATCAGCATGACGAGTGAAGAAGACATGAGGTACATTCTCTATGAATACGAATTTCCCTCGCTTAGGACTTTGCAAACTGTTTACCTACTTTTTTCTGTAACCATTAGAGACCTCCTGCAGTTACCATCATTTTGCCTGAAATATGTTGGGGTCTCTTAGAAGAACCTTTCTGGTTTTTTGCTGGTGAAACTAAGAAATAGTATCTGACTACACATTATTAATATTCACAAGAAATATGGTCTTAGAAGAAAGTGATGCAGTGAAATTATGAGAACAGGAGGGATCTTTCAAATGCACAGTTTCAGCATGCCAGGAGCCCACCCTGCTAAACACACTCTTCTAACATAAGGGGACTTTTGGTATGACTCTACTAGAAGCCATGGTGTCTCCTCCTCTTCAGTTCTCCTCCAGGCTAAACCACACACTAGGTCTTCCTGCTTCTCCATAGCCTGACACCTAGAAAATTTACAGCAGTAAGCCATCATTTTTACACAATCATTTACTTAACCTTAACAGTTTTTGTGCTCCTGGCTGTCACAGTCTGTTTTGAGGGGCAGTTTAGCCGAACACCTTCGGTTTGGCATTATCTTTGCAAGTAGCCATACATAATGACTAGCTATTAGGCATCAGTATGCTTACCAACCCAAAGTATTTGCAGGTGGGGAGGGAGGGCTCATTCTCTGCAGCAGACTGGAAGGGCTCCCAGGTGTTGCAGAGCTGCTGTCCCCCACTAGCTCCATTGGGACGGATAACAATGATGACTCAATGACTCTGATTCCTAGACTAACTCTAGACCAAACTTCTTGTTTTTCCTTTAAGATTTTACATCTTTTCTTGTTGTGTTTTCCTCTTGAATGCTTCAGCTGCTAACGAGCCTGTCTCAACAATTTCACTTTTATCTCTAAGTTTACCTTTGTGACCTTTCTGCATAATTTCTGACAGGTCTTCCTCAGCAGCATGAGCAATGGTTATGCAGTGGGGCTGTATGAGAACTAGGACTTAGAACTTGTGACACAGGTGCAAGGACCCCTGGGTTCATCTGCACAGCCCTTGCTATTCTTTGCCAAGCTTTGGATCCTCATTCCCACATTTCTAGGAAAAGATTCTCTTTGTCTCGCCCAGAGTTGACCTGAAACCACATGCAGACTGAACAGAGTGTAGATCCCCATCCATTACCAGGTCCAGCTCAGGGTCAATCATCAGAGACGTCACAGACCTAACATAAAAAGAATATTTAAAACAAAGTGAGATCTATTGCTAGTTCTGGGGCAAAAATTGTGTCTTTTAAAGCCCAGATTCTTAGTGAGGGAGCTTTGATGTGATACTCAAAGGTTTTTTTTTTCCCTTCACAGCCCACTGTACTAAGGGACCAAAGTGCAGCCAGAGAGCTGACATGGTATAGGAAACATGGCAAGCTTTTAGCAGTATGATACTTCACAGCTGGTGTTTAATACAGCCGTTTGCTTGGCCAGCTGTGACAGAACACATCGCTGGCCAGATGCTGCCTTCTTCTGCAGGACAGTTGGGACAGGGTTGGTGAGCTTTTCCTCTGTTCTAACAGAGATTTATACAGTCCAGGGATCTTAACATGCATGACTGACTATTCCTTCTCTTCAGTGGTCACAAGAGCTTAATTTTTTCATGCCTGACCAGGAAAGGAGAGTCTGCACATTAATCGCTGACTCAGGTGTTATTTCAGATAGATGTGAGGGAGGGTTATAACACATAATGTAGCAAAGCTGCATTTTCCAGGCTTGGGTACAGTGCTGAAAAAGTGCTTTGAAACACAGCACTCCTATTATAATCATACTGAGAGAGAAGGAGTGACTAACCATTGATCACTCTGGTTACTTTTTGCTCAAGTGCAGAGACAGTGCATAACCTTTTGACTACCAGCTGTGATAAAATCAGGCCACAGAATTTGGCATCATCACTACCTACAGTTTATGATATCAAGGAATAGGACTCATATTTTATCAAATTTATCCAATATATTTATCAAATATTTTCTCAGAGGCATTTGCAACTCCAAAAGTCTAGCTAAGGACCTTAGAAATATCAAGTCTTATTGCACAAGTGTTAAGCGTCTTGAAAAGATGTTGGGCTGGAGATGGGAACCTAAGACTTTCCAGTAGAAAATAAAACATATTTTTTATGATAGGCACTGCATAAAGAGCATTTTCATCTGAGGGAAAATGCAAAAAACAGTTTAAACTGCTAAACAAAAGCAACATATAATTTTCATTCTGTATTTTGGAACAAATTAAGTGAATTTTACAGAATGCTAGGGTATTTCATAGTAATCTAAGACCTTAGCACTGTGCCTGCTTCAACAGAAAAGATTCAAAACAGTTTCTCACAAGAAACACTAATGCTCCTTTTCTTGATGTTTGTACAGGTAAGCTGAAAGTGCAATCACAAGAAAACACATAATGGATACAACATAGTGGTATTAATAAAAAATTTGAGAATTTGAACAAATTACCTGAAAGACTTATCAGCCTGGATGTACAATGGCAATAAATACACCATTAAATGCTCCATGAACATATCCAGAGGGAGCACTTGAAGAAGACCTGTTACCATGAAATGATCAAAATGAAGGGCCAAAGTTAATGCCATGATGCTTAGCTAGTTCAGACTTTTCGAGGTTTTACCGATTGACAAAAATTAGGTATCGCTACTACATTTCCCCCAGATACCTACAACTGCAATTCACTAATAACTTTTTTGCTTACAAATCTGCTTTTGCCAGACATGCTACATCTGACAGCAGTGTCTGACAATGGGCTTATAGCTTAAAGAACATTTTAGGCATTTTAGAACTATATGTGTGACTACCTATAGGATAGTGAGTCCACGTTAATTCTCAATACAGACTAAAACATGTAACAATAAACCAGTACTGAGGTAGTTGGTCCTGGGTGGTACAGAAGAATAGGGATGCCTGCTACTGAGTCCTCATCATGTCTTCTAGGGTCTTCTTAGGTTAGTGATGACATGCTGGTTTTGGATGTGCTTTCCAGTACTCCTTTAAGAAGGGAATGCAATTCAAATGCCTTTTCCACCAAGTCTAAAGACTTAGTGTCTCTTGGTTTCTGATCTGGGTATCCTGAGAAGCTGTACATAGATAGATTGAGATCCTGAAGACCTGCTGACATTGGTGCCAACAATACATGACAGTTTTCTGTTGTTCTTTCTGGTGCTTCTGCATTTCCATTCACTATGCACTCATATCAATTTTCATGGTTCTTTATAATTCCCTTCACAGATAATATAATCACAAAATTATATCAATGAATCATGTGCTGACAGCTCCTGACACTTTGCTAAACAAAAACAAAACACCTGCACAGTAAGAAAACAATGTCAGAGTTACTGAAGAACTGCAGGATGAGAAAAGGACAAATTTGGGTTTAAAAAAGACCTATCAGTATTGTAGGAGCTGCCACCACCTCCTGAAAATAACACTGTTCATCTCTGGGATAAGAAACTAGTCACCAGCATCTGTTTTTCAGGACATTGACCCAAGGCTTATGCAAGATTTTCTCTCAACGGGTATGAGAGATGGACAAAAGTGTTTAGGAGACTGGGGAAAAGGAAGTACTGTGAGATGTGCCAGAAAAGACCACATATAGGGAATAATCACATCAAATTGCTCATGGCATAAATGGGTATCTGAACCTGCCACCCTTAAAAGTAGTTATGCTAAGAGACCAGAGACTTGTTCATCCAAGAGCAACTCAAAGATTAAATGAATGTGGTAAGCATAGAATTTGTTTGGCAGTATCTTAATTTCTTTATAATGGCATGATATATTACTGCTATTTTTAATACTAATTATCAGCAGGAAGAGGAAAATATTACACTGGACAATACTGCTTTCAATGACTGAGCTTCCCAGGCAGAATGTCTGTGAGCAGCACAGCAGAGCCCTTGAAGCTCCACACTGCTGACTAAGTCAAATATGGACTAAGCCTGACCCCTGGCAGGATCCCCAGCACTGCACAGCCACAAGCAGAGGATACTGCATGTTTCTTCAACAGTGCCTAGCTCTGAGACACTCTTGGTTATTCCTGCAACCTGATAACCAGACATCTAAGCCCGCTACTACTAGTGCCAGGTCACACTGGTGCATAATTCCATGCGGACACATGGAATGTCCACGCGCTTCAGGGGGTGAGGGGAGGCCAGAGACCTGCTCTATGAGATCCTCAGAGGCTATACAAAACTTGATTTCACAGGAAAAAGTTTGTGTGCAAGCAAAACAGCTAACCTCTCTGGGTTAACCCACTCCTTTTTGCCTGAAACACTTGATTGTACATCTTTCAGTATTTAAGGACACTTTGCCTTCCTAAGAGGCAGAGCAGCTTGGCAGCCAGGACACTCCTGCCTTATGTCAAAAATGCAAGTCTGAGCTCCTACTTTGAATAAGGTCCAAGTAAAGATTTGAAGCTGAATCTTTTGGGCTGCTACCCACAGTACACTATCGTGTATGCACACTGGCATTTATGCACCTGGCTCCTGGGCTGGGGTGAAAACTACATCCAGCTGATCTGCACCTTGAGCTCAGCCAGAGTCTGGGGCTGCACTTGCACGGTGGAGATCCCTACAGCCACACTGAGGATCCCTTTCTTAGAGCTGCCAGTTATCTCTCTTGAACAATTAACCAGCAGCTTCTTAACCATGAAGCAGTGTCAACTTACAGATGGTTCTGCACATGCCTGGTGGCAAGGTTATAGACTTACTGGTTAGGAGATTGATGACAGTGGTATCACATGGAGATGCACTCAGGAAATAAGTCCTCTTGATGAATTTGACCGATAGTTTCCAGGGTTATGACTACAGTGCTTTCAGGGTATGATAATGTGAATTTTTACTGCTTTTTCATCAATAACTTTCAACTGCTAAATTGATAAAGCCACCAATACTTTAATTCAGATTCAGTTACTCATCATCTGATGTCATAACTGAAACACTGAAAACAACACTGATTTCAGTTCAGTAACTAATAGAAAGAGTAAGCATATAGTAAAAAAAAAGGTGCTACACCAAATTTCCATAAATAATCACAGGAAGGATTAAACATTATTTATCCTCCCATTACTCATCTCATCATAAGGCCTATTGCATCTAAAGGCTAGATAATATGCTTTTCTATTATTCTTTCTGCTTCTTCAGAGAAGTATGACCTGCTGAATCTTACCTGCTTGGAAATGTCAATAGGAGGAACTGAATCAAAGAAATCAAGGTTTCTTCTACTTCAGAATTATCCTAAGCTCAGAGCAGATACTCAAATAATTGATAGAAAGAAAAGTAGTAATAAATATATTCCACTTACAGGAATAAGTTATGGTTCTAGTATCAGTTAAATGGGGGCAAAGAATTTGTATTGAACTTCTTCAACATATTAACTCCAAATGCAGACAAAGCACTAATCTCTATTAATCACTTGCTAGAGTTTATAAGGCTAACAAGTAGTAACACTTTTCCTGCCACAAACTGACATCAAGGGCTTATCATTCATCCTTCATGTAGACAGCATGAAAACTGACACTCCACAGAGACATTTTGTACAAAGTCAAACAGCACAGGATAATTCAATACTCCAGGTAACTTTCCTCATCTTCCAAAGAGACATTTTTGCACACTAAAACTTTCTACAAATGTATTAGTGTCACAATGACTTGCTCTTGAGGTTTTCAGTCCAGGCACAGAGAAAAAAGTGCTCCTGTGCCATGTGAAGGACTACAGTGTGGAAAACTTTCAGTAACATCATTGACCTTTCACTGTAGAAAAATGTCAGAGCAATGAAACTAAGAATGAGGACCTTTCAGTGGCTGCTGGGGTGTTATATGGTGTTTCATGTGTGTACTAATTCAAATTCTGCCTGGACCACTATTCTTCTTTCAGCCATACTCAGCTGTCAATTACTCTGCTAAAGTTAAATGCTTGCCATCAGCTTTCTCCTGAAGAAAACAAACAAACAAACAGTTAAGTCTTAGCCTCTCTCTTGTGTTCTCCAATATAATCCTAGTTCTGTGAGACTTCCTCAGACAGCCTCAGCATCAAAGCACAAGGTACCTATTCTAGCGGCAATGAAAGTTACAGAACTGATCAGAAATTACTGCTTTAAAGCAATAAATTTAGATGATGGCCATATGGCTTCACATCTGAACACTCACCAAAACCAATCTTCTGTTTTCTTTCCTACAGTATGAAGAATACAACCACTATCTACAGCTCCAGCATAATCTTCTATCTATCCATACATTCCACCAGCACTTAAATGTCAATGGGCCTTGACATAGCTTTATTTTTAAATCAAAATCAAACCTTTCCACTCTATACCTCCTGCTAAAATACCAGTCCATGCTCCTACCATCACCCTCTTTGACCCATACAACCTCCTCCTTTATGGCCTCCCCACGATCTGCATAAATCTTTTCTGATGCATTGAAAATAATAAAATCAGCATGAAACAAAAGGACAATATTTGTAAGGAAAGCAACGTCTAAACCAATCTGCATACAGCTATTGTGTTATAAAACATACAGCCTAATGGATATAGGCTTTCTAATTTCCTGCAGTCATGGATAAATAAGAGGCCACATTACTACAAGCTAGGAAGGGAAAGTGTGACTTTTTATCTCAATTTGGACTGCAAATCATAAAAGAATCAGAATAAATTTTGAATCCCTCAGTGCTTGACACTTCCAGAAGATGACAAATACTGGCAAAAGAAGAGGCTATGAATATATGCAATTAACATCACCCATTAAATATTTTCAAGATATTCTGCAATAAGAACAAATAGGCAATGGGTTTATAATTTAGTCAAAAGCATTAGAATTCAGATGCTCAGAAAATTGGTTTCAAATTCAGTAATCTCCTGTCATCCCTTTTTTTAGGAGTTTACTCACTACATCCTCAGGAAGCATTATATAATGGAACCTATTTTCAAATGGTCTTTATCGTAGATGTCTTTTCTACATGTTTGCATGTAACCACAAGGTTTGTCTGAAAGGCCTCTGTTTGCAGGTATGCAACAGTATGTAACACTGAGGCATAAAGCTCAGTTTCTATACACTGAAAATCCAACCCTAACACCTAGAAAAGTGTTATCAAAAAGTGGGATACTAATTGAAGGAATTTAGTGCCTTCTCTGTTTGCTGGGATACATATTTAGGGCATGATCTGGCAAGGTCTTAAATGTATTGCTCCTGACACTGTGAGCAATCAAGCATGTGAGTAAATTTAAACAGCTGATCCATTTCTTTGACTCCCTGTGTTCCACATACATGCCTTGGGTGGCATGTGACTGATGAAGTGCTTCATGGGATGTCAGCCAAAATGTGCAGACTCTCACACTGCTCAGACTACGGGGGAAGTTAAACATCCTAAATACTTCAAGAGAGTATGTGTCTTTATACACAAACATACATATATACACATATACGTACATATATTTATATACATATAAACACGATTTTCTCTGTGTGTTTCATACATTTATGAATTAATATCATGGTATTGTGTATTTTTTTAAGAAGTGACAAAGTTTAAGCCTTGTCCTGCTGATACTAATGATGAAATATTAGCCACAGATGAAATATTGCAGACCATATTTCTAGACACTTCTGAAGAGAAGTAACACATCCTTAATGCATAAAATGTGTAATTTTCTCTAGTCCTGGTCTATAGTTACACAAAACAGCAAAAAGCCCTCTAAGTGAAGTAGTGTTGGCCCATTTGAATTTGAGCATTAGTAAAGTCAAATGTTTTGCAATTAAGGATGCTACAAATAAATTCTGAAATAGTGACAGAAGTATATACCTATATTACACATATCTTTACAGCTTCCATCACATCTTTGTGATCTTTGGATCTCTGCTGGAACATAAGGCCAGTCAGCAGAGAAAAGATTGAACTCTGTCATTGCAAAAGACATTTCCTCAGACATTCATGGGCACTGTGGCTTTGGCAGGAAATTTCTTACATCCTGACAGACATAGTGCATTTTAACAAAAGGATTTTCCTTTTCTGTTTCCACATAAATCTGTGGAAGTTGCCACCAGCTACAATGGGAACAGAAGTGGGAGGAATAAGAAGGCACAGGATCCTTTCCTGACTTTGCTGTTGAACTTCTGCAAGAATTCCAGAAATCCATTTCATCTTTCCATGTCTTGATTATCTCAGATGAAAGGTGTGATTGTTCCTGCTATTCTTCATAACACACCACAAAACACATGCATGAAAGCTAATATTTAAACAACACCCAAAATGTACTAAATCTATGAAAAAAAGATTAAATTACTTTGGCTGGTGAGTTTTGATTGAGTGCTCTAATACTAATCTGGCTATTATTACTATTATTATATATTATTTATATGTATATTATTCCAAATATACACATGTATATAGCTTCCATATTTCACAGGTCCTAGGTTTTTATCACCATGGTCACTTAAGTAATTGGTGTGAGACATATCACTTTTAATTACATGTATTTAGAACTATATTTCTCCGTTTAAACATCCCCAGTGATATTTCTTATGGCATGAATTTTCAGACTGGTAATAGAAGCTAAATAAATTTTTCCTTTAAAGTTTGTGTATTATGTGAAACACAAAGTCATTAAGCAGTTATATTTTACTGAATCACAGTGGTTTTTGTAAGAACAGCCGTATATTTAGTTCAACTGTGAAACTCAAACTGTAAAGAGAAAGGAGCCAAATAAACAAGTACTGGAATAAATTGTAGGCTATTGAAAGCAGATAGTTGGCTTGCTCAATGTGTCCCTCATGAATGATGCCACTTCCCTTTAGACTGGCATTGAAATAATCCAGATTTACTTTGCATTCTACAAAGTATTTATAGGATTATGACAAAGATAAAGAAAATGCATTCCACAAAGAAAATACAACTTCTTAGCTTGCAACAGAAAAATTTCAGCATTTACCAATTACATCTAGCTTCTAGGATAAATGACTTGGAGAAATTATTTACAAGTATTCCCATGGGCTTACCACTACCATTAGACTGCTGCACATGCATATTAAATTTTTGTAAATTTGGGAAGAACAATTACTTGTTTTTCCAGATACAGGTGGATTCATTGGCTTACTGAAGAGAATGGGAAAACTCCAATATAAGTCAATAAGACAGTACTTTGTACAGGAAATTCAAGAAAATAAAAACATCCAAGGTGAACTGAAATATTTTAATTAGTTTTCAATAGAGTGATCTGCAACTCTGACTTCTTTCTTTAAAGAGTCTTCTCATAGTTTCATACTATGTATGTCTGTCACTATTTCAGAATTTATTCTTTCCCAATTTCCTTCTTTCAGCTTTGTTAATTTTTAATTCTGTGTATAAATTTAATTACTTCTTGCCTTGGATATACTTCCATAAAAATCCATGTATCAGGACTGTTCACTCTTCATGCATAACAGTTGAGCAGCCTGGTCTCTGACCAGGTTATTGATAGTGGGCCATGACAAAAGGGTTCTGAAAGATTGGAGTCAGTGTTAAAAGATTGTTTAGAAAAAGTGCTGAGTTGATGGACAGAAATAGCGAGCTGCACTTTTAAAGACCCATTGCAAGAACTACACAAAAGCATGTTACAACTAGTGACCCAAAACCACAGAGTACTTAATGTGCGGTAACTTTAAGAGTCGTCAAGGGGTGTATAAATTCTACCCAAACCTCTCTACTCCTCAGATCAGTGTAGAATTTATAGGGCATAGCAACATTGTAGGGACATAGTTTTTGCCAACAGCATCCTCAGCTGTGCTAGGAAAAGCATTGCTAGCAATTAAAGGGAGGTGATCCTGCCCCTCAACACTTTGAGACACAGCTGGACTGCTGGGTCCAGTCCTTTGCTCTCCAGTACAGTGACATGGATATGACTGGAATGAGTCTAAAAAAGGGTCAGGAAGGTGACTAAGGGTCTGAACTATCTGGCATGTGAGAAGAAACTGAAATTAGAGGGAGATTAGCTTGGAGAAGGCAGGAGGCAGATTGTTAGCAATGCATGCAGCAGTGAGTATACATACCTGACTGACAGGGGCTTAAAGAAGAGAGAGACAGTCTCTTTTCAGTGATGTCCAGTGACAGGATAAGAGACAATGGGTTCAAACTGAACCCATAATTAAACATATGAAAAAATTTCTTTACCATGACAGTAGATGAAACACCAATAGGTTGCCCAGAGAGGGTGTGCTGTATCCATCCCTGGAGCTATTTAAAACCAGGTGGTTGGACTAAGTGATCTCCAGAGATGCCTTTAACAGCAAGCAGTTCTGTGATTCTCCTTCCCTGGGTAAGGAATTTTAGCAGCTTTTCCTTCTGAATTTTGTCACTTCATCTGACGAAGATACACCACCTTCAGCCTAACCGTAATTTTTTGTTTTCCCAAACTACCTTCTAATTTCACCAAACATTTCTTGCAGCACCAATCTTGAATAAAACATATTTTATGCATGCAAATATGAGGGACAATTTGTATAATGTCAGTTTTCTCATTTATGACTAACATGCTTAGATTTAGATGGCTCAAACTCCATAATAAGGTAAATTTTATTTCTAATAATGCCTAAAGATTGGGGGAAATAAACAACCCACTGTGGACATTTTCCTCTAAACAGGGATCCAAATGTCGATTAGATCTAGATTTGAAACATACAATTGCACAAGTTTATGATGTTAAAATCCATTTTTGTTTTCATGAAACTTCTCCTACTTGGAACAACCATATGCACAGAAGTTGAGAAAACGTCTGACAGCATAGCTTGGAAAAAAAAGATGCACTATAGAAAAAAAATGTGTGGATGACAGCTGCTACTCCCCCTTTAACTCTTATTTAGTCTCTCTTGTGTTAAATGGTATCTTCTTTTATTTACCATTCAATACTAATGAGGTTGTCATCACCAGGCCCTCTGAAGCTGAACTGTTTCTGCTATATACATTTTCCTGGCTAATATTCTAAAAAACATTCTTCTCAAAAAGAAACAGGCAAGCAATATAAAATAGTGAAACTACATGTGGAAGCACTCTTGAAGAATGTGAGAATATCTCAATAGCTTACATGAGTAGAAATACTGAAATCAAGAAGACTAGATTCAGGCTTTACTTTCTCAAGGCTGAAGGTAGTTTGGATGCATCAGTTCTGTTGATGCTCACCTCTGCTTTTGTTATGCTTCTATAAAAGCCCAAGAAACCTGCTTCTTATCATCCATAAAAAGCATGAAGTATTCATAATAATCACAGGGAATCCCCAGATTTGCCATTACTGATGAGTAGCTCTCACATTCCCCTGTGGAGTTCAGTGGGGAAGTCAATCAATGGGTGTTTAACTCTGGCTGGCATCCTCTGCACTCACTCCTGCAGTCTGGCTGCTGCTGCCTCCTGCCAGCACCAGCTCCAGAGCTTTTTTTATTTCAGGGCTGGCAGCTGCCTCCATATCTCTCTGCTCCAGCCAGCGCTGCACAGAGACATCTCTCAAGTGCTGGCAAGAGAGCTCAAAGAGATTCCAGCAGGCAGAGGAGATCCCCTGCCAGGCTAAAGGACTGAGGGAAAAGGAATCACTGGGCTATTTAATCCCTTTTTTTTTTCATGTCTGTATAAAGGACAGCAGGAAGTACATGACCCCAAAGGAAAGAATTTTTCTATCAAAAAATGGTGCCATTCTTTCTGTAAGCCTTTCTGTGCTCTCAGAAAGAAGCAACTTTTACTTCTTGGAGGGATCAGAAGAAGTCTGCCAGGGTGACAAAAGAAAAGGAGAAGTTAACCTCCTGACAATGGTAATAGGTTAAGCCAGTATGAAGGAAGCTTATACTGCAAAGACCTTTTAGGACTGAGAAGAAAATTGTCTTTGGTTCAGCAAAAGAGGAAATGCAACACCAGAGGATTAAGAAGAGAAGTAAAACTGAGAAGCCAGAGAGATGCCCCTTTGCAGCAGCACTTTGAATAAACAAAGCTGCAGGGGTCACAAGGAGAGACAGGACATGACTAAGTCATAGTCAGAGAGAGTTGTTAGCAGGCCTGTGCTACAAGCAATAAGACTTCAACACAATCAAGTGTGAATAAAAAGAGAGGCAAGATGAAAACATGAGTCATGGATAGTATTCAAAATCATTTGTCAATGGGAGCATCCAGGGGACAGTATCTAGACAGTCAAAAACTGAAAAACACACAGATGTTAGTCTAGCACACCTGCAGCAGCAGAAGAAAGAGGACCCAGCACTAAAGTTTCAAAAAGCAAAAGTGAAGATGAAATGGGAAAGAACAATTTATTTTTTTTTTGGAAGTGCACTGGGGTTTTTTTAAGCATTTGCTGGATTTAGGAACAGGAATGAGAGTTTCTAAAGCAGTCCATCAGTCAGAGCCAGTGATGAAACACAGACCTTTATGTCTAAGTTGTTAAGTGGAGATATCAATGTGATATCCAGCTGATGGAAGAAGGATTGAGCCATACTGAAGGAGATGTAGGATTAGAGCAGTTTTGAACAGCATGTTTGGAGGGATTAGAGATGAGAGGAATAAAACAGATGAAGTGATAGGTTCAGGAAGGGAATCCAATGGGTATTTTTATGTCGGGGTGATTTGTGACTACCTACCTTTATTTTAGAGGAAACTTAAGGACTTTGAGAAATAGAAAGGAAAAAAGGCAAGATGAAGTAAACACACAGGATAGGAAGGAAAGGGATAATAAGAGAGGAAGTAAGAGAAATAATGAAATCAACATTTGTGTGACAGCAGACCAAGAGGCAAATATGGAAAAGGCTAATTATAGATGTAATTAATTCTGTATTTTAACTTCAGGCTTTTTTCTGCAGAAGCAAATGAGGTAGTTGCAGTAGGGCCTGTTTGTTCAAAGAAGGAGAAAGACATAGTGAAGTCCAAATGAGGAAATGTTTGTTGTAGGAGAAAAACTGGATGTAGATCTATGACTGAAAAGATGAAGACATAGTGATAGTCAGCTAAAATGTCAGATTAAGTATCGTCAGAGAAAAGTAGCTCAAGGGTGAACATGTGCTTGCAGAAGTGATAATCTCTGCCCCATAGTCAGTATGTTATCCATAATCAGAGTTAGCCTTTCTCATTACAGCAGTGCAGCTGATGTCCAAAAATTATTCAGAAAGCTTCTCAGACATGCTCATTTCAGCCAGGGTAGACTTGATTTTCTTCACAGTGGCTGGTATGTGGCTGTGTTTTGTACTTGTGCTGCACACAGTGCTGATAAGGTAGGGGTGTTTTTGTTGTTTCTGAGCAGGGCTTACACAGAGCCAAGGCCTCCTCTGCTTTTTATAGTGCCACACTGGCAAGGGGGCTCAGGATCCAAGGGAGGTTGGGAGGTGACACAGCCAGAGCAGGTGATCCCAACTAAGGGAATATTCCAGACCATATGACATCTTGCTCAGTATGTAAAGTGGGGGAAAGAAGGAGAACGGAGGTGACAGAAGGATGCCATTTGTCTTCCCAAGTGTAATGGATTGTGCTTGGCTGGGTGCCAGATGCACACACACATACAAAAACACACATACACTCACATACCACACCCCCCACCCACACCCCCAAGCCACTCAATCACTTACTTCCCAGGGTCAAGGGAGAAGAAATAAGACGGAAAAAAACTCACAAGTTGAGATAAGACAGTTTACTCAAGAAAAAAAAAATAAAGAAAAAAAAAGAAAATCAAAAGTTTGTGCTTGCATAAGCAAAGGGGGAAAAATTAATCTCTACTTCCCATCAGAAGGAATGTTCAGCTACTTCCCAGGAAACAGTGCTTCAGCATGCATAAAGGCTGCTCTGGAAGGTACACATTGTAAATTAATGAATGCTCCTCATTCCTCCTCTCTCCCTTAGCTTTTATATCTGAGCTGACATCACATGGTATGGAATATGCCTTTGGTTAATTTGGGTCAGTTGGCCTGGTTGTGTTCCCTCCCAGAATCTTGTCCACTCCCAGCATCTTGATGAGAGGGAAAGGGAGGAAATGTTAGAGAAACAGTTCTGCTCATCTGTAGCCAAAACACTTGTGTGTACTGAACACCTTTCCACCTACCAATGCACAGCACAGCACGGCACAGCACTGTTAGGGCTGCTCAGGGAAAGGAACTCCAGCTCAGCCAGACACAAAAAATCTCCACCCCTTATTCCATACCATTTGCATCATTCTCAGAGGCCAAATAATTTATCTATCTTCCAACTGTTCCACTGTATTTCTCATTACAGGAATCCTTTCTTGCCTACACATACAACTTCAACTACAACCTCTATACCAAACACACCTTTTCATTCACTACAATCCCCAATCCTTTCATAGACAGATATTATTTTTCCATTTCATAGGCTTCCTCCATCCCTCCAGATACATGACTTGGGCTCTACTCCACCAGGATGCATGGTTGGGACAGGAGAAGCGGCACACTTGATCATGGTGCACCGACACCAGCCCAGCTAATGAATAGGTTAGACTGGTGCCCAACTAGAACCAGCCCAACAGAGGAACCTCACCTCTGGTGCCTGGAACGCCTCCTCCCCCTCCTGCACTGACCTCGGTGTCTGCAGAGTTGTTCCTCTCACATATTCTCACCCCGCTCTTCTCTGGCCACAATTACAACCGTGCAATAGCTCTTCTTCTTAAATCTGTTATCACAGAGGCATTACCACCATTTCTGATAGGCCCAGCCTTGACCAGTGGCACATCTTGGGAGCTGCCAGGGATTGGCTCTGCCATGAAAACATGGAAAAAGGTTCTAGCAGCTTCTCATGGAAGCCACCCCTGTAGCCTCTCTGCTACCAAAGCTTAGCCAGGCAAACCCAATGCACAAAGTAACTGTTATGTGTGAAGGGGTCCTGCTCTCCTATGGATGTCTGAACACCTGCCTGCCATGGGAAGCAGTGAATTAACTCCTTGTTTTGCTTTGTCTGTGAGTGCAGCTTTTGCTTTTCCTATTAAATTATCTTTATCTCAACCCTTGAGTTTTCTAACTCTTACCCTTCTGATTCTCTCTGCCAAGCCTGCTGGTGGGGCAGGGAGCAAGTAGCCACATGGGGCTACATTGCTGGCTGGGGTGAAAGTATGACATCAGATCACTGTGGTCATGCAATAAACAAACAGCTCTCAAAAAACTAGATTAACCAAGAAGGAGGAAGAAAAAAATAATCCAAAACCCCCACAAGTACCCCCTTCAGGGTGTAGCTGATTATAACCTTTTCCGCTCCAGAAAGTACACTTTATTTTCAATTTCCAGTCTCACATATACCTACCTCCTTAGCCTTGTGCTCAAAATTTACAAAGCTTTAGCTTGTCAGCTCTGGGAATCCTCTGACTTTCCTCTGAATATTAGTTACATAATAGCTTGAGCTAAGCAATCAAAGCTGTGATAGGTCAAAAGGAAGATTTGCCTGAGGTGATGCAGGAAGTTGATGGCAGAGCTTGAAGCTGAATACACGTTTCTCTGCTATTCTGACAGCACAAAACCAATAGAGCCTCCTTGACTGTTTGGATTTTGTTGGCTTTTTGCCAAAGAAGCACTGTTTCTGAAAGCCAAAGCTACAAAATGCAGTGGAATTGAAAGAGCTAATAAGCCAAAGAAATATCCCCAAATGGCACTGTTCTCTAGCTCTCAATGGCACTTCCATGATGTTACTAATAAATCATATATCTTACAATCAATTTTTTCCACATACATACTGTACTTTGTGTCATTACAACTGCCTGCGAATGTGTACAGTTCTTGAGATATTAAGAGGAGTGTGTTAAACCCAGTGTTTCTCTTGGATTTTACACTCCTCACTGTCAAAATCCTTAGGTCCAAAAATGCCACAGCTTTTTGGTACTGACATTTCTAGTTATAAAAGATAGATTTGAAAATCATTGTTCAATCCCTTTGTGTCTGTTTTGTGGGACTAAATGGCAAGTACTGAAAATTTTAGTTGGTAGGTGGTGGCAACAACAAATAGAGCACCAAAATTTAGAGGGATGAATTCAACATTTTTTGACACTGCAGATCAACGTAACATTTACTTGTCAACAGTGCAGGATGCAGTAAATAGACTAAGCAAGGAACTAAGAGGGGCAGGACTCCAAGGCCCATTCTTCTGAGGTGACAGCAGTGATTGAGATGACATAGCTGCACTTCAAATTGCATTCTTCAGGTTTTTTAGGGGTTATGATTTATCTGCGACTGATTAAGGCATCACAGCATTACTCTTTTCCATGCCAGGACATGCTCAGAAATTTCAAGATTTTTCTCCTTTGAGTTTATCTGGCATCAGCTTATTGAGAAAATGCCTTCAGAACTGAACATGAAGAATCAAATATTTAAGATCTGAAAAACTGTAAAATAGACATTTCATTAATAAAAGGGATGTTTATGAGTTACACTGATATTCATTATTATTTGCATTATCAGAGTCTAGGCACTCCTGCTTATAAAGATGATGCTTTCATGGTACTTTGAATAAAGGAACAAAAAGATGTTTCTATCCCTGGAAACTTATCGTCTTATAACAACTGATAGCTGATGGATCCTGACTGATGGGGAAAAGAAGAACATTAATAAAAGGATTAACCTCAGATGTGTGAAGTTCCTATAGCTATGAAGAATGGCTGCTCAAAAGCAATTACAGTGAAATTTTATAAGGCAGAGGCAAAGCCGTATAGATGTTGAATCTTGAATGATCTTGATCTCCTCTTTAAAGAAGCTCATCAGAAATTGCTTTGGTAAAGAGAAATATTTATAAAAGTTGCTTTTTTACAGAAGTCGTGGGGAACAGTGTGAGGACATGGGTTCTCAGTCATGAGTTAATGCTTGTCATAATGAATTACAAATTCTAGACTGATTTTGACATTAAATTAGGATACTTTCTTTAGGTTATTTCTCTGAGCACTCCAGAGACATACTATGAACTTACAATATTTGCTCACTGGTCTTTATCTAAACTTGGGCACATATCTTTGCCACTGAAAAATAAAGTCTGGGCTCTGCTTCAGAATTACCTAGTGCAACAAAACAGCCTAATATGCAATTTCTACCAGCAGCCTTACCCAAAGCATAAATAAGATAAAAGCTGGGACGAGCTAAGATCTTGGGGAGTGCTCTCGCTTAATTACCCGTTAACACTTCCCTTCGATTTTTGCTTAGCAAGGCCGCGGCTGCTCTTTACCATATAAAACTGCTTTAACTGCTTTCCTCACAGTAGGAATTGGTTATGATGGCACATATTAGTGCTGTTATCACAAGGGCCTGAATCTGAAATGATGCAAACTCATGGTGACTTCTTCTACTCGTTTATTTGTAGAAGAAAAGATCAGACGACCAGCCCAAATCGGCGTGTTTCTACACTTCGACTTCCATGGAGCCGCAGTGAGGGCTCGTGGTCCCGCTTCTCTCTGCTGACACTCACGAGCCGAGGTTCATGGGACCGCGGGCACTCCGCGCCTCCGGCTGGGATCGGCCCTGGGGAGCAGCCGGCACCGGCGGCCAGGGCTCCCGGGAGGCGCCCGGCCCCGCCGCGTCCCTCCGGGCCCAGGCCGGCCTGGCGAGCACCGCTCGCGGGGCCACCGGTGGGGCCTGGGGCCGCCCGGGCAGCTGGCGACGCCTGTTCCCCCGAGCCGCCCCCGGGAGTCCCGGTGGGCGCGGCGGGGCGAAGCGGGCGGGCACCGCAGCGGGAGCGGAGCCCAGCGGAGCGGAGGAGGCCCGGCCGGGTCACGCCCGCCCCCGGCCGCGCCACCGCCCCTTCCTGTCATGGCCGCGGCCGGGCAGTGGCAGCTCGGCGGGGCGGTGCGGGCCGGCGCCTTCGGCTGCTGAGCGCCCCGCGGGCGGCGCGGAGCGGGGACGGCCCCAGCCCGGAGCCGGCGGCAGGAGGTGACTGAGGGGCACCGTGCGGGCAGGGCCTGCCGGGGGCTGCCCCAAGGAGCGGCCGGCCCACAGCCCCGCGGCGGCGGGACGGGGCGGCGCGGGCGCCCCGGGGCTGGCGGGGTTCGGCAGCGGCCCCGCCGGGGTGCGAGCGGAGCAGCCGCTTATTCGGGTGTCCCGGCGCGGGTTTTCGTAGTGTGCACCCCGGGAACGAGCCATCCCCGCGGCAAGAACTATTGCGGAGAGGGCGGTCCGGGCTGGTGCCGGCGTGCACCTTTCCGAGTTGCAGGAACCACGACAGACATTTGTCCCGCAGTGAGGGTGTGCACGGTGGCACTGCCCGGGAGGTTAAATTCACTCCCTGCCCAAGGTACCGTAGTCTGTTCATGCTCACGGATCCCGAGGATTCCCGGTGTTAGAAGTGTGGGTGGGTGATGTGCAGCAGCCATCAGGCCCTAAACAGCTGGTGAAACAGGCCCGCGTAGCAAAGCACCAGGTAAGCAGGCTCTGGTAGCTGCAGACAGAAGAGCCTGTTCTGACTTCACCTCACGGTAAGCCTTCATAAGATAAGTTTCCACAGAGTTACACAACAAGATAGCAAATCCACTGTGGTTGTCTCACAATAATAAGTCATTTGCTTTTGTAATTGAAAAGATAAAACCTAAATTTCATAAGCCCCACACAAAGACCTGTAATGCATCAATGAGCTGGCTTTTGTAAGACAAATCCAGGGGGAAAGGAAGGAAGATCCTGTAATGTTCCTTCTGTTTTCCTTGTAGATACCTGCGAAGTACCTGCTGTCCACCACTTTCTTCATTTAACTTCCCCCTGGGGTCAGCTGGTCTTCAGCATGCCTTCAACCAAGAACACCTCAAAACTTTTCCTGGTCCTCGTGTCACTGCTGCTGATGCTGCCAGTAGCTGAAGCCCTCGACGCAGGAGATACCATTGCCTTCCTCCTAGGCCTCGCTGTCAGTGTCGTCGGATTCTGCGCTTGCCTTGGCTTGTATGCAAGGAGAAGGAATGGGCAGCAGTGACCTCAAGAAAATGCTCAGATGAAGTGAATTTCCAAACATGGCTTGGGGTTGGGTGTAAGACTGAGCTTTGGTTCTGGATAACTTTCAAAAAATATGTAGTAGATATGTCTGCAAACCCCTCTTACTGTTCAGTACAACAAAGACTCTGCCCAGTAAAAATTATTTGAATGATCTGTCCTCATTACAAAAAAGATAATTTTATATTGTTCATGATTAAATATTGCCTTAGGTAAATATTGCTGGGTAAAAACTTTTTGAATGGAGAAGTGAAACTATAGAGTGGCTCATAGTGAAAGTTTATAAATTTAGCATGTGAGGGAGGCCATCAACAAGTTCCATAATTTTGGTTTCAATGTTTAATCAGGAGGAAGCAGCTATTCATCTTCCAGTCAAGATGACAAGACTTTTGAAATTAGTCTTAACTAGATAGCTAGTGAGCAGACTGCTCTAAGTTGTGTGCTCATGCTCACGTTCTCTGTAATGACAGTTTACACCTAACAGCTCACTGCTGCTGTCACATGGATGAGACTTAAGAGAACTAAGGAAACATGAAAGGTTTTTTTTCTTTTAGAATATTTTTAGAGTATTTTTATTTTAGAATATGCCACTCTGTAGCCCATGTTCTTACTACCAAGTAGATACACCTAAGAATGAGATCACCATTTGTATTTAACATCTAGTTCAAGTAAAGTACATGTAAGGCTATGTAAATCAGATTAGGGGTATGGACTCTGTCTCTTGTTTATTTTTTGTACTTATCCTTTTTTCTGGGCACACCAGGTTTATTTGATGTTTGTACTTTTTTCTCCAAAACCTAAGTCTTAACTATTTTGTGTGAGAAATTCTGTGTATTTCTGCATTAGGAGGTTATTAGAACTATAATAATATCATTGTGCACACCTTTCTTTTACAACGTTGGAAGAACTTGTTAAAATCCTGGGCTTAGTCAATTAGTCTTTTGTCCTTGAGTGTATTCCTCGTAACAAACCTATGTTAATAACTAATAGGCTTCTCTAACTGATGCATATGACTTCCATAGAAGGTTTGGACCAAAACCAAAGTAAAAAATCCTAGTGCAAAATGGGAGATGTAAATAGTCTTATTCTATTCATGCTCAGACAGATTGTGTGGTCTATGGCTGAAAGACAGTAGTGTGTCTAGGACCTGTTTCTTTAAGTACCAAAGGTGAAATGGCTCAGCCAAGAGTGTCTGCCACAAGCCTCTCTGACTTGTTAGAGTGTTCTAGGTTGAACAAAGGAGCACAATCTGTAACAGCAGCAGAATAAGGAGCATATGAAGATGAGCTCTCCACAGTTCACAGAATTTCCTTCTGATCTTGTGCTGTGGACACTGCCACTCTTTGCTAGAAATCTTGGCTTTTATCT
Source organism: Pseudopodoces humilis (assembly GCF_049639895.1). Classification (NCBI taxonomy): domain Eukaryota; kingdom Metazoa; phylum Chordata; class Aves; order Passeriformes; family Paridae; genus Pseudopodoces; species Pseudopodoces humilis. The sequence continues at coordinate 47,450,760 of NC_142204.1, read as the reverse complement.
TTTGGAGTTATGTATTTTGATACTATTCTTCCACTTCCTCTGTCTCTCTGTTCAGCAGAGCACAAAGCAATGACTATGGGCAGGTCTTACATAAATAATTGGGTGGGAAGATCATGTTCTCCAAATCCTGATTTCTGCGTGCCATTTTTGCTAGAAAGGGACCCAATGCACAATTACTATGTACAAATGAAATTTACAGCCCTAAGAGGAGCTTCAGACAGAAGTATCACCTTTGAAAGCTGCCTAGCAGCATATGATCCTGCACATGATGATTCAACTGGGTGGGTGCAAGCACAGATCAAAGTGTGATCTTTGACGTTCCAGCCTACCTAAACAAAAAAAAAAGCAAAAAACAAACAAAACAAAAATACCCAATAAACCCCCTCATAAAAGTGCCACGCAATTCACTTTATACTTCCCAAAGTTAAAAACTTTTGCCATTTTTTCAGTAAAATATTAAGTATTGCTCTTTCAATAGAATACATTTTAACACAAGCAGATTTTCACAGACTCCTTTACCTACACTGAAAAAGATCCCTGGCAATAGTTTCACAGAATTGGGCAACAGTTTCACTGCAGGAGAACAAAAGTTTAACAAAGTTAATTATCTTCAGGCAGTAGGGATATGAGAAATTGTGTTACTTGCCCAAAGCTGTATGTACTTCATTGAAAGGTGTTTGCACAGCATAATGGCTTTGTTTCCTAGGTTTTGATGAAGCTTTATTGTTAAAGACTTGTATTTGTCAATTACTTGAGTGTAAAATCAGATACCCCTGTTTTTCCTCTTAATAAACTTTGACGTATGATTTGTCATCAGCTTGATAAAGTAATTCTTCTGAAAAGGAAAATTGAGATGACAGAAATGACTGAAACTGTTGAAATTCCTTCTGTTGGCTATTATTTTCTTAACTACTTTTGCTTATGTTAAATAGCTTTATGAACTAATGTATCATATGGTATGATTTCAGTTAACATTTGTGCAGTGATTGTACTTCTCTTAGTCCTAATACCTGTTTATCCCATTTCAGTAACTGTTACTTTAAAGCACTTCAGGGAGCTGGTCCCCTTACTTTGGCACAGTCAGCTTGTAGTTGCAAAGATTCCTGTTTGCCTGGTACAAGGAAAACTTGAAGTATTTATTTTTCCTTTTGACTGAATTTTCAACATCTCTTATGTAGTTGCCCTTATACCAGAAAAGCTATTTATATCAGTTTTCTAGCTGGAGACACAAGACCATTTTCTATTGCTTTTTTTGTTGTGGGTTGTTTGTTGCTTTGTTTGTTTGTTTTGGGGGGGAATTTAATGAAATATTATGTTCTATTGCTTCAGTCATTTGAATTATACTCTCTTTTTTTTTAACTTTAAAAGTTATCCCAGCATTTTGTGAAAAGAGGGTTCTAGGCCTTTCAGGATTTCAGCTACTGCACAAATCTATTCACTTTGTAGTCTAAGATAATACTTTTAGTAGCTGTTTTCAGAGCAGAAAGTAGAAACAGCCACCTCTTAGCAAACACAACCTACCCTCTGATAAAAAATCCTGCAGGACAAGAAAGAGTAGCTTTTGACTGCTGTGATTTCCATATGCTTTAACAATAGTGTAGCTAAATAACAGCCATCATAAAACATTTAACAGTCTATGCACAGTCTCTTTGTGAATGTGCAGAAGGCCTTCACTTCTCCTGACATACTTTCAAGTGCTGCACAGCAGCTAGGCCTTACCATTCTGCTGTGTACAGCTGTAGCTGGGGCTGGAATACAGAGGCTTCACACAGTTCCAAATGCACTTGCTTCTCTGGGTGTATGAATGCAGGTAAACCTCTTTCTCCTACTTAGATAAATCCTGCTGCTGCTGGTGATGCTGCTTTAATACTATTGTGAGACCTGGCAATTCTATGACATCTTGTTTTGAGGACCTTTGCAGGTTTACAGGTATTAATGCTCACATCCCAGTTGTATCCTTGGGGCAAAGTGGAAGGAGAATCACTGGCTTATGATGGAGTCACAGGAAGCAGTTGGTATCTCCAGGATACTCATGGAGTTTCCTGGAGTGTGTTGTGTCACTATGCCTTTCCATGGGAGCTGTCCCTGTACTAGCCCAGACTCTTGTGTACTGACTAGACACAGTTAAACATAGTCTGAAGCCCTGATTCCTCTTTGCACAATGCTCTTTACATAAACTTTGTGAGAAGGGGAGTTCACTGTTTATAACAAGATAAACATGGCTAAATTAACTGTAATAGGTCTGTTAACATGGTAAATCCACTAATTATTATGCTACAGAAGCAACCTTTCCATTCATTTCTACATCTGATGAGAGGTTTGGCAGATCTTAACTAGTGTCCTGATGAGATTGTTAGGAGTGGTGGGAAGGAGAGCTTGAGTCTGGTTTTCTTCCCAGTTTACACTTGAACAAATAGTACATGATCTGAAGTCATCAGGAAGCATGTTCACCAGATGAAAAAAGTGAGACTACTAATTCAGAACCAAATGCAGCAAAACATAGTGGGCAATATTTGATGTGACTATTGATGCACAGAACCCAAGCTACTTAATTTCTGCTGAAATCAATCTTCAGAATTTTCAAGTGACAAGTCTTTAATACATTAGACACCGACTACACTGCTCAGTATTCAATTCTTGAAGAATGTAATCAGTTGCTAAATTACAAAGATTTTCATTTCACGTGAATATACAGTAACACTAAATATTACATTTGGAAAACAAGTTTTCCAGCAAGCTATCTGGAATTTACATACCAGTTATGATATGGTAAATAACATAAAAATACATCTTTCTTTGAACTAATTAAAATTAAAAGAACAATAAAAATATATAGGCATTCAAAACATTTCCAGACCTTGTACTATCTCCTCAGCTCAGTGTCTCTGTAATGGAATTTGAAAATGTGTGGGAAGCTCTGTCACATTAAGGTACAGGCATACTAGAGAGTCAGCAGAGCCTTTTGTTTCTGGATCATCCATCTGATGAGATCAAAACAGAGATTTTCATGAGAAAAATAAAACAAAATGTCCCTTTAGTGTGCTAAGCAGAGGCCCATATAATCATAGTATCATAGACTGTTAAGGGGTGGAATGCCTCTTAAAGACCATCTAGTCCCAACCCCCTGTGCTGTGGGCTGGGACACCTCCCACCAAACCAGGTTGTTCAAGGCCTTATCTAACCTGCCCTTGAACACTGCCAGGGTTGGAACACCCACACCCTACCCGGGCAACCTGTTCCTGTGCCTCACCACCATCAGAGTTCTTCCTAATATCTAACCTAAATTTCCTCTCTTTCAGTTTGTACCCATTACTCACTGTCCTGTCACTACAGTTTCTGATGAAATGTCCATCTCTGGCCTCCCTGTAGGCCCCATTAGATACCAGAAGGTTGCTATGAGGTATCTATGCAACCCTCTCTTCTCCAGGCTGAACAGCCTCAACAGCCTGTCTTTTAGGGGAAGTGCTCCAGTCATCAGCTTCATGGCCCTCCTCTGGACTTGGTCCAAGAGTTCCATGTCCTTCTTTTGTTGGGAGCACCAGGACTGTACCCAGTAGTCCAGCTGGGGTCTCACAAGAGCAGAGTAGAACAGGAGAATCACCTCCTTCAACCTTCTGGCCACACTCCTTTTGATACAGCCCAGGACACAGTTGGTTTTATGGGCTGCAAGTGCACACTGCTGGCTCATGTTAAGTATTTTAGCAACCATTACCCTCAAGTCTTTCTCTGCAGAACTGCTCTCAATCACCTCTCCACTCAGCCTGTAGGAGTGTCTGGGATTGCCCTAACCCAGGTATAGGACCTTGCACTTGGCCTTGTTGAACTTCATGAGATTCACATGGGACCACCACTTGAGCCTGTCACAGTCCTTCTGGAAGTCATCCCTTTCCTCTGGTGGGTTATCTGCACGACACAGCTTGGTGTCATCAGCAAATTTGTTAAAGGTGCACACACAGCATAAGTGAAGGCCTGAAAGCAGAGTGCCCTCCATCAGACCTAGGAGCTGCAAACATTAGAGGCAGGGAAGAGGGAATTGTGTCTGCAAGCACACTGATGCAGAAAACTAGATGTTGCTGCTGGGTTGGGTTAAAATTTGTGTTCTGCTTCAGTCTTCCTGTATTGGCTGTGTCCTCCTCACTAGTCATTGTCTTGGAAATTTCAACTGGAACCAAAAGTACTGGCAGCTTTCTCAGCTGCCATTCATTCAAGGCACTAAAATTTTTACATACATCTTCATACTGCTACTCTCCACTTGGCAAGTATAAAAGCATGAAAATTACCTTCTCTTCCTGAACAGAGCTAAACACTGCAAAGCCACACAGTTGTGTAAAACTTTAGAAGAGAAGGGTCTGTCTTTTTCTTCTGTTTTTCCATTCTTCTGTTTGTGCAGCTGATTGCACACACTGTGATAGTGCTTATAATTAATAATATAACTCCATGTCATTCCCTACCCTCTCACAGAAAAGCGACCATCTTAAAACATGACCAATTTTAATCTCAGCACAATTAAAGTGAAGAAAATGGTCACTTTATCAAAATCTGTTCACTTTCCATTTCATGAGTTACCTGTGAAATAAGAATGTCTTTAATTCTAGAATTTTTCAAGGGCATTTTCTGCCAATGTATTTCTGAACTGATATAGAAATTACATGCTCAATATCTGTACCTATTTTTCAGTCTTCAACCTAACATGATTGTTCATAAGTCCCATGGTAGCAGTTTTAAATTTTATTCTTTATCTATTAAAATGACCTGAAATATCAGCAGAACCCATATTGACTCATTTTTCCTCAACAGCTTATATTTATTTCAGCATCTGTGTGAAAAGTAAGGAACAATTCAGCTCTTTAAAACTTTGATCTTTTTAGAAACGCCATTTGTGATCAAATTCCAAAAGTCTATCTGATATTTGTAGATAGTATATAATATATAAAGTGGTCTATATCTACTGAAAAAAGAAAAAAGTAATTTTCCATAAAAAGTAATAATTAAAAAAAATAAAATTAAGGATGCTGATTGTATGCATGGAGCAGTTGCCAATAAGAAACCACTATTCAGCACTAAATATCACACAGCCATGTTTTTCATCCTACTGTATTTGCAGGAAAAAAAACCCATAAATCACAAAAATCTATTTTATATTAAAAATAGTCAACGCATGTTTTTCAGAGAACAAGTGCATATGTGAATCTCAGTGAAGTCAGCTCAAAAAATTGTATTGTCTTAAATTGAAATCAAGCTCTTCTAAAGGGGTAACCATACTGCCTTCTGAATCCCATATAACTTTGCCACAAACACTCCCCATGGCAGAGCTATGGCAGCAGGCTGTCCTGATGCACAGGATGCTGGCTAACCTCAAATCCTGCCTAGGAAGCGACAGGCAGCTGTGTCTCCCTGGGTGCCAAATGCATGCCCAGGCCACTGCTACCCTCCCACTCCATAGATTCATCTCTTCCTGTGAAAAAAATAGGTGATGAGCTATTTGTTTAAACGCTCGGGAATAGCTGTGTGGCTGTTACATCTTTAACCTTCCATGCCAGATTTCCCATTTCAAAATTTAGTCTTTTTGGTACACTTATTTTTTATAATTAAATAATAATATTAGTATATAATATTAAACTACTATATTAATTAATATTAATTAATAATATTAATTATTATTAACACAACCCAGTATATAATCTTTTAAAATACAGCATCCATGTGGGCTGGGGTGAATACATCTAGGGGAAGTAGAAAAGCAAAGGACACTGTCAGATGAAAGGATATTCTGAATTATCCATCCAAAAAAAGGGAAAACATAAATCATCTTTGGGAAGAGTCTGAGCCAAGAAATGTACAAGGTGACCTCCAGAGGTCCTTTCCAACCTAATTTACTGTATGATTCTATGAAATCCTAGTTGTAAATGGGATGCATAAACAGAAGCTCAATTCATTTGTATCTTCATTGCAAACAAGGATATATTTGTGGTGAATAAATCTAATCACAGTGTGCGCCTATAGGGAACCTGACTGCAAAAGCTGTGAGGCTGTTCAGTCATCATGTAAGACCACAGGGAAACCAGATGTACCAGGATTCTCCCACTGTGTCTAGTGAAACTCAATCCCTGAGGTATTAAAAGGTTATGGAAAAAAGGGAGCAAATGCAACACATGTACACTAATCCTCTTTTCGGAGTGGAATTTTTAGAGATGGGTTTATGGGGCTAGTACTGTACTCCAAATGGAATTCAACTGCTTCAGTGTAAAGCCCCAAATGTGAATTATGTCAACTCCTGCCCAAGTCAACACTGAAAACATTAAGATTTAACAGGCAGAATGAAAGACCTTGTTGCACACGGAGCTCCCATTGGCATCAGTGGGAGTTTAGGACAAGGTCAAATACAAAATACAGCTTTGGATGCAAGAAGATACATTGATAGGATGGAGGGGTCTCTGCATTGGACCAGCAGTGCACCTTGCACCAGATGGTGTTCATTGGGAACTGCAGCCATGTTAGTCTCCATCTACATCTCCTTCCTTAGAAAAATATTAGCTGAATTATTTATTATGATAACTGAATGCCAAATTTTCATCTGGTTTAAAAACAGCCTGAAGTTGCTGAAATCAGTGCAGTCATCCTGATTTAAATTCATTTTGAACAGAAAACACAAGAGGCTTCATTCTGACCTTGCACCAGCCCTTATACTTCTGTGTAACTCAGTAGAATTATTCTTGATTTCCATTTATATGAAAATCTAAATTGGTTCTTAAAATAGATCCTTTTTTTTTTCTCTCAGTCTTCTACCAGTAAATTATTTGACCTACATCTTAATAAATATTAGGAAAAAATTATTCTCCCCACTCTTATTCCACAAATACACTTCAGAACTTGTGTATTCAACTTAGCCTCTACTATTTTGCCCCCCCAAGATTTATCAACAAAGGCAAAGGAAAACCCACAAGTCACCCCACTCTCAAGGACACCATACTAATATAAAGTGCCTCTTTGCACACTTTCAATGTGTGTGTGCCATACATGACTGATGTACATCTGCTTACCTTTCTGCCTTGTTGTTCTTACTATTTTAGTAATAAAAGCAATCTGTGTTTGTGTCAAACTGTTCCTTAGGAACTCCTTTCACCTAGTCTACATGAGGTTCTATGTATTAAATAAGAACTTCACAGATTTTCTTTTCCTGTCCAAAAGTAACACTGAAATCCCAGTAAAAAGGATTACATACTCTCTATTTCAGACGGGTTAGCAAGGAAATTATTATAGATATAGATAGAAATGTAAAGGACTAGAAATCTGAAATTTTGAGTTTTTCCAGAGGTTTCTCTGCTTAACTCCCAATAGATTTAATAGGAATTGAGAATTAAAATCCATTCTACTTCCAAAGGGATACTGACCTTCCTGTAATGAATGTAAAGTATGTGATCACTTTATGTACAGTACCAAAACAATTTGAAATTGACTGTACATAATAATTGCCAGTCTGCTGCCTTAATATATCATAATGTCAATTGTCGTAACTCAGGACAATGAAAGTTGCCTAATTCAGTGTAAAATACAGGTTTTGGGAAATAAATGCCATAGAATCAGGGCAGAGGCACTGACAGACATACCTTAAATATATTCTTTCATGCAGTAGTAGCTAAGCAATTTGGTCAGTAAGAATTCTATATCCTCTTAGAGCACTGGGTTTTTAATTTTTCGTTATGTGGTGCTGCAACCCCACTTTCCTTTTGTCCTGTGCTTCAGAAGCTGAACCCTGGTATCACAAGAATAAATTCTTGTGGTATCACAAGAAATAAATAAAAAGTAAATAAACTTCATGAGTGAAAAAAGTGTGTTTTTCATTTTTGAAATAGTTAATTCCTGTCACCTGCTTACAGTAACTGTTTCTGGTCTTACTACAAAGGCAGAGAAAGATGTAGTTTTTATGAAACTGGGACATTTGTAAAGAGTATTTTAAGTAGATACATTTCTTTAAACTTACCACCAAAGTAACAGAAACACATAAACTACACTGGTTCTAAAAGTTCCTTCTAGGATGCTCACATTGAACAGACCAGAACAAATCTTCCACCATCCCCTGGTAGAGAGTCTTAAAAAATCCTTTCTCAAAACTTCGATCTAATGCACTTTTTTTCACATCACAGCATACCTAAGCCTTAAACCATAATGCTGAGTCAAAGTCTACTAGACTTGTATCTCTTTATTCATTCTAGCACTTGGAAGTTCAATGTTAAAGTCTCAACATATTATTAGTACAAGCAATTATTCATCCTCTTACTCTTGTATTTTTCAATTTCAGAAGCCCCCAGGCATTAACATGTAGGCCTTTTATATTAAAAAGCATTATTTTGCTTTCTGTTTTGAAAGTGTATCTGTTCAGTAGAAGCCATATTTAAATATCCATACCTCAAATTAACAGATTTTTAAGTAAAGGTTAAAGAGCTTAAGGGTTGCAAACCTATCTCACCTTAAAAGAGTTTTAGTTTAAGTATGTTCATAATTGCATTTCAAGACTGCCAAGTATACCAGAAGTCTGAAAGTTTAATAATTAAGGCCTTTACTTTCACTCTCTCCAACTTCTCACTGTATCCATCAAAGGTTATCCCAGCTCCATTTATTGCCTAACTGGGTTTGCCTAAATTGGTCAAAAATTAATTTGAATCTAACCCTGTAATTCCACTAATTTTATGTTTTCAACGGTCTCTGTCTGGCTGTGAAGGTAGAAAATAACTTCTTACATTCCGGCAACAAGTTTTTCTTCTTATTTCTTGTGTCTTACTCCAGAATGGCCATTAAGATACCTTCCCTTTTTAAATTTTTGTTTCTCTTCCCTTTTTCTACTTCTCTTCCAGCATCACCAGGCTTTCCCAAGATGTGATCCATGTTTTGGTAACTAATCTACATGGGAATATAAATCATCCTTGAGCAATTGCCACCTCTTTATGTCTGAAGGTCTTCCATCTTATTTCAGCTTGCCAGCATTTCATTGTGTTCCATGGTTGGCCTTGTGGCAGTGTCCTTTGAAAATTCAGTACACTAAAAAGGTTAGGAGAAAAGAAAGAACTTCTTTCTTTTCATCAACATAGAGCATGCAGGTTGAAACAGATATATCTTGAAAACCTGTAATTTGAAAGAGAATTCATAAGTTTTACATAAATTCTTCAAATTGCCAGTTTTGTTATGCATGCATATTTATGAAGAAATATTATACATAATAGACAGATACAGTATATCAACTAAATGTTCTGTTAGCTTTTGAAGCATTACATTAATACCAAATTTACAATGCAGCACAGAATTACACAACAGGTATGTTTTACTTGGTTACTGCTGGTACTGTACTGTGAGGAGCTGGTATGTTGACTCATTAAAAGAGCATATTTTTGTCCACGTACATATCTCAGATTAGGAAAACGGGATTAATAGTATTTGGATCTCTTATTTCTACTTTTTGTTTTAATAATGGAGAACAAATAAGTACAATGAGACTTAATGAAATTATGCAATGAGGAACTGTAAGAGCTTAAGAGGTAGTTTAATTATCTAAAATATTACTTGAGCAGAACTCAAAAAAGGACACAGATATCTCTCACTGCAGCAACAGAGACTTATCAGTGCTAACTTTTCAATTGACATTTGACATTTGCCCTTCAGACGTGAGATCACAGGCTTCCCTTTCACATAGAACTGACCAAGAGTGTGCAGTGCAGAATCCCAGTGGTCCAGATGTGAAACAGAGCAGAACCTAAATGTCTTGCTTCCAGCAATGTCCCTACAAGAGTCTGAGCTGAGTGGTGTGTTCAGGTAACTGCACTCAGCAGCAGTGCCGAGTCCAGTCAATGCCCAAATGCTGCAGGAAACCCAGCTTTTTTTCCACTTAGTACTTACTGACATTGTACAAAATAAAGATCCGGAATTCAAGCCCAGTCTCCCACCTCCAAAAAAAGTTCTCTAAAGCACTAGACAGTACAGTCCTGGAAAACATGGTCTCCTGTTTATCCTGGACTCTTCAGAGTCCATAAAAATGCAAGAGCAATGAGAGAGGGAGAGTGGGATGTGGGCAAATAAGACTGACTTCCATTATTCAGATACCTGCCTCTTAGGGCAAGGCTTAGGTCCAGGTCTCAGCTCCATAGCCTGACATTATGTAATAAATCAGAAAACAAAATACAACCAGCATTAAACAATCTGTGTAGCTGGAATCAGATCCCATGGATTTCTCCTGCCAGAAGACTGTCTTATCTAGCACAGTGAAACATCCTGATTCTGCTCAATGTTTCACTCTTTACTTTAAATACCACACTCAAACATTGCCTGACCACATGCAAATACTAGTCCAATTTAGCAAAAGATGCTGCCATTTGCTACTATTAGGCTTGACTAGTTTTGTAGGTGACATTTCAAAAAAAATGTTTATTCTTTCATACCTCCATGAAAGAGGCAATGCAGTGGTAAATTAATATTTACAGTTTTAGAGTTACATCAGAGCTGGATTCATGCAGTTCCTCCTACTGTGCCCTCACAGTGCTGTTCTGATAATATCTGCAGAATTCAAACTGTTGTGTTTCTTAACAAGATGACCTGCCTTTATTGAGAGAGATTGTTCTCCTCATCTCACAAGTACAAAGCTTATTTCTCTTTATTCTACATATAAATAAGATTATTTCATGTTTAATATCCAACAAACTGACAAAATGGGACCATGGCATAAGGTTCTAGGTATCAAATTATTTGCAGTGAACAGTTAACAGCTGATCTGACATGAATATCCAAAACTATTTTCACTTTCTAGATCATAAGAGCTGAAGCTTGGCAGTAGAACATATAATTGTGGTAACTGTTGAAAACAATGTTCACCCTCCACCTGAGACATTACAGATTTGACTCTCCATTGTCTCAATTTTGTGCATTCAAAGCAATTATCATTCAGCAGTATGTAAAACAATTTATATCTTCTTTGCAGAGCTTTAAATCAATACAGAGTCATTAAACACTATATAATACACGTATATATACATGTATATAATATCCACCCATCCATATATATATATACACACATATATATATGTATGTATATATATGTGTGTGTGTGTATGTGTGTATATATATATATATGTATGCATGTTTATATATCTATATATATATAAAAAATGTGTATACTGTATGTATTAACTTAAAACTTGAACAATAGGTTTTTAGGATGACTAATGCCTAGATGTGAACTGGTCATATCAGCAAAAAATAAATATCTCTTACATTGACACTGTTAATTTTTGTCCCTAAGCACAGCCTAAAAGATGGCTTTGAAAGATGTCAGTGACAGTTATCCTATTTTATCCTATTATTTTTAAATCCCCCCTCAGTATATTGCTAGAAATAGAAAATTCTATTGTCAAATAGTCTCTCTAATCATACAACATACTGTCCATTCCATGGTTCACCTCTAACATACCTTAAAGATAGCAGAAAATGGAAGTATTTATATATCCCAGCTCTAGAAAAATGATTGATTTGACATATATCCCTATGCACTGATAACAGTCATGCAAATAATTCCATGAGCACAGGGAGAAATGGTGCAGTAACTGCAGAAGAGGCAAGAGGAGCTCAGCAGTGTCGCCGTGGATCAGTTTGATACTGAACAGTCAATAGGATGTGCAGCCTGACACAAAACTAGCATGGCCTTTGCTACCTGCCATTCTGCCCCGGATGCAGAAACCACGCAGTGACATTTCCAGGGTCCTGTCTGGCTGCACAGCTGAGCATAGCCAAGCCTGGTCACCAAGACACCTGAATGAGAAAGGGATTAAAACTCCAGGTCGTGACCAATTTTGACCAGCAGATGAATCACTGTATGCTGAAGCCTCAGTTACAGACCAGGGTCCCTAGGGAGTGGTGGCCAGTCTGAAACTGGAGGCCAGCCAAGAGGAAAAGGTAAACTCTAGGACAAGCAGCCAACACCTACATTCACAAAATTTATAGGAACCTCACCTGCCTCTGAGACCTCTCTGCTCATGTATCAGACTTCACTAAAATCAGCCTTCAGATTTAAAGAGAAGGAAGGGAAGAAATATGCATAAATTCACTTAGGCATTATATAGCTTCATGACAGAAGGTACATGAAAAATAATGAACCATTATCACTCCTTTCATTAGGCCCCAACTACTCCTAATAATCTCTAGTGAACCAACAGCACTAAAAGAGATGGGAGAACAACCTGCTAACCCAGCCAAAGAATATTCTGCATATATCTATACATGCTGGAAAACTATGAAAAAGCTTGGGATAGACTAGGTTTACATAAGAGGTAAAGTTATGTGCATCTCACATAAGTCTGTCTTTGCTTTATACTGGATGCATAAAAATGTTGGACACAACTCAGCTGGAAGAAGTCATCTCTCCCCTGTCTCTCAAGCATTTTCAAGTTTGTCTCTCAAGGCAAGCATTCTCTTCTGTAATGTCACTAACCCCATTCATTTTGCTCCACAGTGTTCCACTGGCGCCTGTAATGGTGATAGGAAAAATGTGTTCCTGAATGCTGTGATTGGCACTGTTAATGACCATGACACTGCAGAGCTGCTCTATGCTTCAGCAGAGTTAGCTGAATTTCCATTTAGCAAGGTAAACCAGGAATATTGTATTGCTGTGGGAAAGCATTTTACTGAAAATCAAATGCTAAAATCGCACAGACAAAAGGACTATGAGACATAGGGGTTCTATGAAACATAGAAGGGGTGAGGTGCACAAAAACCACAAACCACTTTGTTTAAGAAAGAAAATCTACAGGCTTTCTAAAGCTACCAGACAACACTTCCAAAATCACTGTAACAGATTCCCCTACTGCAGAAAATTAACAGAGCTTTCCATGTCAGTGGTGCTGACTTGCAGGAAATCTTGTCTTGTATGGGAATGCTCCCCTTCTTCCTAAAAGACAATGATACAGTGTCATATGGTAAGATAGGAGAACAGTCACTGAAGAGGCCAAGGTTGCTTGGCTGTGCACCAGAAATAAAATATCATTAGCATGACCCTGGGTCAGTGCTCCCAACTCAACTTCTAAATCCCAGAATACCTTCTACCTGTTTCTCACCAGATTGTTTTCATATTATTTGTTAGATAAGCCTCACACAAAAAATCATGCTTTTCACCCATTGGTGATTTAGTCATGAATTCCTAATGTGTTCAACTGTTTTCAAATATTTTGGTTGTTGAATTGTACCACTGTGATGTATTTGCATTACCGTATGTCATGCAGAGAAAAACAAATAGTGAATGGAATGTACTTACAGTAGTTGAAAGACATATTGTATTGTAGATTATACTAAAAGATCTACAATTAATTGCATTAATTAAACAGCAGATGAAAATACATTAAATAAATGAATCACTATTTCTGTAAGACTATTCCTTGTGTCTATGCATATGCTTCAACAAATCCCATCTACAAGATTTTTAAGGAATGGTATTTTATTTTTTGTATAGAGAAAGAATAAAGTATTCTCCCTCCTGTTCCACATTCAATTACCAAAACACCAACAGGCTTTCTGGCATAGAAAGAGAGTGAAGAGACTGGATATAGAAGGAACTCCACTAAGCTTGGTTCACATTCTCTTGATGTTCCAGCAAGAGGTTCTTTCTCCTCCCTAGGTGTGCAGGTAAAAATAGTCTTCCTGAGGTCAGTAGATCAGGGTCCTGCTGTAGGCACTGCTACTGAGGCATCTTTACAGTGCTGCCCATATTAACTAAAACTGTTAATGTAATAAGAATTTCAATGCTTCCCACAAGCAAAACTGCAAGTTCAGAATAATTCACACTAAAAGACTTGTTATACATACATACAAAATAATGACCATCCTCCACTATGAAAAAAATCTACCCAAACAACCCAAAACTTGAACTAAACAAGTTGCATAAAGATTACATATTGAATATTACATTATTTACATATTTGCATGGAGAGATCCAAGATGAAAATATTAGAGAAATACTCTCAAGTGTTCTCAACCATTCAAAAATACTATCTCAACAAATGTATCTTCTTGAAACCACTTCTTCAGATACTATGAAGTTCCTTTTTCTTTCCTTCCATGGAGCTCAGTCATTGATCTGCATTACTATGGATGTGACTGGCTTTATCTTTTTTAAGTTATCACTCATTCTTGGCTGTGAAAACAAGCATTTTGGTAATTCTTCAGCACAGGACAATACATATATGGTGCACAAACAACAGAGACAGCATATGAACCTTTCTTTGACTCACTAATACTCTTTTTTCTCTTTTTTCCTTCTACTCATATATGTAAAGCCACCATTCCTGAAGTCCAGCAATTTAAAAATGCACCTTATCTTTCTGCAGGCACAAGTAATTAGCAATGAAATTTAACATTGTTAATTACTCATGGCCACCATCAAGTTAATTTTCAGTTTTAAGTACCTGATATGCAAGTGAAGTCAAGTAATTCCATGTCCACACTACCTAAATTGCACAATAACTAAACTTAACACTGCAACAATGATGTAGCAGTTTATCTACAAAACCTAGACGCAAAAGATGTGTCCAGTCTTTCAAATGCAGTCCTAGTGAACAAACTGGTAAAAGATATTTAGAAGCCTAAGGATACAGGTAAGGATCTAAAGGGATTTTTAGAAGCATATAGATGCCTCACTCCCATTAGTCACACAGAGCAGTTTTCCTCTGCAAGACAAAACATTATTCATATGTTTGTCAAATAAGTGTATTTGCATTTAAATCTTCATTTATTCCTTTGTAAAAGTGCAATATAGATCTACTTTTAAGAACCAAAATTAATTTTCAAAGGCAACTATGAATTCTTTCATACTGAATTAAATGTTTTTGAGAAATATTTATAAAACATCACAGGGTGTGGCTAAATGTTAACATTAAAAAATGTAATTATTATCCTTAAGAATTGTTATAGTCACATGAATATAATTTTGTTGTAGGTGAAAACGTGCATCACTTATGCAGAGACCACTAAAGAAATTTTCAGTGTGGGGTGAAATTTACGTTTGTGTCGAGAGCCAACCCAGGAGCCAGACACTGCCAACAAATGTCTTTCCTCTGAAAACACTTTACTAAGGATAAGAACTAAATATATTGCAGGTGACATTCTCTATTGTGCAGGGGTCCCACACAGGTCTCTGTATTATATAAGTCCTACTTAAATACTACTCCAAAGCTGCACAGATCTACTGCACAGGCAAGAAAGTTCCCTTGAAAAAATTCCTTGAGCCCTTTGAAAAGGATGAACTTTAGTAGCATCTATCACAGTTTCTCAAGCAATACATAAATCTTGTGCTGGCCTCTGCACAGGGGTGGGCACATCTTGTAGATTAGCTCTCCTGTGTTGTAGAAATATTGGAAAATCCTACAGCACTTAAATTTACATTATGTAGAATGGGTTGACACCGCATATATACAAATTTTAAGACATTAGTTACTGAAATGTTCAAGACAAAAGGGACTTGAGTATTTTAGATTTTAGCTATTGACAACTTCTGGCCCCATGCTGAAATCCTCATTCCACTGAAATAATTGAGAGACATTACTGACCTTAGTGAGGACAATATTTCACCCCATCTTTCCAACTGTCATCACTAGCCTTTCTTCTTACACAGTATCAAACTCAGACTCCATTAGTGAGATTTCTCAGTGTCAGACTTCTCAAAAACCTCTTCCATTCTGAGGAAAAGGTTCAAAACACTGGGAATCATCCAGCATCCTCACCTGGTTCACAACGGTAGTACAAAATTTCAGGGCACATATCCTCAAAAGAAATAGATGGCAAGTACCCCAAATGCTGCTTACACACCAAAAAATTCCTCTGCAATAGTTTTAACTGTGCCCCGTTTCTGCACTCAGGTTCCTGGCTCCTTGGCCCTGTGCACCCAACCATCACCTCGTGGGAGTGAACTTCCCAGACCTGCAGATGATATCAAAGACTGAGAATATCAAAGTAGGGTTCTCCAAAAATACTGTCTTGATCTGGAAATGGACGTAGTGGATCTAATTAACTAAAAAGTGTTCCTTGGTCATTCTTGAATATAACCTAATTTTGAAAAAAACCCAAAGACTTGCAATACAGAATCCTCAGTCACCACCAACAACGCTGAGTATTTCACCAGTTATTTTCTTGGCCATGATAATTAAATAACTCAAACAGGAGAAAATGAAAGAGCTCTGTACCATAGCTCTCAAGAACTTTATAGCAGAGCTGTCCAAACCTGGAGATGGTTCTCATCTTTGATCTAAATCAGAAAATCAGCAAAATTGTCTTTCTTCTCTCATTTTCTAGTGAAAGTTCTAATCAATCTGCTGGTAACTCTAATGAGGAACATGAACCCTCTTGTGCTTGTACTCCACTTACATGCTTTCCTTCTACCCTTCCTTTATGGGGCAGAGCAGTACATAAGTAGGAAAAGAAAAAAAACAAAAAGTCAAGGAAAGATATTTATTTCCCTAAGAGTAATCACTTCTGATATGTTTGTTTGGGATCACAGGTCCTCTGTGTTTTGGAGTCTCCTTTGTGTTGCCCTTAGAGTTACCCCCCTTATACTGTGTGGTGGGCAATTTATTAAAGATTTAGGATCTTTTCTTGTGTCAAAACCCCAAGAAATTCTTCTTAGCTACCCCTAATCCACTCACTTTGCAACATGGGCTGCCTCACACTTTTTTTCCTGAAACTTTCATATCTCTAGGCCAGCTATTTTGAAGAACTAGCTAGCACAGATGTCATCACCTGTCCTTACATAGCTCTTCTCCCTGCCTTCCAATTGTTCTTACTTCCTGGAGCCATCTTTGTCTGACATCTGCCTTCACCTTCCAGATTCTCAGCCTCATGACTCTTGGATTTTTTTTCCCTACATGGAGGACGTGACCTGCTACCTGTGAAACAGGTAATGAGACATTATGTCACTCCACTCTCTTACTTTGTGACAAAAGTTTCTGTTGACTGACTCTACCCTTACAACAAACAGAA
This sequence comes from Pseudopodoces humilis, assembly GCF_049639895.1. Taxonomy (NCBI): domain Eukaryota; kingdom Metazoa; phylum Chordata; class Aves; order Passeriformes; family Paridae; genus Pseudopodoces; species Pseudopodoces humilis. The sequence continues at coordinate 47,433,759 of NC_142204.1, read as the reverse complement.
TGGAGTTCAAGCCATATCATGGATTTGTGTCTCAGAATGAGATAACCTGTTCCCTAATGCATCTATTTCTCAGCAATGATAGGAAACTAACTTTGTTATGTGTCACTTCAATCTTGATATCTGTATTTTGTTGAACAAAATTAGAACACTTGTTCTCAGGTTACGCCTATGAAGACAAATGGATTTATGCTGAACTGGTGGTTGAACACTGAATGAATTCTGAAGTTCACAGATTACTTCTAAGTAGTTTGCTACATGTCTAAAAGGAGAGCAAGTTTTAAAATGTTATATAGCAACAAATTTTGTAACATCTCTAAAAGAAAGCCCAGACAGAAAAAAGTTAAATCCTACGGCACTGGATCTATTTTTTTACAATGATGATTGTGTTGCATTGTTTACTCCTAAAAACATCATCATTCTTACACATATCAGAGTGTATTTGGTCCTGACCATGACCATACTACAGTCATTCAGTACCACATATTATAAATCTTCCTAATCCTACTTTGCAAATGTTTCATTTTCATGCATGGCATTTAGAGAACTCTTTGCTACATTAGACAGATCATTAAAGCTACTTCCTTGCCCTTCACATTTTAAGAATTACTTCAAAGGTCATTGTTTGTGTCACTGTGGCTACATATATTTAACAACAAAGAAAGGATGCCTGGAGGGTATCTGCATAGCTTAGGTGATTGTGACATGAGAAGTGCAACTTGTACTAACTTTAACAACCACCCAAAATGCCAGTTTTTCAAAAGGGACCTAACACCTGCCACCCCATAGATGGGCACCATCATGTCCTCATAATTACATTTGCAGAAAAGAATTTAAAATCGTGTGGTACCTAAGCTTTGTGTCAGTTTTCTGCCCAAGAATAAATTTTATCTGAAACAAGTCACATGGTTAAAATACTGCAATGTTGGTTTTAAATAAGTGTATTTTCCAGTGGTTGCAGACCTCTAGGCTTGGTCAGGCTACTACTGAAGCTAATTTTGGCAACCAATTCCAACGCCTTTTAGTGAATGTCAAAAAAAAAAGAACCCAAAACTGATGACAGCCTTAAAAAATGCCTGTAGTCTACTAACGGGCTCAAAGATGTGACACACATTATGAATCAACCCTATAAATCTGTCCCACAGAAGGATTTATTCTGGCTTGAATGGAAGCTCCCAGAGAAGTTCCTCAGGATCCAAATCTCTCGACCCAAAACAAGCTGTTCCTCAGCTGCCTTCCAGCCAAAGCCAATTACTCTTGGGGCACGGCTTTCGTGTTCCCACTTCTCCCGGATAAACTTCCATACAAACCGAAGAGGCGGGAGGGCGGAGGGATCCCAACCCTTCCCGCTTCCTCCCGCTTTTGCCGCGGTGGCACCAGCGAGGGTCAGTGCCAGCGGGTGCGGGGGCCGGCGGGAGGCCCCTGCGGCGGCCCAGGCCACAGCCCGCCGCCTCCCGGCGCCGCCGCCCCGGCCCACCGGCCCGCATGACATCATCGGGACGGCTCGGGATCGATCCCCGCCGGCCGCCGGCTCGGGCGGGCGCTCCTCCGCGGCGGGCGCCGCCGCCGCCCTGCGCGCCGAGGGGGAACGCCGGCCCTGCCGCGGACGGAACAGGCTGACACCAGATCCGTCCCCGCCGCCATGCAGCGAGCGCGCTGACAGCTCTGCGCCGGCTTCGGGCTGCGCGTCGGAAAGCTGCTCCACGGGCTGCCGGGGGGAAAGGTGCGGTGTCCTCACGGCCCCGCGGCGAATGCGCCCTCCGCGAACAACGGCACTTGTAAAAGGAGCCCTCCCTGGCTCGGGGGTCAGGAAGAAGGAATTCACCGGGTGGGAATCGGGAGGAAGGAAAACGAGCCACCAGCGGGAGGATCAAGCAGCGGCAGCTGAAGAAACCGCCCGGTCCCTCTCCTGACAGGCTGCGACGCGCAGCGCGGCGGGCGCTTCCAGACCCCCGTTGTAAGCGAGTGGGGCGGGAGGGGGAGCCCAGAGGCATAAACAAGGAGCGCAGGACCTAATTCCTTCCCCTCCCTCTCCTCACTGGCTTGCCCAGGCTCGCCAATAAATCCAGCTCGGCTATACATCGCGATGGGAACGTGCTGCCAAGGAGGCTGCCTTCCCGTCACTGAGGATGCTGCCTTCCCCTCACTGAGAAGGCTGCTGCCGCCGGGGCTGCCTGCACACCACTGAGGACGCTGCTGCTACCGCGGAGGTTGCCGTGCCCTCTCTGAGACAGCAGCAGCTGCCGCCGCCGAGCTCGCCGTGCCCTCATTGAGGCGGCCGCCGCCGCTGCGTTACAGGGAGAGATTGTGGCGCTGCGACAGGGGAGGACGGGGCTCGGCGCGCAGGGGGGAGGCGCGGTGAGCATGCGCCGCCCGAGCCACTGACTGGATCCTCAGCCAAGGTACCGAGGCAAAAAAAAAAAAAAAAAAAAAAAAAAAAAAAGAAATTTAAAAAAAAAAAAAAAAGGAAAAGGATTGAGAGAAAGAAGAATGAGTGACGGTAGAGGAGAATAGGAAAGATCGCCAGGGTAAAGCAGCCCCCGGTCGGCGGGAAGGAGCAGCTCTGGCATGTGGGGATCTCCGGCACCAACAGGTAGGAGGAGAGGGGCTGGGGGCTCCGAGGGCTGCCGCGGCTGCAGGTGCGTGCTGGGAGGGCTCTCCCGCTCAGGGGTGCGGGGCTTATTTCCAAAGAAGTGGCATGATGGAAGCCCTCACAGACAATGCCTCTTCCGCTCTCCCCAGCTCCCCGCCGCGGGGGGCTCTCGCACGGCTCCGGCAGATGCGGCTGATGCCAGGCAGCGGCACCCGGGCTGCCTTGCAGCGCGGCGCAGTCCAGCCCTGCATGGCCGGGCGTGGGGGAGCGGCTGTGGCCGTGAGTGCGTGTGTCAGCGGCGGTGTGAGTGTGGCAGCAGTGGCGGTGCACAGCGTGCGGGCTGTGTGTGCGGAGGCAGGGCCGGCCGCCGCGGGGACAGCTCCACGGAGGAGGGGGAGCGGCGGGGCTGGCGGGAGGGGGGAGGGGGAGCCTGATTTCATGGTTTTAAAACGATGCCATGATCTGATCAGCCTCTGTTTACACAGCAGCAATCAGGCTCTTTTGTGGACGGTAAGAATGCAAGGATTTTGCTGGGATTCAGTGGGAATATCCTTTGTACACCCGAGGTGGCATAGGAAACACTTCGTGTGAATAACGAAGGAGCCTGATCATGCCTGCTGTGGCTCCTGTCCCTGGCTCTGGAGGGAGAAAAAAAGAAAAACAAAACAAAACCAAACCAGGAGGGAAAAAAAAAAAAACCAAACAAAGGCAGCAACAGACTGTTCTTTATTTTATTTTATTGCATGAAACGTGTTCTGGTACGATTCACTGGGAGGATTAATGGGAATCGCGGAGCCCTAATTAGCTTGAAAAAAATAAAAAAAAATCCCAAAACCCAAAAACAATTTATGTGTTTATTTAAGCATAACCAAAACTAGCCCTCCCGAAAGGATGGGCATTATATCTTGGCTGTGCTGCCTATTTTTGCTCAGTATTTACACTGACCGTTGCTTATTATGAATTATGCCGAGGCTTTAACAATTTGCATTAAAGCACGGGGGAAGGAGGGGGGAGGCCGGGGGGACGACACCCTAAAGCATACTGCTATCGACTGTCTAGATACCTGTTTCTCTTAAATGATAAAATTATGGTTTATAGCAGGGAGGGAGGGGGATAGTGAATACTGTTTCTCACAAAATGCATAAACTAACACTGTGTGATTAATGTGCTTTGGTGACTTGGGTTAAAAAACATAAATTCTGCAGGGTTTCTTTGGGTGTGATCCATATCAACACAGCAGTTACCTCTTAAAACATTGACAAATACTGTAGCCATAAAATAAATGTAGGTAATGTCAAAGCATCAGCAGTCTTTGGGGATTTTTTAAAAAATATGTCAATGATTAACTCTTAGGCTTGCAAACTGGGAATCTTTTGATTCATAAAATCTCTGAGGCTTTAACTGTGGAATTTAATGTGCTACCAAATATAAGGGGCATTGGTCAGTCGTGAAACTGTAACATGCCAAATCTGCCAATAGTCAACCATACTAAATAGTCAGAAAAAAAAAAAGCCTCATGTTTTTTAAAAATAAACAATAGTACTCAAATTTACAACTTCATTTGGTTCTCCATAAATTAACATCTTTGTTAGCACTTTCTGACATCATTTTGTGTTAACTTAAGAACTGATAGCTCGATTTTTTTTCAGATATTTTGATGGCATGACAAATCAGAAAGAAGAGGATGTACTGTATGACTAGACACAAGATCAGTTCTGTTTGTGGATTACATTTTCAGTAAGATGTATGGATCTATTTTTTCCTTGTTCTTAAATATAGATCATGAGACTTGACTGAGGCAATATACATATCATCCATCCATCTATGGCGAACTACAGCCATGCAGCTGACAACATTTTACAAAATCTCTCTCCTTTAACAGCTTTTCTGAAACTGACTTCACTGGGTTTCATAATAGGAGTCAGTGTGGTGGGTAACCTTCTGATCTCCATTTTGCTAGTCAAAGATAAAACCTTGCATAGAGCTCCTTACTACTTCCTGTTGGATCTTTGCTGCTCAGATATCCTCAGATCTGCAATTTGTTTCCCTTTTGTTTTCACCTCAGTAAAAAATGGCTCTACGTGGACGTATGGGACTCTTACTTGCAAAGTGATTGCCTTTTTGGGGGTTTTGTCCTGCTTTCACACTGCTTTCATGTTATTCTGCATAAGCGTCACGAGATACTTAGCTATTGCCCACCACCGTTTTTATACGAAAAGACTGACCTTCTGGACTTGTTTGGCTGTTATCTGTATGGTGTGGACTCTCTCTGTAGCCATGGCTTTCCCCCCAGTTTTAGATGTGGGCACCTACTCATTCATTAGGGAGGAAGACCAATGCACTTTCCAGCATCGTTCCTTCAGGGCTAATGATTCCTTGGGATTTATGCTTCTTCTTGCCCTTATCCTCCTAGCCACACAGCTTGTCTACCTCAAGCTGATATTTTTTGTTCACGATCGCAGGAAAATGAAGCCAGTCCAGTTTGTTGCAGCAGTGAGCCAGAACTGGACTTTTCATGGTCCTGGAGCGAGTGGTCAAGCAGCTGCTAATTGGCTGGCTGGATTTGGAAGGGGTCCCACACCTCCAACCTTGTTGGGAATCAGGCAAAATGCGAACACCACAGGCAGGAGGAGGCTACTGGTTTTAGATGAATTCAAAATGGAGAAGAGAATCAGCAGAATGTTCTACATCATGACATTCCTCTTTCTGACCTTGTGGGGTCCCTATTTGGTAGCCTGTTACTGGAGAGTTTTTGCAAGAGGGCCTGTAGTACCTGGGGGATTTCTAACAGCCGCTGTCTGGATGAGTTTTGCCCAAGCTGGAATCAATCCTTTTGTCTGCATTTTCTCCAACAGGGAGCTGAGGCGCTGTTTCAGCACAACCCTTCTTTACTGCAGAAAATCCAGGTTACCAAGGGAACCTTACTGTGTTATATGAGGGAGCATCTGTAAATCTTTAGCCTTGTGAAACACTACCATTCTCTGCTAAGCAATTGTGGCCTGTAGCCATGTCTTGAGGAGAAAATCAAGAACGGGATGTCAGCAGCTGTAAGGATTTGGGCAACATTCTGCAGTCTTTGCAATAGCTCACCTCTAATCCTGTTTTAAACCTAAACATGTTCCTGCTGACCACTGCTGAAGGTTTGTAATTAAGAACAAAGGACTGAACTACTGCCCTGAATTCCTTTATGTGGTTGAAATCTAGATTATGAAAGTAGCAGGTGCTAAGTATCAGTGCTAAATGCTGTGTATATCACTACATAAAATAAGAACATCAAAAAGATTAGCATTGGACATCTTAATAAATTAAGTTGATATGAGGTTAATGTGTTGATAAAACTAATTTTAGACATCTGAAGACCTTTAAAACATTTCATACAATTATTATTTTGCAAAGACTGAAAACTGGGGACTCAAGTACTGTAACTGATTAAAGATGTGCCATGCATTATTGGATTATCACACTTACAAATCTGTTTGCCTTGTGAGTAAGTTTTGGGGAGCATTCCAAAGCAGTATATTTGTTCAGATTTTGACTTTAAGTTTTTTTTCTCCAAATATATTACTCTTTCTAATTACCATTTTCCTTAACAGTGAAATTACTAACATTTAACTGTATTCTGTGTTTTTTGCTGATTTGGTATAAAGTTTAATAGACTCTTATTTATATTTTTTAAAAAGCTAGATATCAGTCTGTTAGGCAACGTTAATGATAATATCCAGTCATAATTGAACAGTTATAATTATACAGAATAAACACATGTTGCCTTAAAGGGTTATCTAGTATCTTCCATTTTGTTTAGCATTGAAGCAAATAAGCAAGGAAAATTGAATCGATAACTCTGGTCAGTCATTTGGGAGTGCATGAAAGATCACTTAGTCCTCTTTTTTCCTTTTTACTCCAATGGTTCCCAAAATCAATATGCACATCACTGGGATTATGTGATTTTTTTCCTAGGTGTGCCGCCCTTTCTAGTTTGTTCTGGGAGACACAGGCAGTTGATGTATGTTTATATTTTAAGACAGCTGTCATGGGGAGACCGCAGCCTTAGTATGATATCTTGCACAATTTGTGAAGCATTTATTCTACTGAAGGCACAGTCTTGTTTATATTTTCTGCACATTTTGGTGTATTGGTTGTTTTAAATTATTTAAGTTTTAACTTGTGAAAGCATATAATATGATTTCTTAGTATTTTAGAAATACATTAGAGTCTGTGAGTCTTTCCTTCTTTAAGATACAGATGTGTGGATTTCAATATAAAGTTGCATTTGCCAAAATTTACCTGTGTAGCTTGTTAATTTTCTTGGAATAAAATTTTACATTTTTCCAGTTATACAATTAACCTTTTTTATTTTGTCTAGTGAGCTAGCATGAAGTACTGAGAATGTAGCCATTATGAATTATTATCCTTTGCAGTCACTGTATTCCCAAACTGTAAATGCATGAATGATGGGGACCACAGGATTGATAAATTATATTATCTGCAGTAGCACTATTGTGTAGTTTATCATAATTACCCATCTATCTGTTCTAATATGTCAGTTATATTTAAAGTTACAACACAGTATTTGACATTAACTTCACAGTTTAATTTTGGAAATGTGTATAACTGAAGCACAAAATCATGAGTTGATCAGTCATAAAGAATGCAGATTTTTCTTAATTTTGGGATAGACAAGACTAGAGGTCTTAATTTAGTATTTGTATATCTTGTCCTTTGTTGTAGTTTTATGACCAGCAAGTTAATGTCTACGTACACAAGCAGCAGTCAATAATGGAAATGTTTAAATTTGTATGATAGCATTATACAACATATGCAACAATTCAGACAGTTGTGTCTATATGTGATCAGACAACTTGATCAAAGATTTGGTGAGCAATCTGTTTGACCTCACTTACACTTTCATACTGAGGTTGATCAGTTGAGAGGCATGGCTTTATATACTGTGTTGAAACAGAAAAATTGCTAAAATAATGAGTCCTCATCAGTATAGGAATGTTTCAGAACGTGATTTTAAATGGGACCAATAAACTTCTACCAAAAGGACATTTTTATTACACTGAAAAAGGCTTTGAAATTAAGGTAGTTAAGCAATTGTCAAAGATAGCAGGAGTGAATAAAAACTGAATCGTATGTTGAGAAAAGTTCTGAAAGTCATCCCACTTAAGTTTATTAAAAGGTTGATTGGCAATAACTTCAGTCTAATTTCTTTAAAATAGTAACCTTTACAAGGAACATTGATATTACATATTGTAATAAAGAACTACATGTAAATAAAGTTGTAAATATTATATAGTTGTAGAAGTAGTCAGTTCTGAGGATTAGCCAGAAAATTTTCGACTGAAATTTCAAAAGCTGCAAATCTGGGGCCTGACCTAACTCTTAATAAAGTCAGTTGGTGTTTTCCCATTAACTTCATTTGGAGCAGAAGCAGGCCCTAGCATTTCTATAGTACTATACTTCTGAAATACTAAGAAGGCTGTGTTTACTATGCAGTGGGAAAAGAAAAAAAAATTTAAATTATTTCCCTGGAAGTTTTGCAAGCAGCAACTGATGTAAATTAAAATAATAAACAGTAAACAAGTCTGAAAGCAAATATTTTGATAAATGTTTTTCTTTTGATATGAATATAATTCCTTTGGCTATATGACAATACTGTATTGCTATCTGAGAAAGGGCAAGTACTTTTTATTAAGTGGATTTTTAGGATTGTGCCAGTAAGAAATCTTGTGACAGAAGTATTTAGTTTTATTTTTCTCCAGCATTAAAAGGACAAGGGGATGTTCAGTGAAATTAAAAGCCAACATATAAAGTAACATTTTATGCAAAGTTATTACTCAGTGGAACACACTGGTACACAATGTCAAGTAGTTTTAGAGAGATTCCTACAAGAACTGTATGTATACATGAATTAAAGCAGTGCTTGCACTTTTTGCCATCAGTGTCATTTTGATCCTAGTCAGCATATCAAAAGTAATGTATTAAGGTATAAATTCAAAGGAGCAAAAAGGTTCATTCCAATTCAGTACACTGTTGGGTCACAGTATGAAAAGCCTTTTGCTTTCATTTTAGTACAGGAGTTAAGCTATTGCCAAAGCTAGAATACAGGGCTGGTAGATTAGTCCTTTTCAGAATAGCAAAGAGTATCACACTATTTTATATCTGCATTGATCTTTAATGCTCATGGGTAATGTGAAGTCAATAGTTTTAATTTTCTGATGAGAGAGAAAAAAAAAGAGTAGGTTCCCTAAAGAAAAGGCTGGCTACCCCTGTTCCTTTCCTGCCCTCTGTTGCCCTGCCGGTCCTTCAGCAGATTCTCCCTCAATGCTTCTACAAGAGTGAATGTTTCATACACTGAGTACTGTATTTCTCCTGCTCCTTGAGAAGTGTCTCTGCCATTCCTCCTCCCCAGCAGATAAGCTCCTGCAGCAGTTTCCCAGGGTCTGTCAGTGTCTGGGTTCCCTTCCTGAGGATGGAGATGGATTGCCAGTATCTTCCAGCTCAGCTTCCTTTGTAGTTCATGGATCTTAGGACGTTTGGCTAGCCCACTGAGTATCTTTGTCTTTTGGCTTTGCTCATGAAGTACATGCTGTTTATATTGTGCAGAGAAAAATGAGAATGGGGAGGGGGTAGCAGGAAACAACTTTCCCTTACACAAATTTTTCACAAGGAAACCACTGTTTTTGTTGCACTGCCCAAGAGCACATAGTATTTTAAAAGTGTTAATTACCCTCTAAATAAATAAAATGTACAATTAGCCAATTAAGTCAAGGCTTTTGGTACAGCTACAGTCTTACTATAAAATGGCTTTTTGTCAGTCTCTAGGCCTTGGGGCCAGAGGAGTCCACTCTGTCTATCTGCTTTTAAGTTCATTGTGTTTGTTCACTTGTTTTGCTTTTGCTTTGACTTTCAAGCATCTCAACATATTATTTATATTATAAGAATCCAGTATTGCAGCAGGTTGTTATTACTCATGAGTTTAAAACGATAATATTAAAGGGAACTCTGATGATTTATGGGGTGAGTTAGGTAGTTTGGCAAGTAATTGGTTTTTAGCAAATGTTAAATAAACCTGTGGGCTGCTGGGCTCTTCCATAGTTACACAGTCAGTTCTTAATTATTGAAACTAACAATGGAGTAGACTAACCCACATAAAGCTAACACACAGGTAATACAAAGCATGTCCACATTAGATAAGAGCTTCCTATGTGTATTACATTTATCAAGGAATAGAGTTAAACTCAAGTAAAAAGTGAGATCAGAAGTTCAAAGAAGAATGGTGGGTGTTTTTCCTTTTTTTCTGCTTTGTTTTAGCATAGCACTGCTAATCTGCAACCTGGGTTACACACCCACATACAACTGAGAGTTGCCTGTACAATTCTGCATAGCACATAGGCAACTTCCTTCTAGTTTATATTCATTGAGAGCTCTGTGAGTGCACACTACTAATCTGATTGACTTTTTAGAGAAAAGAGAAGGCTCAGTCTGAAATACTGTTCTGCAAAATTAAAATTCAATAGAACTCTGCTTTTGTATACTGAAGTGATACTGAGTGTGAAGAAATCAGTGATTTAAATCAGCAATGATCATAAGTATACTCTGGCCATAGCCATTAAAAATAGGACAAGATGACATTTTGCAATGCATATGCAACAAATCAAAGAGTTTGATATTATACATCAAGACTTTATGTGAGTGGGCTGAAAATAGTTCATATTTTACATTTAGAAAAAAGTATGGTGAAGCTATCCATTTAAATGGATAAACTCTTTAACTAGTCAGTGTGGAAAAAGAAGGGTGAACTTTAAAAATTGCTCATTATAAATAGTAAACAGTTTTGGTGGTGTTTTTGTTCAGCTGAACTGTGTAATTATATAACTATATGATGATCAAAGGAGTGTCACAGTGAATAAGTTAGATTTTTCTTTACTAGTCTAGAAAGGAAATAACTATCTTCAGACATTTGAAATTAAGTAATTATGGTCATCTACATGTCTTACAGCATTTAGATAACAAAATAATTATTTACATTTTCTGTACTTATTGATTCATTTACTTAAAGAATAATGTCTTTAGACAGTGAGTTGGCTGATGCAACCAAATAATGGACTTCTTTGTATCACAGGTTTTGTACTATAATTTGTATGTAATAAGCACAAGACATAGAAAACCAGAATCTATCTGATATCAACTTCAAGCTCTGCATTAGGTACAAAACTTCTCCTAGTGTTAGGCAAATTACTGTCTCCAGATATTATTCAAAACTGTTCTGTGCTACTTCACAAGAATATTACTTCACCTTTGTTAAAGAGCAGTCTGGTTAAAGATGTGTATTTTTTTTCATTTTATGACCATCAAGTCCAGACATGCTCACGTCCTTATGCAAATTGAAGAAATTGTTAAAAATACAAAGTTTCTTTGTATTTTTTTTGTATTTTTCTTTGTATTTTTTTATCAGATTCTTGAGATAGTATAAAAGGGTGGCACAGACACTCAATGACTATTCTAGGCAGAAGGTGGAAGGATGCAAAAAAGTATTCATCCCTTTGTAGGAGCTGTTTAAAATCCTGCTGTTGTCCCACAGTGAAGCCACCTTTGTGGAACTGGCCCACCACAGGCCTGCAACCTACCACATATTGATTTAAGCAGGACTTTGCTTGCACATATTCTGAGTACTCATGGGAGAAATTCAGCATTAGCAGAGGTCAGATATTCAATATTCAATAGACAATATTCATAGGCTACAGACAATAGTTGCTTGTCTCCTCAAAACAGAAGTCAAAGAATAGACAGGGGCCAAGAGATAAATGCTTATTGTAAGATGCTTGGGATTTCATGCCCTCTTGGTGCCGTTAGAGGTGACTGAGAAGACTTGTTTCATTCTTGACTTTGCTTGGGGGTTTTTTTGTTTGTTTGTTTTTTGTTTATTTATTTTGAAAATGCATGCCATCTCAGTTGCTCTATCCTATCCCACCGACTGCAAGTTGAACATTTGATATCATACTTAATCAAGTCTATATATTCTTTAAAATACACATCTAATAGTAAAATGTATTTGTAGCTTTGGACTGATTATGCAGATATGTATCACTGTTTGTTCTTGCTCATTTCCATAAGTATTTCCTGTGTTTCAAACACACAAATCCTATTTTTGAAATTAAGGCACTCTACAGTCATGTGTTTCCTGATTTTTCTCTGAAAGCCTTTTAAGTTTTGGATGTTTCTCCTGTTTGGTCCAAAACACTAAATGCAGATTCTTAGGACACTTCACAGGGAACATTTGGTTGCTTTGACTGAAGGACTATTTGGACATCATGAAACTGGAAATTTAGGTCCTGAATAATAATTTATGGTAATGACTGGGCTATAGAATTGATAGTGGTGGGACTGCTGGTATAGGATATTTTGGTAACCGTGGCTTTAAAGAGCATCGTAAGACATCTAGCACAAAGGAGAAATGCTGCTTTTGTAAGATAATTATGTAAATGAAAAGTAAACACACACAAATGAATACAGTTCTATAGGATTTTGATTAACATAGTCATAGCTGTAGCAAGATGGGCATAAACAAAAAAAACAAAAAGAGAAAGTATCTTACCATTGGAAACCTAATCCTTGTAAGTTTGGCTTGATTCCTACAATCACTACTCTAGGAAAAATTTTCCTGTCTTTTGTGGAAACTCAAGACTACAAGATCTTGGTAATTTATATCAATGTTTATGTTTTTTACTTGACTAGTTCTCAGTGAGAGCATGACACAGCAGGACTGGAAATGTAATCTCTGTCATAGTGTATGTGAAAAAACAATCTTTCAGTGGGTTTTGAGAGGGAGTCTATACACACATAGATATATTTCTCAGTCTCTCCAAAATAATGTAGTATAGTTGATACCAAGTAGGGACAGCTCAAGCCCTGGAAGGGCACAATGTATCACACTTGAGTATGATAACTGGGTTTAAAATCAGATGCAAGGAGGGTGAGGGAGATTTAGTAATAGCTTCCTATGTTAATAGTTTTAAATAATGCTCTTGGACTAATTTGTAAACTTCCTTCTAAGTTCCTAAGTAGTGGTAAGGGCATCTGCAGTAAGATAGGGTGTGATGCTGCAGTTGAGTCCTTATGTCCCCCTGTTTTAGGTAGGGGTGGACTGGAAGCAGTACAGATTATAGATTGGTTCTTCCACCAACCACCTAGCATAGTAGTAGCATTCACTAAGCTCATCAGCCTAGAGATCTGCTCCAGATGGATTATTTGGTCACAGTCAAATTTTTGAAATTTTTCTGTCAGTGTTTGCTGTGAGTAGTTCCTGTTCATAAAAGGTGGAACCAAAAGCATATAAAGGGAATGCATATGCTGAGCAAATCCTTTTCAGCCCAGTCTTGGAGTGAGGACTTTTTGTAAGACTGCAGATAGGTGGGGAAGCCTCTTATAGTTTTACCACATCTGTCAGACACTCCTGTTCTTCAGCGTGGTTAGCATACATGCACACAAGGGTCCCACATGGTGTTCTGTCAACATTCAGTCTCCCTTTTCCCTGTACACCAGCAGAAGGACAGACACCATTGTTGTGGAGGCTCTTCACAAACAAGAGGCACTTCGTCCAAGAGACACATTGTCACAAAAGCTGGGATTTGCTGTATCTTTTTGTATCAGAAAAAGCAAATCAAATTTGTATGTTTTGTATTAAAACTTCTTGTTGAAATTTCTTCATGGCATAGTAACTGAAAGGCAGTATCACAAAAAAGGCAATTGCTCCCTCCCAACCAGGAAGACCACCAGACTAACTGGTAAACACACTCTCAGTGGGAATATTATGATCCTTTTTTATCAGTTAAATATTTGATATGATAATAATTATTACAATATTTGATTATACAAAAGCTCTGAAAGGGTTAATTTTCTGCTTTGGCATTTTCCTTATGTAAATACCCTCATTCTATTTCATGCAAGACAGGTTTGGCAAATGTGGATGTTTTGGGTGGTTTTGACATCTAAGTTATGCCATCTAAGGACAAGTGCTGGCTGATGAATAATTTATTCACTTAAATTTCAGAAGAGACTGTGTAAAACTAGCTACCACCAGGGGAAAAAAAAAAAAAAAAGCAGCTGTTTTAAGTCATGCCATGTGATCCTTTAAATATTGGCTTTGGAACCTGGGTATTGTCAAACTCAGCATTCAAACCTAATACAGAATTAGAAATCAAGCTGCAAAGATCATTTCTAGTCACTGACTATAACTACAAAATGTTATTGTTATATATATTCTGTCTTCTTCACAAATATTGAAAAAAATGTGTATGATAAGATCCAGATGGAATATCCTTGACCATACTGAAATTAGTAATAAAATGTCTATAGCTTATAGCGAAGACAGCATTCTATGTATAAACCTTTATTTCTAAAGACAATGTATGTATGCCATACAATTGATGTACATATTATGTACACTTACGCATGGCCAGCATGTCTGAGAAATGAGTTTTTAAGGTCCATTCTTAAGCTTTGCAGTTCTGTTTTCTTTATATCAAGGTCTTCATACTATGCTCGTACAGCACTGAAATCTAAAGTCCTAATTTGTAATTATAATTGTAATTATAATTATAATTGTAATTTGTATTTATATAACCATGGTGCTTGATAGCCTCTTTATAGAAAATTACCACTTTATGTTAGGTTCTGTGAAAAAGCAGCCTCTGTCTAAAAGAAAATAATTAAAAGATAAGAAGGATACAGAAAAGTGGGATTTGAAGAAATTATGAGGCAGTGCTGTTAAGTTTGTTTTGAGGCAGTGTTGGTAAATATGATGAACAAGGCGATCCCAGTATATTCTAGCTTTTTTTTTTTTTTTTTTTTTTTGAGCAAGTGAGATGATTGAAAAGTTTCAAAAGAATTGAAAAATAACAAGGGGGTGGATTCTCAGAAGAGAAGAGCAGCTTGGGAGAAAGTACAAAGGCTGTTCCCTGAAAATGTAATTGTCAGTGATAATTGTCAGTGGTAGTCTGTCAACATGAGCAGATTGGAATCTCTTGATAAAGAGGAAAAGATGATAGGCCAAGAAGAGCAGAATGAAGTCACATTGAAGCTGAGGGAGGAACTACAAATGACTACTGATTCACAGCATTAGTTAGAAAGAGGCAATTAGAGGTCATGTTGAAAGTAACGTTCAGTGGAAACAGTTGGTGAAAGCCAAGAACATTGACTCCAGGTAGTGATTGCAGTGTGAGAGCTTAAAAAGGAGAGGTAGAATAAAATAACAGAATGGTTACCAAAATAAGGGGGGTACAGACCACCGTCCCCTTTCTTTTTCTTTACAAATTAAGGAGGAGACTGCATGATGTCAGAATGGATAGGAGAGCAGAGAGAGGACAGAAGAAGGTGATTAACCACAAAGGAGGTGCTGAGAGTCAGAACTAGTTATTGGAAAGGGTGATGGGAGGTGAGAATAGCTGACAGGAGGCTGGCAGAAAGAACAAATTTGGATAAATGTCCTTGGAGTAACATGGGAAGATGTGGATTGACATTCCAGAAGGTGGAGGACTCTAGGGACAATGGAGAGGATGACAAGAAATGGGAATGGTATCAGTCAGGGATGGAGAAGCACAAAGAAGCACTGAGCAGCTGTCTTGCCAGGAGGATAAGAGCCAGCAGTGAGGGTTGTCCAGACAGGAACAGCTTGTTTATTAGAGGTTCTGCTTATCAGTGACGCTGTGCTAACCCATGGCAAAAGCAAGGGAAGGAATACCAAGGGATTTCAGCCCTTTTGAGGTCTGGACAACTGCCCCCCACCCCCCCACCCCCCCCCATGGATGAAGGGTTGGACTAGATGACCTTTAAAGGGTCACTTCCATTTCCCAACTATTTGATGATTCTATGAAGTGTCTTCTCAGTGTTCTCAAAGTCTTGTAGCTAGTATTATATCTGAGTTCAGTAGAAGCTTGAAGAATGACTGAATAGTTTCCATTATTTACTATTCTTTCCTTTTTAACATTTTAACAGGACTTTCTGCTCTCTTTCCATATTTCTCTTGCTCTTTTTGCAATATGACTACTATGAAAAAATACATTCTTTATGACACTATATATTTAGAGCATGTTGGCCCAGCAATTTTGGTAACTTTCAGACTGAATGATAGCTTTTCAGAACAGTGAAAGTGCAGTTTTAGTGCAATTTGAGAGCACTGCCGTGTTTTATTATCACTGTTTCCCATAATGGTGATATCTTGGTTTGGTGAAGTTACCATTATGATGAAAGCCAGTAGCTTCCAGGTTCTCACTGCAGTTTTGCCACTAAAATCAGTGCATAGCTGACCTTGGCTTTGTATGAACCAACTTTTCAGCTGTTCACTAATCTTAAGCAACTCAAAGACAAGCTCCCAGTT
The DNA here is from genome assembly GCF_049639895.1 of Pseudopodoces humilis. NCBI lineage: Eukaryota > Metazoa > Chordata > Aves > Passeriformes > Paridae > Pseudopodoces > Pseudopodoces humilis. The sequence goes on along the minus strand of NC_142204.1, from coordinate 47,417,788 downwards.
TAAGACACTAGTGAATCACTAGTGAATGCAACACCCTTAAATATAGGTTCTATTACTGTTGTTTGTGTATAGGTGGTAAAATTGATCAGAAACGTTTGACTTGTTTTTCCAAGTTTTGGTCTTCTGCAGGAAATTTCAACTTACATGTCTCAGACTTTTCCTTCCAGAGAAACTGAAAATATTCTTCAAAGTTCTGTTTCCTGACCACTCTTTAAGATTAGACCCAGCAGTACTTGCAGGTAATCTTTCAAAAATGAGGTAACCAGATTAGTGGTCAGCTTGAAAATGTGTGCTAAAAACTTTTTTTTTCTGGATAGTTTTCCAATTAAATTAAATGGCTAACAAAATAACTTATTTAAAAGGTGAGAGATTTAGTTACATAAAGTTTCTAGATTTCTGAAACTCCTTATAAATCAGCATTTATCCCTTTTACTTGACAAGGCTGTGGTAAGATGCTGCACTAGGAAGCAAATAATTGTTTTTTTCAGTTAAAGGTCAATAAGACAGTGTAGGGGTCAGTTTTCACCGTAGACTGTAGACTGCAGCCCAAAAGTTTGGAGACAAATGTGACAGATGATTTGGGATGTTCAGATAACCTCATCTTGCCAAGAGATACGTTCATTAAGTTGTCAAAGAACTGAAATGTATGCATTGCCCATTCATCTGGCATATAATTTAAATGCAGCTGAATTCCTGACCTCAGATATGATATAAGCATTTCTGAGTAGACATGACTGATAAATGTACGTAAACAGAGGCTCTTATAATAAAATTGTGTTTTAAAAGCAGAGTAAAAAAGCTCTGCCGAGATCTAGGGACTCGTGACAACATTGATAGATGGTAACATGCTCATATAAAAAAAATTAACTGAGTACTAAATAATATTTTAAAAATATTTGCACAGGATTTTTAGTACAATTAATAAAGCTCTCTGTAGCCTAAAGAAAGGTGTCAGAAGTTGAAGTGCCTGAAACTGAGATACTGAATTAATCACAATGAGTTTTCTGAGGGCTGAATAGATAATCTGCATGATTTTAAATATTAAAAACCTTTGTCAGGGTAGATGTGCCTGCAAAAATGCAAGCTGGCAGTTGCACATGATTAAGTCACAGTTGTCTAGGCAATTCTATATCTGGGTTACCACAAACTATTATAAATAAAAACAAGTATTGATACCTGAGGGTTTTTTTAATTTACTTCTCTCAGGCAGCAATGTTGTCATCATTCAGGTGAATTTTATCAATGTAATTTTAAAACATTTAGATTTGAAATTGTATCATACCAATGCAATGTTAGAACCCAAACATGCAAAACTTGTGTGACCTGTAATGACCCTGTGGAAAGAGTAGCACTGTGGAGATCAGGTGTGTCCCTTGGGGGCTCACATGGGCAACCCAGCTTCCCTTGAGCATCAGCGGAGCTTCAGCGAACAGGATGATGGTTGGATTGATATTTTTGGAGAGAGGTTCTCTGACTTCTGGAGGCTTTTGATGTAGGCATCTGAATCAGAGGCTGAGGCTTGATGGTGAACACCCTTTCAGTCTATTTTCAGGTCTTGCTATATGAACACTGCCTCAACTCTCAAGACTGAGAAAAAGAGAAGACTCATCTTTCATAGTGCAGGAGATCTGGTGCATGAGTTTAAACTTCTGCACAAAAAGCTGGCAACATTTTCTTTTCCAGTCCCTTTTCTCAGCATTGAGCATCACTCTCTTCAAGTTACAAATCCCGAGATATGTTTATTGACAGAGCTAATAGCAAAGCCTGCTAGTGCTGTATGAGCGGTTTTAAAGAGTGATGTATTTCTCAGTCTCATGAGGATGTTGAAAACCTACTTCACTTGTGAGCAGTTCCAAGCATCTTGTCAATAGCTGTTCATGTCAATGAGGGTATTGTAGATACCCATGGGGCACCCATGTCACCTGTGTGGGTGCAAGTGACACCTCCTCAAAATCCACATAGAATTTAGTAGTATCATAGGGCAGAGACTTCTGCCAGCATCTAACACAAAGAATACAAAAGCAGACTTGTAACATTTTGCTGGAGATAGAGGGTTTAAGTATTTCTATGGCAACTGTCCTATTAGCACTTGATCTGCCCAAGTACTGTCCCACTCTTTATTTTATCCTTCCTCCATTTCCTTTTGATACAGCCATAAGACAGTGTGTTCTGGAGGACAGCAACTGAAGAACTGAATCATATTTCTCCCTATTCAACAAAATTTCAGCAAAAACCTAATCCACGTCCTGAGCTCTCTCTGCATGATGTCCTCATGCTTGCTGCCATGTCTCACTGTAGGAAGACAGAGTTCATGCCCCAGTGAAAACTTACCCTGCCAGGACCACTTAAATCTGTAAAGATTTGCAGCACCCACTCTTTAGCCTGTCCTTATTGTTTAGTGGTATGGAGGCTCAAGAGCAACCTAAAGTGCAAAATGTTCCATGACCTTTGTCACAGGTTCTCATTTCAGCTCCCAATGACATTCCCATAGTACCTTCCTGTGCATATCATCTGCAAAGAATCCAAACAGAATGGTATTCTGGGACATGTCTGGTGGGTTCAAGCTGTGCTATGGGCTTGAACCTGTCCAATTTCTAATGCTTGAAGGGCATGCTTAAAAAAAGAGGTGGCATGCCAGCTCTTGAAAGTGTCGTCCTGAATGCAGGCTTGCATCCAAACAGTTCAAGCTATGGCTGTAAGCTACACACAGCTCACAAGGTGTTTTCTACAGTCTGAGGGGGTAAAGAAGTGCTTCTATACTTGTGAGTTGTGGTGACATAGGATGTCCTTAGGCAGCTAGTTGATGAGTTAAGAATACTCCTAGCTTGGTTGTCATTGCTCGTGCCTCTAACCCAAGTGGCACCATGAGCAGCAAGAGTTGTCTCAGGACCGAGGAAAGTAAACCATGGTCACTGCAAGGAGGACAAAGGGAAGAACTGCAGCAGGAGAAAAGTGGTGGACATTGGACTTTAATCTGAAAGAGTAGAGAACATAGAGATGAAAGGAACTAGAGTGTCAGAACGCAGGGTACCTGGGAGCAGTGTGGGTGGTCAGAAAAGAGAGGTAATGTGGACAGATGACAAGAGACATTGGGGTTTAGGGGCAAGGAATAGAAGAAAGACCTGCTTTTTCCAGGTCTGTAGCAATTCTGGTGTACACCTCACTGAGGCAGAAGAAGTAGGAGGGAAGGTGTGAGAGACCATACTTGAAGGAGGTGTGTAGTTTGATGCTTTCCCTGCAGGCTTTCTCACAGTGTGCTCCTGAGAGGCCTTAACTGGAACTGAAAACTGCTCTTTTGCAGAACTCCTGAGGAAGAAGGGGAACAGCATTGCCTTGCACCCTCGTGGGGATGACTTCTTTCCTTCTTTCCTTGCAGTGTGATACAAGGAGGGAAATTAATATTGAACCTCCTTGGTGTATCTGGCATAGCATTATTTAGGATGACTGATATTTTTACATCTATTTTTTCAATTGATTTAATCTAACAGCATTTGAAAAACTTTGAAGATCATAGCGTGTGCACAAACTCAGCTAATTTCTTTGTTGCAAGGACCACAGCCATAAAGTGTGTATATCTAAGGCAATTGTGAATTCAGACTGAAGCCATTTAAGCAAGTCTGTAAATAACATTCAGTAAATAACATTCATCCTCCTGGTTCCCAAAAAATATCCAGGCAGAGCCAAGAGAACCGATGCTTTCAGCACAACACTGTCCTCTGGAGCTCTCAGAGAGAGAGTTTACTCATTGCAAACCAAACAAAGGAAAAATAGAGGGGAAAAATAGGAAAAGGCCTTGGTCTCCAATGCAAAAATGCATAGCACAGTGTACACAGTGAAGTGAGTAATGAAAGCAGCTATACTGCAAAAAAAAAAGGAAAAATAAAGACCTTCAACCCCATCTCAAACGCCAGGAAATATCTTCCAGAGTTGAATGGAAGGCAGAAAGAAACTGAGAATTTTAAACAGACCTGGAAAGAGTGACCTACTGTAACAAAAATTCTTCCTAATATTGATTACAGGTGTTGGCAACATTCTAAAAAAAAAAAAAAAACAAAACAACTAACTATTGGGAAGGAAAAAAATACTTTGCTCTCTCAAAAATCTATTTTAGTTGCAGTTCTTTTTCTGCTGTGCATCCTTTCATATTTTGATAGTGTTTGTGTCAACACAAAGATGATATGTTACCCTGTGCTGTCAAAAGCTTACCAAAATAAACCTCATCAACATGGCATTAAATAATAATATCACCTTTCCCCTGAAGTTTTTATATTCTCTGTGATGTACTTATGCATATTTTTAAAAGAACTTAAATTATTGATTTCCACCTTCCATCAAACCTGTCTAAGCAGTGAAGTGTATATAGAATGTTGTGTTGTACTAAGCTCTGTGAAAGAACAACCCACAACCCTAAATTGAAAGCATGGACCTTTTAGAAGTGAATTTCTTGAGTTTATGAAAGGCTGAGTCTTGCAAATACAGACTACAACCAGTAACCCATCATTGCTATTTCTGATGGCAGATATTCTCAGTAATATGCATGCATGGAATTGGATTTGATGATTTAAGAACCATTCCAATACCTTCTCCACAAAGTTTTTTTCTATTAAAGTAAATGCTGGAAAATACGAGGTTAGAAGGACCCTCTGGAGATTATCTAGTGCAAGCATCTGCTCCAAGAAGGGTCTCCTGTAGAAGGCTGCTCAGGGCCACATTCAGTCAGGTTTTGAGTGCTTCCAAGGATGGAAGATCCACAAGCTGTTTGAGCAAATTGTTCCTTGCTTTGACAACCCTTACAATAAGAAGGTTTCTTCTTATTTTTAAGTTGTATTTCCTGATTCTCAGTTTATGACTATTGATCTTCATCCTGACACAGTGGAGAGTCTGACTCTGACTTCTTTACTCCCCCAGGCAGGCATTTATACACAGTGATAGGATCCCCCCTTAAGCAGTTCCATCTCCCTTAGCCTCTCCCTGTGTGTCAAGTGTTCCAAACCCTTAATTGTCCTTGTGGCTCTTTGTTGAACAGTCTCCAGTATGTCCCTGTCTCTTGTAATGAGGAGTCCAGTGCTGGACCCAGCATGCCAGATATCTCTCCAGTGCTGGGTAGACAGGAAGGATCACTTCCTTCATCCCGCTGACAAGGGTTCTCCTAGAGCAGCTCTGGGTGCTGTTGGCTGCCTTTGCTGCAGGAGCTCTTTGCTGGCCCGTGTTCAATTTGGGGTCCACAAGGATCCCAAGGGCCTTCTCTGCAAAGCAGCTCTCCAGCCAGTCAGCCCCCAGGCTGTGCTGGTGCCTGGGGCTCTTCCTCCTGAGAACAATTCATAGTGCAATTCAATGTTATCAGGATGTAGTTGCCAATTTTGAAAAGAACTGAAATGATGACTTGGGAATAAATAACTTGTATTACTGTAGTTGAAAGAAAGGTTATTTGAATACCAGTAGACTAAGGGGAATGGATTGAAACAAACAAAATGGCAGCAAAAGGGAAACAGTGATCCTCATGTGAGTGAATGTCAGATCAAAGAAACGGAACTCCTGTATTAATCCCTCAGGACTTGAGCCAGTATATATTTAAGCCTGTGAGAGCTGTGGTTTTGGGGACACTGAACAAAGCCAAAATGTACAATGAAGAAAGGGAAAAAGTTTGCATAACATTTTTTTTCTGTCTTGCTAATAATAAGCGGCAGCTAAGCAAGGATCTAGAAATAGTGGGAAATTCTGAGAATATTTCATAAATTGAATTTAGTTTATGGAAAACAGAAATATTAAGTAAGAACCTTAGAAGTCAGCCTCAGTGAGGTTATTGTTTACCTGCAAGGAATTAATTATGTGCATAAGTGTTAGCAAGACTGATACATGTATGGGAAAGGAGATCCAAAGTAAATAAAACAGAAGATCTACTATCCTCTCTCCATTGATCAGGATAAAAAATTAGCTTGGCACTACAAGATTCGAATTCCCTTAAGTGTCTTAGGCAGCTGACTGCTGTGCAAGTAGGAGGAAAAAGAAATGACCATACGTTTTACTCGGTGAGGCTAGTTATGAAATACTGATGCCAACACTGCAGTATGTGATAGAGCTAATAATAATTAGCAGCTTTCCTTAGCACCCTTAGTGCAGATGGCCAAGTTTAATAGCATGTTTTAATTTCACTTCAGATTCAAATGGATAGCATGGGTCAGCATGGCTGATCTGCAAATATGTGTATCATGATCATTCTTAGAAGCTGCTTTTCCCTTAACAAATTGAATTTCCCCAATACTTTATTTTGTAAAATTTATAAGACAGCAGCTGTAATTCAAATACATTTTCTTCACACAATACAAGCTGGAATAATATTGGAAGACAATGTTTCCAGCACATGTAAGTGATAGGATCTGATTTTAGGACCATGGATTACAGCTGCTTTTGAAAGATAATTTATGAAGAAGATAATGACACTTCCTCTGTGTCCTAAACTAAAAATAGATCAGAGACCTGAGTTGCTTTTTTTTTTATTTCAGTGTTTTGTTAGATAATCTACATTTTCTATATAGCATTCCAAAGCTTACTTATTTTACTCTTTCCTTAAAAATTGTTCTAAAAATTCTAAATAGAGGCTCTTCTCTTTCCAAGGTAAAGATGTCTTCACTTCCATGCTCACTGTGCATTGTATATCCACTGTACAAATACACTGAAGAAAGTTTAAACTAATTTTTGAGAGTCCTTCCAAATAGGATTGCCAAAGAAGAAACCATTGATGAAAAATCACTGCAGGAGTTACATTTTTTCTTCCCAATGTTTATACATCTCTATCATCCAGCTACATTTTGGTGGATGCTAGCGTTATGACTTGAGATCTTTGGGACTTTTTTCTAGCTGAATACCTGCAGACACAAAATCTTTGCAATGTTCCTTTCCAGGTTGGGATAGTCAAATTTGTCTTAAATAATTTATCACTGATAGCACTGTTATCATTGTTTAATCACTAAAGGAGTGGAAGGTCTTGTCCCCAAAAACATCAGTTTAAGTCCAGCTCAATGTGTGTATTTAGCTAACTCAGAGGACACGATGTAGCTCATAGTGATTAATAACTATGTTCTCCAGAAGCTGGCATCTTCACTGAGGTCTGCAGTATATCTAATTGAATTGGCCTCACTGAATTTAATCTTGAGATCCTCAACCCACCAAAATTAAGAACAATTTTAAGTATAGTTATTAAATTAAACTTTAATTTTGCTAGAAAATTTGGGCATCTAACACTTTAGGGACAAATGAGATGAAAGATTAATAATAGCTCAACTAAATTTGCAACTATTTACAACTTTTTTTTAGAAATAGAATGACATTACTTTTTTAAAAAAAAAGAAAGAAAAAAACCCAATTATTTGGATATTTACCCATTATAGGTTAAGTCATTATTTGCCATAGGTCCTCTGATATTGGCAGTTATACTGAATGATCCTGATGGGTACCTTTCAACTCAGCATGTTCTGTGATTCTATGATAGTAGAGAAATCAATATACAGTTGAGGATATGGAGTATTATCTGGGCACACTGCCAACAAAGTCAATGACTCTTTAGCCTTGACTTAACCAAAATGGCAATCAAAATGACCTTAATTTAGACATTGGAATGGCTAAAGATGAGACAACTATTTCCTACTTGTTGATTCAGAGAAGTGTCGACATATCATTAGGGGGTGCATCAAATGAATGGGCCTACACAGAGGGCAACCAGGAAAGCCTACAAACTGAGCTTGCTGATAAGTGACAGTGGGCCCAGAAACACTCTGCCCTGTTCTATCAAGATCCAGAGCACAAAATCCTCTCCTGAGGAAGGCTGAGAACCAAAGGGAGACCAAGCATGAAAGAATTTGGGATAGTTTCTTAGAGATTATAACTCCTTGCATAGAGATGTCTGCACTGGATTGTAGCCTACCTGATAGTCTGTAAAATAATTGCTAATAATCTTGGCCCACAATCTACAAAAAGAGTTTATGCTGGTTAAATAATTCTAAGTGTTTTGTTAAGTTGCAAACTCATTAGCCTGGTGTCAATATCACAGTAGATAAGGAACAGATAGAAAAACCTAAACAATAATTAGTCCTAATGATGGTATTCATGATAGGATTCATGAATTATTAATTCCAATGAAAAAAAAAAATTCATTGACCTATACTCCAATACTTCTTACTCAACTAAAAATGTAATTGTTAAAAGAAATATTGCCGATTATGATGATTTTGCTTTTTGTCAGTGACATGGAAGAAAAACAAATCATGACGGAGAAAGTGTGCAGGAATAGAGGGAGCAGTAAACCATGAGGGAGCAGTAAACAACGAGGCTGACAGATCACTGATAAATTTGGATTGTGTTTTTGAGCAGGCACGAGCAAACAATATGCATTTCTGCTCAGTTTATTGACTCATACTTAAAGATCAGGAGCTGTGTACTAGTGAGTAATCACTCTGATGATGCCCAGGTAATCAGCCAGACACCAGTTCTCAGAGCACAATTGTGGCTGAAGGGACTAAATGAAATCCTTTAAACAAAGCCACGTGGAAGAGGAGTAAAGAGACCATCTCACTTTCACATTTGGTATGGATGTGACTACTTCCAGAATACTGTGACCAATTTCTGTCTGGGGAAGAACAAAAAACTGATCAAGATTTAGAAAAGCAGAGAGAAGCACTTAAAAGAAACTTGTGCAAAGACTATTAAGATTGAAAGACTAGAGGAACTTTTTTATTTTAGGCTATTGTTTAGTCCCATCTAAGAAAAAAAAATTTGTTTAGCTGGAAGATCAGTGTGGTATAGGTCAGCAGAAGGGCTAATCAAGCAGCAACTGCACCAAAGTCCCTTACTGGGTTCATGTGTGCACAGGGAGAGTTAGAAATGTAGTGTTTTAATACTGGAGTCCTGTTGGGACTGAGTGATTTCACAGCAACAAAAGACTGTAAAAACAGTCTAAGTTAAAGAAAGGATCGTATGACTTGCCCCCTCATTGCTATCACTGCTGAGCAATGCCAGGTAAACAAAAGAAACAGAGAAGGTCAGATTAGATAATCACCTTAGATCTTGGTACTTACCTGAACCATATGTTTATCATACCCTACTTTAATGATTTGAATCAGCAGAATTATTTTCTAGTCTTATTAGGACAAAATGTCCTAAAACAATTAATATTTCACATGTCTAGTCAAGCTCTCCTTTTTTGGGAAAGTGTATTTTTCCATAATATCTCAGCACTAAGTCAGAAGTGCACCAGAAGTGCTTTGCAAAAATGAGGAATGGAGGGCAATCTTAATTAAATTTCTCCATTAAAATAACTTTATCCCCAGCAAGGACATTGTTGGGGTTTTTCAGCACATTATTATAACTAAAAGGGCAAAGCCATCAGCGTTTGTTAGTTTGGAAATGGCAAAAATATGAAAGATAACATTTGCAATGCAGTAACCCACTGCAAGCATCCCTGCATTTCTGAGGGCATTTCACATGCAGGCTGCCTTCCAATTAGTGCAAGCCAGATGAAGTTTTGAGCACTAAATATAAGCTGGTGAAATGATTTTGCACAGTAATTGACCTCCCACCACATGTCACTGATAGAGTGTCCTTTCCCCTAGCTGTGGCCTATAATAGAATTTTTTGGAAGAATATTAACCTGGCTGTATATTATTTTCTGGTTCATTAAATATAATAGCAATTCTGACAAAGCTTTTAGTTGATGAAAGAAGTTTGCTCTCCACAAGAAAGCGTCACTATACTGAATGCTGGATCCTTATCTAATTTGCTTACAGTCAATACATTTTTGAATAGAGACATTAGATGGAAAACCCACAAAGGACCATTTATAATTCACAGCCTACAAAACTGTCCTAGTTCTCAACTTTATCTTTACTGGCAAACACTTCCCTAGTCCTATGAGATCTTTAATGGATTTTGATGCTCTTTGACCATGAGGCTTCTGAGGGAGGAACAAGCATATCACCCTTTTGATGGTATCACTCCTGTACATAAGACCCTATAAAAAAAAAGGACTCAAGGGTTTGTTTTCAATAGTTTATGCAACCTTAGAGCATCTTCTCTTGCCCTTAGAGTGTCTCCCTCTTTCAGGTCATTTGTCACTGTCCCAGCTTGACTGGCAGTGAAGTTAACCTTTGCTTAGCACCCTGGAGGTATTTACTTTGTACTTAAATACATTTTCTCTCTTGCATACTGATAAAATACCCACATTTACAGAGGACTTTTTATCCCAAAGGATTTCAACAAGCTGTGCAAGCTATAAATTTACAGAAGTACTGTACAGGTAGTGTAGCTTTTTGTTCAGTACAAAAGACAGTAGACAAAGTCTGGCAATCCCAATGCTTTAACAAGCAACTGCTGAACACGGAATTTAAGCAGAGGGATCTGAATTTTTCTAAATATTAGTCTAGGATGTAGAGCTAGGTTCAAGTTACTGATGAACCTGTGACCACAAAACTTGCCCAGGTGTCCTATGGGACTCATGGAGGAGCTGGTACAGACCCACAAAGCATATGGACACCTGACATTGATGTCAGTGGAACTGAAGTACTTCATCCTAATAGTACAGCCCTCAAAGCTAAGTCTGGATCCTTAGGCAACAGAAAATCTATCAACATCTTAATTTTCATGTTTCTGATGGTGATTAAAAAAAACCAAAACAGCCATGCTAATATTTTGCAAACACATTATTCAAACTTCAGTGATGATGCCCAGACTAAAAAAACAGTTATGTCTCATACTCTTTCCCAGTTAAGACTCACAGAGAATCTGTCAATGTCCTTCCCAGGCCTTCTCCATTAGGCCAAGCTTAATACAGAGTGGCAACAGTACTAAACACAGTACTACAACTGCAGCAGGAGAAATCCTAATTCAGATTCCTGGCCTTGGCAGGATCTGTCACAGATGGCTGAGGGATTTCCATCCAGTCCTGGTTGAATATGAAATCAATAAAGGGCAAGAAGAACAGGGAATTTTCTCCAGCTTTGCCTTTGGTCAGTGTGGGGACTAGTATCACTGAGGCTGAGGAAAGCTTAAAACTTGAGGGTCCTTCTCCCTGAGCAGGCATGGTAACTGTTAGACTGGTTTTACAGAAGATGGTGCTTGGTTGAAAGGAAACCATGAGGCTTGCTCCACTGTTAGAAGGATATTGGTGGTTGTTAAGCCTCAGGAAAGTTCTATCTTGTCCTCCCTCTGTCTCAGCTCCTCTATGCCAAAGGCATAGATCTGGATTCTGAGGCTATAAGGAAACTGCTGAGCAGCCTTTCATATCCCTCCAGGCAAAAGATTAAGGAAGAAAGGCCTTGAGTTCCAGTGCAAAGGATATCCACATTCAGCCCAGACACAGTTTTCGTGTCTCACCCACCAAACAAACCCCCAAAAAACAACCCACAACAAAATCAGCTTTCCCTCTTCACACTAGGAGGCTGCACTGATATACAGTAACATTTGAAGTCAGGATTACTTCCAAATTTAAAAATCTGACATATTCAGAATCTTACCTAAACCAAGCAGTCATTTTTAAATTTTTGGCCTCGATATGAAGAGTTGGCTTTGAATCATGCCAAGTTAGAAAAGATCAATGTTTATATTGTATTTCTATCATAAACCAAATGCAAATTTTTACCTTTCCTCATTTTCAGTTAGCTCTGGCTATTTAATACATCCTCCACTAATTCTGTCCTGCACTATTGGTCTGGAATTTAGTCTGCATCATGAGAATCCTTTAGTTGATAGCACTTTAAACTCATCTATAAACAGCTTTTGATGACTAATATACATTTTTCTGTTCCTGCATTAAATTTGTTTCAAGCAAAAGGAGACTGTTTGGAAACAACACGTTAAGTTCTCTCATAAATCAGCTACTTAATATTTAGTTTCAAATCATACTGGGAAAACAAATTAATTTTTTCTCAGGATAATATCTGAAGGGAATGATGTAAGATAGCTGCAAAAATATAGAATTAGCATCATTCTGATTGGATTATTTATTCTTAAGCCATAAGGAGAGTAACTTTATATAACTGCTTTATATTATTCTATATTAAAAGACAGTCACTTTAGATTAATTTAATTTTAATTCCTACATGGCAGCTCCAAATAAAGAGGATGAATAACCAAATGGAAAAATCCTTTGCTTATACCCTGCTCTGAAAAGGATTCATTATTTAAAATACTACCATTAAAAATGAACCATTTTCACAGATACAATGAAACAGATAATTTTTTTACAGGCATCCTTACAACTCTGAAAAATGTGAATATCTGTTTACTGGCAAGCTTTTGAAAGGTATCCTTAGTAGTATAGGCAAAAAGAGACATCGCAGATGTCTTCTGTCCTACATTTTTTATGCCACCGTCAGACTAAATGGCACTAGGCTTTATCATACCTTTCTTGTGGAGTCTTCTTTTTGTGCTATGTGCAGTCCCTGCTTGTATCTGCAGCTAAAACCAATCTTGCTCCCATGTTTCATGATTGCTTCTCCTGTTCTGTGTTATAAGACATCGCTACTTAATGATACTTGATTTACAGAGCTGCCTCATCCTGGCCAAAGACAGAATGTGTAAATGCCCTGTCCAGCCTTAAAAGAAGCAATCCAGCCCACAGATGATGCACTGAGCATGTTTCGTGTTACTGTCAGTGGCTCTGGTACAGTCTTAGGTGGCTGGCTGCAGTTTAACCAAGGAAACAATTTCATGGAGTAACACATGTGATCTGGACCGGAATCTCAAGGATTGAGAAGTCCTGTCAAACCAAAATATAGTTTCCTCTCCTGTCCACAAAACTGAAATATGTGATTTGAGAGGATTCCTGATGCAGGTGTGATGTACTGTGGGCACATGTGTAGCAGCGGTAATGGGGAGATCATGCAAGTATAATTGGCATCCAAGAGGAGCAGCAGACCCAAACCCCACCATTTAGGTAATTTGGCTGATCATTTCCTTCTCTGAGTTCTTTCATCATTCTTGGGATATCTGTTTTAGCTAAAGCAAACAGCAGAGAACTGCATTACCTAAAATAGTTCTCGAAGGAAACAGGAAACAAGCAAACTGAAGACTGAGAGTTTGACATTAATATTTTCAAGAGGTAACAACTAGCTCAGTCTTGTCACAATTCTGTTGCAAACTCAGATTTCCACTGTTGTTTCTGCTGACTCCACGCAAAAGATTTTGCTACTAATATGCAATTGTATTTTGTGATGCAGGTCCTTACTTGATGCCAGTTAAGCTTCTATGCCAGTGGAATTACAGGATTGTCTGTGCTCTTCTGAGTACATTAGGAAAGGTGCAAGAAATTTATTCCTCAAAAAGTCACCGGATCAGCGCAAAATGACCTCTAGCTAAAGGTTGAGATACAGGTTAATAAGGCTAATATTTTAATAAACAAATATTAATAATTAATCAGTAATATAAGCTAATATTAAGGCTAATATTTTTAGCTTTCAGGCCAACTCATAGAGTCTTATTCATTCTAAGAGGAGGTTCATGCTCTTCAACATGAAGTATGCGTGATTTGTGGGTTTAGTGCACTCAGGCTCCTTTACTATATCTACTGTACAGAAGCATCATTTCTTGGTGTCATGAATTTCACTCTCTCCAGCAGTCTAATTTGTCTGACGTGGCTGCTGGGCTTTCCTTTTAGCCAAATAGAAGTACAGAACATACTTCTTAGTAATTCAGAGCATTTTTAACTCCAACATGGATTCTTGAGAAGCACTAAAACAAGTTTTTATTGAGGTGAATAGTACATGGGGGGAAAAAAGTAATGTCTTTAGCTTAAAAGCTGGAACTGATGGGAAGGTGGAGTTTTTCAGCTTATTTGAAAACCTGCACTCATTAATTGTCAGAATTCAATCAGGCAAGTCATCCACATTCCTACAACTATGTTCCTATTCTCATTCATAATTTTGCCCTGTCTGCTCGATAAGCTAAGACAGTCCTAATGGGCTCTTTTATCAACAGAACTTCTGTTTTAACCAAAAAAGGGGAATTTTTTACTAGTCCAAGCAATAATTTTCCCTCTTGCAGTCTACAAGTTGTATTTTTCCTTATCATTCAACAATAAAAGGAATGTCAATGTTATTTCTTTCTGCAATTTTGAAAAATTTGTTTCTTTGTGCAGAATAGCTGGTGCCATCATAGTCTGTGATATTCTGGGCCATATCCAAAACACCTGGCAGGTTAGTTCTATTCAGTAGCCTACCTTCTCATAGTATTTTCTCTTAGCTTTTTTTGAAAGTAACTCAAGACAGTGAATAAAAGTGTATGATGGTCAGGGAGTACAGAATATTTATATAAAATTTTTGAATATTTAATCATCCTGTAGTTCTTCAGTAGGTCTCTATTAAGGCATGAAGTAATTTGACACTTTGCCTGGTTATCAAACAACAGGCAAATTTTCATTATGATGACATTTATTATGAATGATATTTTCATTATCTATGAAAATATCATTCTTGATTATTGCTACACTTCAGTGATACAGTTGTTAAGATTGCTTCAGAAGGAAAACTTCCTCTGGGGATTTCAGAGTCAGCCAGCTGCCAGTCATGTTTTACAGTAATTTAAGCCATAGAGTTAGTTTTAAAGGCTTGTATTTCATACTGATGTTTCTTTCAATGAAATGTATCAATGATACATTTGATACAAATGATACAAATTATTCAAAACAAATACTTGTCAGTTATTAAAAAGCTGAAAAGTAAGTGAAATGCAGATCATATTTCTGTTCAAATTAACATGGCTCAATATTTGCAATACTTTGTGATCAGATTATGGGGACAGCTGGAAGAGTTTATACCAGAATGCCTTCAGCTTAATTCTCTAGTATAGTTTCTTCAATGACATAATTTCAATTTATTTGAGCTAGTAATAACATTGCACCATATGATACTGTGTTAAATGTTGGGCTCGATCTTTATCTTTAAAAATGCATTAAACATAAAACATATAAAACATAAGAAAAGTGTAAAAGAGCATGATAATTCGCAAATTAGCAAGGTTTTGTCGTTAAGGCTATCTGGTTAGCTGTTTTACTATGCAGCCTACTCATCCCCAGCACAAAGCCCCTAAGTAGCATCTGCTTTTTGACACAACTTAAAGACATTGGTCTAAGTTATGCAAAGACTTAGCCTATGTGTGGGAATGCAGCAAGCATGAAATGACATCTGAAACACTGTTATCATTAAGCTGCATATTTTCTGTATTGCGCTTTTTATGTTAATAGTGGGGAATTTTTGCATCACCACCTCACCTTTACTGCGTGGGTTAACAGAGCAGCTTCTGGGCAGCCAGGCAGCTGTGCATCAGTCTTGAGCCAAGATTTCTCCTGCTCATGTGCATTTCCAATCGACCCTCCTAACCAGAAAGCTCTAAAAAATTGCAGCCTTATATGGTATGCAGAGAACAAGTCTAAGGTATCTTTAATTCGGTCAGTTAGAGTAAAATTTTCACATCTTAACATGTGTTCCCCAACCCTATTTTCTGTTTATGCGGAGAAGGCAGCAGCAGCAAAAGGAGGCTGTCAGCCAGACTGCTGTTGGGGCAGAACCGGCCCTCTCTATATCCTATAGGTGCTGAAATCTGCTCCTCACAAAAGAGCATATTTTGTAGCCTTTGTTTCTCCTTGCCTTGTCTAAAGCAGGATTTCTTTTCACAAACAAAATGTTTGTTTATGTTCAAAAGGACTGAAACAATTCCTCCATGATTCTTCTAGCTTCTGCCATTGAATTCAGCCTTGTTTCACAGCAATGCCTATATAATGCCAGTATTACATATAACCCCATGAACTCATTCAGGGAACATCTTGTTGAACAAGCCAGGATGTTTCTTTCATTCTCTGCTACAAGCCACCCAGAATAAATCCTATTAAAATAATGCAAATTGTGGTCATTAAGAAGATAATCCTGTTTGGCCTATATAGAGTTCACTTTTTTCTCCAGCAAAACGTTAGAAATTATTGGTTCGTTCATCAAACAGCATATAGACTATGCCACTGGAGCTGAAAAATAACACAATATCCACTTTTCATTTTGTACCCACCCTCAAGTTATCACTGTTTTATGCAAAACAACTGTAAACCCTGGATTTAACCTAGCAGAGCTTATAGGTGAGAGTTACCTGAAGCAGGGATCACTAGTGTCCTGTGCATGTGGTCTGACACTGACCTGGATAAACTTGTGCATATTCATTATATCTCAGTATATACAGTATATCTCAGTATATACAGCACTTAACATAATATGTTAATTCTGGTAATATATTATACTACATATCATACAGTCATTCAAAATGAGATTTTGTTTCTGAGGAAATGACAGCAGATCTTTTGACAAAAGAATTTTAGCTTCTAGGACTTTGGTTTTATGGAAGATAGCACAGTCTGTCCAAATGAAATCCAAAAGACTGGCACCCCATAAGCTTAATTCACAGTCCTAAAAATATCATGCTGTCCTTTCTGAAACTAATGTAAACCATCACATTAACTCACTTTGAAAATTCCACTGAAGGGTTTGGCTTGGAGATGGAATAGATTAAACAGGCAAATTGACTGCAAGTACTTCAAACATCAGTTTTATTTAGAAACAGGGGTTTTCAGCTGATACTCAATGCACCTTATTAAATGAAAAGTTGAAAGAATACTTTAAATTACCTGCTTGTGGCTCAAGATAGCTTTGTACATATTCTTCATTTAGAGTACCAAGAGTACCTTCTCACAGTTCCTGGAAATTTGACTTATATAGAATTAGCAAAAAAAATTATGTAAAAGGAGCTTATTGAATTAAACATGATACGTTATATTTATATATATGGGATGGATGGTAGTATAATGCCTTTCTAATTGTTTATTAATACCTTAAAATCTGTCTAATACAGCCATGTTAATAGTAACTATAAAACTTGTTTACTAATTCTTTCATTTTCTTCAGGCTACAACTCTCTTCTTAGGAAAATGCCAGAGCTACTGGGCATAGGCATTTTTAGAATAAAGGTATTATTAAAATTCCCTGTCATAACAGTGCATGAAGAACTGCAAAAGAGAGCACATAGGCAAAGCCAAACATGGATTCACAAACAGGAGGTAAAGCTTGAATAACAGGATGTCCTTTTATCATAGGACTAGAAATAAGCTGGCTTGGTAGATAAGGGGAGAGAGGTGGTATTTTTTCTACCTGGACTTCAATAAAGCTGTCTCCCATGGGCTGAAGAAAAATGTGAACTCTGTATAGGCCAAACAGTCAGATGGATTTAAAACTGCCTGTAGAGGTAGGCAGGGGGTGGAGATCTGTACTACAAAGTCCTCTTGGAAGCCTAGAGCTAGCCTTGGTTATTATTACCCCAAGGGGTTAATACTGTGTACAATTGTGTTCAGTGTGATCAGGATGGTGGGGCAGAGTGTGCCCTCAGCAAGTTTGCTGATTAGACAAAACTGATGGGAGTGGCTGATACTCCTGAGAGATCTTGACTGGAGAAATGGGCTAACAGGGACATCCTGAAGTGCAACAGGGGGAAGTGCAGTCTAGTACCAAGCGTAGAGCAAGCTCAGCACCAGTACTTGCTGGGGACTGACAGGGTGGAAAGTAGAAAAGGATCTGGGTGTCCTGGTGGAGACACATCAACCATGAATCAACAACAGTCATTGTGGCAAAGACTAATCATACATCCTGTGCTGCATTAGGAGGAGTGCTGCTAGCAGGTTGAGGGAGGTAATCCTCCCCCTCCACTCAGCACTGGAAGGGCCACCACTGAAGTATCAAGTTCTGGTCTCTTCAGTATAAGACAGACATGGACATAGTGGAAAGAGTCCAATAAGGGCTATGAGCATGGTTAAGGAACTGCAGTATCTCTCCCATGAGAAAAGGCTGGGAGTGCTGGAACTGTTAAGCCTAGAAGAGATGAGAAGAGATGGCTCCAGGGGATCTCATCAATATAAATAGGTATATAAATAGGTGAAAAGAGGATACGAAAACAGAGCCAGGCTCTTTTTAGTAGTATCCAGTGACAGAATCAGAGTCAATGGGCACAAATTGAAGCACAGGAGCTGCAGGCTGACCATCACATTATGTGAAAGTGACTGAGGCTCAGCAGAGGTTGTGCAGGGACGCAGAGGAATTTTCATATTCAAAGACCATCTGGGCACAGTACTGTGCAACATGCTCTACATGGCCCTGCTTGAGAAGGAAGGTTGGACAAGGTGAACTTCAGGGGTTCCTTTGAACATCAGCCCTTCTGTGATTCTCTGAACCAGAACCCTATTGTTATTGTCAAAGATTGTCAAGGGAAGAGTTGTCATGTCTTCTGCAAAGACTAATTATTTTACCCAGTGATGGTGATGCTGACAAAGTTGCAATTCTTGTTGGCTATACTCAGGCAGTCCCAAAAGCAGTGGGAAGCTCAGACGTCAGTGTTCAGCCTCCTAATAAAGCCTACCCTGTCCAGCACTCAGTACAGACTTCAGACAAAAGGCCAAGTAGAAATTTTTACTTGAAAGTTATTTGTTTATAGAACTGTGATAAACATCTGAGGATAATAGACATGGATTCATTAGCTTTTCATGCCATAATGTGTGTTACTCAAATTATGTCAATTTTTACAAATGTTTTTCTTGTTTTGCTCATATTTATTTAACAGATAATCACATCTTAAACAGCTGACCCTAAATGTTCCCTCCTTAAAGTTCCATCATCACAGTCTTTCAATCTGTTTTCAGACTCGAGATCTCTTCTTATCAGGTATTGCGTATTTTTTATTATGTTTTAGGAAGAAAGAAAAACATATGGTTTTTTCCACAGTTGGTAAAAATTAGTAAGTCAGATTTCAATGCAGCTTGCAAGTTTTCTACGGATTTCAAGCATTAAGGGGATAACTCCCCATTAAAAGATCTTTGAAATTATTCCATAGCCACAGCATTAATGTATTATTTATTTCCATCAAGGAATATTTCTACTTCCATTTTCTTTTTCAGTTACTACAGTGACATGAAAAAACATGAAGTCCCATCTTCATTCAAAATGACAGTAATATCAATCCCTATAGCAAGGTTCTTTTGTCACTTTATGACTTAAAAATCCACTTAAATAAACAGTAAGGAAAAAGTCTGCATAGAAGTTAATAACTCACAATAATTTAGTCTGGGATATACTATATCAGAATATTAATTTACATATTTTCTGTGATCTGCCATTTGCAAATTCCTAGGATGGTTTTCATTCAACTGTGATCCTAACAAACCTTTCCATCTGTGTATTTTTCTATGAGAAATATTAATCAGAATTGTTCCCCAAAGGCCTTATGAACTCAAAAATCTCAGTCTGGTTCCATCATTTTCACAGGAAAAGTGATAAGGAGTTTAGGAAAAAGTTAGGATTTTCTTAGGCTTTCTCAGACATTCCAATGAGTAAATCAACTACATTTTGTCTTTGTAAACACCAATGTTATCAATACTATGTCTAGATGTCCTTCTAAGTTCTAAAATATGCTTTCTTGCACACAACTTGTGTGGAATATTTGTCACTTCAAATCTTCTAAATTCGACACAACTTTATAAACAAGGATGATTATTCTGAAAAATAATAATTTTACATTTTTATTTGATTTCTGTTATATTTCCTGGAGGCTCCAAAAGTTCTCCCCAGAGAGTTGCAAATTAAACACATCAGTATTCTAGAAATACTGGAATATTGATGTAGGTAAAATGAGGCCATAAGAAAAAAGCCTGCTATTTCCTAAAGTATTTCTTGTTCATGTCAAATAGTTGCCTGTGGTGCTGGATACGAACATATTTGACAAGTGATTTATAGCAAAGTCCCAGAGAAAAAAAACCTGTTAGAAGAAAAATATCTAGATATACTGAATCTCAATTCTGTTTTAATCTTAAAATGATCATTTGACTTTTACTGATGGAATTGGAACAGCTATAGTATATTACAACAAAATTTTGTGTATAAAGGAAAGACGTTACAGTTTCCTGAAACCAAGTTCTCAGTGAAATATAATTTGGGAAAACACTTCAGTGCACATCTGAACCCATTCTTGTTTACAGAACTGTTTTACAAAAATGAGGTTTTGGTGTTTCCTGGTTCAGAACACAACTCCCCTCTTTTCCAGAAACTTGTAAGTGAAGAGGTAAATGGAACTAAGGGAATGAGAATCTTTCCAAGAAACAGGAAGACTGAGGAAGGGAATAAGCACTACCTAAAAAACGCATCACAGCTTCTTTTAAAATAAAACATCTTTTAAAGTAGGCCATCCAATAAAAATATGCATTTTCCTGCTTTATATTGAAATAAACACATTGAAAGAAAAATATTTAGGTAAGTTTTCAACTGTAAGAGTGTGCCTAAGTGAGGCACTGAGTAAACAGACCAGCAGAATCAAAGCATGATACAGGTAGGGAATTGCTTTTGCAGGAAGTAGGGCTTAGTTGGAAGAACACAAAGGCAAGCAATGTGCTCTGAACTGGACAGAAATATTAATCTTAATGAGATATGTGACTTAATACTTTTATTTATTTTTCTCTTTCAAGTCAGCCAAACAAACATTTTCATATTAGATGTACCTTGCAAATCCAGTAAGACACATTTGTCATGTGAGGCACTTTGCCAACAGTGGAGCACAAAATAGTGTGTCCTATATCTAAGAGGTAAACGAGACATTCTACCAGCTGACATCAAAAGGAACCAATATCAAAGAAGGATATTAAAGAATCAATCAGTGTAGAAAAAAAAAATTTCAGACACCATAGCACACAAGCAGCATTTAAACATATTGGCCAGTGCATTCCTAGGACCAGAAACAGACCTAATTTAATGGGAGATGCTGTCATTTTTGCCACATGATAGAAGCACATCTATCCAGTCATGTGTTGATGAAGAGACTGTGGAGGGAAGGAATAAAGTAAGCAGGGAAGACACCACAGGCTGGTGAAACCATGATTTCAATCACCATCCCACTCCTTGCTCATGCCTGTGGGTACTTGGGAAAGAGGCAGCAGGAACAGGTTGTGGGCTATGAAAACTGTTAGGCAGACTGTATCCATCTGATGGGTCATACTTTGGGCTAAATTATCAAAGAATTTTAAAGAAACAAATTGAGAAGCCTACAGATGCTGCTGAAAGTTAAACATCTTTACATTGCTGCTTGTCAGAGAGAACAGAGAGGCGCCTTCTTGTTCTAATAGAGTAGACTATATTGAAGTCATGTGTTCAAGGCAGCACTAAAACAGATGGATAAAATAAATAAACTAATCCCATAGTACAGAATGAATTTGCAGTGAAACTCAAAAAGAAGTTGAGATAGAGAGATAGTCTTCCCCATGCACTGGGACATGGAAATCAGAGTGATTAGCCCTCACACTGGTCTCCTGGCTGATTTTGAGATCGTCACTGCACCATCTCATGCTTCTGTTTCTACAGCTCCAAAATTCTCATACAAATTAAGTGATTTTGAGATCTGATTTTATTAATAAAGATTGAGATTTAAAAGGAGATGCAAGCAGAGGTATATGATCTGTTGCTAAAATCTTTATTGGAGGATTAGATAGAAATAGTGTTTTACTGCTGTTTTCAGAAAACATTTGAAGGGTGAACTCGAAATTACTAACCAGTAAGACTTAATCCAAGTCAAGGTCATTCTAAATGCAAGAAATAATTAAAACCAAAACAAAATAATACAACTATGGTTGTGACAACAGAGCTTTGTACTTTAAAATAAAAACTAACAAAACAAATAAACAAGATCATGTGTTTTAAATCTATTGGAATTATTTTGTTTACAGACAAAAGACAAAATACAGGAGAATTTGTTTATATTTATATATTTACTAGTTTTATTGTGGTTTTGGGCTACTGAACCTGTGAGAAAGACCTAGTTTTTGAAAGGTCAAGGCACTTTCAGCTGGAAAGGCACAGTGGTGGATTATAGATAACCTGGAACCATGCAAAGGAAATATCTGGCATTTGGAAAGCTGGAAAAAATAATAATACTAATGATAAAAATAAAATAAAATTTTAAAAAAGGTAGATTTAATTTTAAAAGTCTCAGAAAATAACCAGTAGTACTTCTAATCCACATCCTTGACTAACCTTCACAAAATACTAAGTGGAGATTAGGAGGATCAGAAACATGATGACTGTTGGAGAGAGGAGATGACAGCAGCCCTGTCCAGAGTGTCCTACAGAGAGAAAGAGTCTGGGACAGACTTCACCTTTGCATTCAATGCCTTGCATGCTGCTAAATTATAGTCCTCACTTTAGATAGCCTGCAGGTGCTCCTAATGAACTACAGCACGGAGTGCTATAATGTCATCACATTATATGATCACATTAATGCCACAATTTCCCCTTCAACACTGTCATAGAGCTCATGAGTAAAGCAGTTTAATTTCCAATAATTTTTGTGATCAGTCTGTAGTAAGAGGTACCTTTTAACACTCAAAATTTCATATTGTCACAATAAATAGGCTACAATTTTCTTTCAAGAGCTAATTTAATTATTTAGACTTGTAGAATTGCAAGCAGTGCTATGCCTATGAAATTTGGTAAGATACAGTTTTCATTTCTGGAAGACATATTTTAGGAGACTTTGCAAATACATTTCTGGGAGCTGTGATTTGATTTTAAAGATATTTTACAGAGAGTGGGATGGGCGAGTGTGTTGGACAAGATGAATAATATGGAAAAAAATTATATCACTGCACCAAAATGCAGTGGTTTCCAAAGACGAAGGTGATCCTCTGTAATGTAGTCTATAGGAATCCAGCTCAACTGGAACTCAACTAAAACTTTTTCTGATGTTTAGGGTGGTGCAGCAAGTAAACAAAAATGCAAATTTGATGTTTACTCAGCATTTATACAAGGGGTTGTGCACTGTGATACAAAGCAAGGAAAGATTGGATTTCTGATTTCATCTTGGCAGATCATAAATTTATAGAGCAAGGAACCTAAATCTTAAATCTTTTGAGCAAGGAACCATGCTGATTACCAGTTCCTAATGAATTCCTGAACTTTCTTTGCTGCACAAATTTTTGTTTCCTCAATTAGAATGTTGTCAGACTAGGTCTCATTAACCACGTTTGCTTATTTGATACCTTTGCTCATTAAAAGCGTGAGTTACTTAAATGAGTCCCAAATAGTGAAAAAATATTCTGTCTGAAACAACAAAAAATGTCTGGCTGGAGGGCTCCTAATGAAACATGAGATATTGACAATGGAAAAAAACCCTTGTCCCTGTGCAAGATTTTGAAAAGCATTTTTAAGGATAGCTTAATATTGCATTAAATAAAAGAGAGCAGCCTGAAAGCTCTTTGCTGTGGTATATTTTTAATAGCAGAATTTGCCATAATTTTAAGACAATCAGGTTTTTCAAATTCCAAAAAGGACATAAGTGTTTTCAGCCTTACCTTTTTGAGGTTTAAGACTCTGCCACAAAGCACAGGTTGGTGTGTCATTAAGATAGCAGTTCTCAGCAAGTGACAGAAATATTTCTATAAATACATCAGCAACAAAAAGAGGGCAAAGGAGAATCTCTAGCCTGGATTTGGGGGGAAACATAGTGACAAAGGATGAGCTACTTAATGCTCTCTTGGCTTCAGTCTTCAAAGGTAGGACAATTAAAATATCCACTCCTCTGAGCTGGAAGACATGGGCAGAGAGCATCAAGCCCCCATGATCCAAGGGGAAATGGTCAGTGATCTGCTGCATCACTTAGAAACAAACAAATCTATGGAGCTGGATGGGATCCACCTAAGGGTGCAGAGGGAACTGGCAGAATAGCTCACCAAACCACTTTAGCAGCAGCCCTAGGTAACTGGGGAAGTCCAAGCTGGGCAGGAGCGTTGATCTGCTGGAGGGTAGGAAGGCTCTGCAGAGGGATCTGGATAGGCTGGATCAATGGGCCAAGGCCAATTGTATGAGGTTTAACAAGGAGAAATGCTGGGTGCTGTATTTGGGTCACAACAACCCCAGGCAGCGCTTCAGGCTGGTGGCAGAGTGGCTGGAATTTGCTCAGTGGAAAAGGACCTGTGGCTGCTGGCTGACAGCAGCTGAGCATGAGCCAGAGTGTGGCCAGTGCTGGCCTGGAACAGCAGTAGAGTAGCCAGCAGGAGCAGGGCAGTGACTGTCACCTGTACTCGGCACTGGTGAGGTTGTGCCTCAAGTGCTGTGTCATGTTCCGCGCCCCTCACTGCAAGAAAGGGCAATGGAGCTGGTGAAGGGTCTGGAGCACAAGTCCTGTGAGGAGCGACTGAGGGAGATGGGGTTGTTTATCCTGGAGAATAGGAGGCTCAGAGGGGACGTTATTGCTCCCTACAGCTACCTGAAAGGAGGTTGTAGCAAGGTGGGGTCTGGCCTCTTCCAAGTAACAAGCAACAGGACAAGGGGAAAAGGCCTCAAGGTGTGCCAGGAGAGGTTTAGATTGCATATTAAGAACAATTTCTTCTCTGAAAGCATGGTCAAGCATTTGAATAAAGTGCCCAGGGAAGTGGTTGAGTCACTATCCCTAGAGGTATTTAAAAGACATGTAAATGTGGCTTTCAGGAACAGGGTTTCGTGGTGGACTTGGCAGTGCTGGGTTAGCAGTTAAACTCTATGATCTTAAAGGTCTTTTCCAACCTAAACAATTCTTCAGTTCTAGGATTCTGTGAAATAACACCTGACTTTCTCACAACAGAAGTTGCTGAAGGACAACCAGCATTTTCTCAACTCTTTTAAAATGCCTTTAAAATAAATATATATTCTTATTTTTTCCAACTATAAAAAATGATGGCCGTCTTCCCTTAGATTTTTAGCATGCCATGGCTGAAGTACACTGATGCTGTCAGAAATTATTAGATCAGTGAACTGAAGATGCCAAAAAGTATCTCTTAACTGAAGGGAAAGAAATTTTAAAAAAAAGAAATTTAGTGTGAGACATTTTCAAAACAGGAAATTACCACCTTTTCCTTAAATGAAAAAATGCTGTTAACATAGGAATCCTCAATTAAATTAGAAGCTTATAGCAAAACAGCAAAGAGATGGGCTACAGAGAGATACCTTTGTTAAACAGGTATTAATCATTCACAATGTGTATTTATTCATGTACATTGTGCCATATTGGAGAATGACACAAGGGAGATTTTTGTTAAGGGTTATTTTACATAACAGCAATTTACCCATGGCATCACTGCTTATATGAAAATCACATCCTTGTGCCAGCCAGTCTCCTTGGTGGGGGATTAATTCTCCCAGCAAAGTCAGGCAGTGTCTCTGTCACTACCCTCTGTGGACTTCCACTGTGGGGCAAAAGCTGTATTTTATCCAGGCTGTGTAGGAGCCTTGCCAATAACACAGAACATCTCAGCTTCTGCTCCTCCTTGAATGGACAGCTCCCAGTAGAGGTAGGAAACAATGCTCTCAGGGGCTGAGATTTCTAACTCATCAGTGCTTTTGTTCACAGTTGACTTTTCTGTCTTTCTCTAGACAATTTAGTTTTATATTATTCTTTATTCTGTCATCCTTATCTGAGAAAAATAATAGAAGCTAGTATTTTCCAAAAATCCACCTTAGTCTCACACACAAGTGATAGCTTACATTTCTTTTTTTAAAACTGACGCCTCTATTAAAAGGATGTTGATATTAAATTATAACCATGCTTCTAAGGAGGTTCATACATTTATTTGAGTACCCAAAGACATGATTAATGTGATTTCAACCAATGACAAGGTAATGTAAAATGAATATCACCCTCACATATGCTATTTTTAGAGTATCTATACCAGTTGCAAAAACACCATGGGGAACTGGGCACAACTTTCACAAACACAGTATAAGATGTGAAACCTAAGAAGAATATATTAAGTTACTGGCATCTGTTTGTCTAGAAATAGAATCATCTTACAGTATGCCCTGTCTAGAGAAGGAAAACACACACTTTTCAAAATGAATCAACATTTTCTAAAAAAGAAACTAATTCTGAGTGTGTCGTGTTCTGGTTGCTCAGTGTGGACACGTGGATGCTGCTTTGTTCCTTGGATGTCTCTCCACATTTTCAGCCCTCCATCCATGTGTTTTCTGTCACATATAAAAGGGAAAGCATGACCTCCTACACTAGGAGCCACCAGACACCAGATCCCATCTATTTCTCTCCCTGCTTGGTATCTGCCCAGTGCTGAAAGAAAATAACCATTTCAAAATATGTTGATTTTAACCATTCATTTCTCTTAAATGTTGAAACTTTTATTTCACTCAATAAAACTCCTATGAAATGATAGCTGAGACCTACAAAATTGCCCAGGCTGTTGAAAGGCAAGGTGCCTTACAGACCATAGAAAAAAATTATTAGCATGATCTCCAGAAATTGCAACTACAGTCACAATATGAAAAAGCATATAAAGTACTCACTTTATTGGTTTTCTTATTGTTCACTAAAATTTTCAAATGCAAAACTTTTATTATAGGTAGGATACAGCTGGTAAAATCTCAGGAAAATCCTGTTCTCAATGTTTTCATTTTCAAGGTAAGTTTCTACAGAGAAGTATTTTGTCAGGATGTTAATGCCAACCACTTACCCAGCTCCACAAGACGTAACAGTATGAAGTTATATTTTCAAAAAAAGGTAAAGGCCATGTTTCATTATATTTCCAAAAAGCATAATTCTTTAATTCATGTTCCTGAAACTCTTTTGAAAAGTTCTGCATACACACATTACTGCTGCTATTAACAATATTAAATTATTTGCATTTAAACAGAAAAAGAAGAAATCATTCATAATATCAGTTATGAAGGGTAGGTAATAGATATTACAGGTGTCTACTTATTTTATTTGCTTGGTAATATTTTATCATGAAAATTCAACTGAAATCCCCATAGCAGCATATTCCCATATCTTGGCTTACATCTTCCCTCAGACATTTTTTGACAGCTCCAGCCCAGGAAAGCATCAATGTGATAAATCCTATTGAATTCAAAATGATGACAACACAAGTTCAAATTAAAATATATGGTATGAGTGTTTACCTAAAAAGAGATGGATTTCTGCACCTTTTTATATAAATTTAAAGGAAAAATTACATCTATTACATTATTTTGTCTTATACCTTGCTACCTGCTGTAGGAATAACTGTGTAGGGTCATAATACCTGTGCTTGATAGGAGTCTGCAAAAGCCTGGACATAAGCTGGTAAACTCAAGTTCAATTGTAAGTATATTGTGATGAAAGTTGTATGCAAAATTACAATTTTGTCAAATAAGATGAATTTTACTGTTTGTCTTTGCACCATATTATGTTTCATCCTTTCACTCTAAATGAAATTCAGTCATGATTAAGGACAGCATGTGGATACTGTTATGGAGCAATGAAAACATGTTTTTTCATAAAGACTGTCCCATTATCACAGTGGAGCTGGGTTTTGTCACTGAGAAGGGCTGTCAAGTCTTGTAGGACTGTATAATTAAAGACCAAGAGGATCATTGATAATCAATACCACCAACTGAAGTGATTCTAAAAACTTTTGGAATGTAATGGACTATGATAAATTATTCAAAATTCCATACACTTGGTTAGAAAAAAATCTGTGAGAATGCTCCAAATTAAATTCTGTAGAACTGTATCATTATGTGTGGATCATGTTGTATCTGTGGAATGTTTTAACTGTTGTCTCTTAACTTCAACAGAATATTGCAAAAAGCAAGGTAACCCTGTTATTTTGAGTCAGAGATTTGTGTATTTTCTCCTCATGTTTTTATATAACTATTAATCTATTTTCTGGACAGAGGTACACCTATGGATCTTTTCCTAGCAATTTTCTTCAGCTTCAAGTAAGTATCTCATGTTTGAGTCAAATTTGTGTAACCAAACGGTGTTGCATGCTCTGTTTGGTTTGGTTTTCCTAATAATTTCAGATCATTGTTGATTGGTTCCTAGGCCACAACCAGAAATACTGGAACATAAGTTCAAAATACTCATTTCTGCTCCTCAGCGGGAAATTAACTTGTGAGAGACGGCTCAGAAGGGTATCTGTGCAGATGAATATGGAGTGCAACATCTTCTCAGAAATAATCAAGGTCCCAAAAAGAAAATGGAATAGGTATTAATTCCATCCTCTGTAAGGTGAAAGAGATGCTAATGAAGAATTTTCATTTAATTTTCCTCTGTAATAGTTCCTGGGAGATGTCATGTTGTTGATGATGTAAGGTAAGACAGCAAACTTCAGTCATGTTCAAATTATCAAAAAAGTCAAAAGTAGGCCCAGAATTTGGTTTCTTTTATCATTTATTATTATGGATGTTCTTCCATTACAGTGTAATTGGACAAGTCAAAACTGCACATTAATTGACAAATTAATTAATTCCCAAACACTAAACAGTTAAAACTTGTGACGGAACTTCCGTTTGTATTAAACTCTCATGCAAATTCATAGATTCATGTCAAGTCATTAAAATGTTGTGAACAACCAAAGACTATGTCTCACAATGCCTTTAGGCCTCCATTTCACTATGCAAAGATGTCCTATTTAAGATTCATTTGTGGTCCACAAATTTTCTGCATGAAATCTCAGCCTTACTGTTAAAGAAGGAGATGGATGGATGGATGGATGGATGGATGGATGGATGGATGGATGGATGGATGGATGGATGGATGGATGGATGGATTTTTTTCATCCCAAAGAATATCTGACATCAGCTGTAAAGCTGGGGCTCATCCTTGAATAGGTCTAATTCTTTCTGGCACTCTGTCAAGTCAGTCTTTTTCACTTACATGGAGAGAGAGGTGCCACCCATTTTGCATGATAAAAACTCTTCAAATAGCGGTTTGAACAACTGTGGCCAAGAGAAGAAGAGAGGGAAGCAAGCTGACTTGTGCACCTTCATCTGCTCCACTACTGCCAACGTGGCAGGGGCAGTTCTTACAGGTTGCTGTTGGGAAACACAATATATTTTCCTTCATCTCAAAACTAAAGAATACTTTTTTTTTCAACTGATGACAGACAAGCATCTTCATGTTAAGCATTCTTCCACAAACAGTGGAACTAAGCAGTCTTCTAACACGAACAGTGTTAGACTGGGATCTCCAATCACCCATTCTCCACTCTATTTCAAAAGAATCCATTTGTTTTGAATTGCATCATAATAAACTCAGTTTTGCTGTCCTTTCTCAGGCTTTTGTAAATAAGTATAAATAAGAAAATTACACCCTTTTCTGAGTAATCATATTTTAGACATAACTTTTAATATTTTTTTTTAAATTCTGGCATCACTTAGCTCAGGTAAGAAAAAAAATAAAGTGTGAAATGGATTGTCAGATTCATCTGACCCAGTAACCCTGGGAATGTTTGTGTTAAAAGCTTTGAAATGTTTTATACCCCTCCAAAAAAAATGCCCTCACAAACCGTAACCTTTGACTCTTAAGTCCATTTTTTATGGTGACTGATACAAGTAAATGAAAACCCAATACTTTTTTCTTGTCTGCTACAATTCCATTCACTTTGTGAATGAAATTCAGGCCCCACTGAGACAATAGATGATTTATCATTGATTCACTGAGATAAAAAACTTTGGATTTTTTGCAGCTTCAATGGCCTTTTTCTTATCTGGTTATGGTGGGAAATTCATATTAAGTCCACGTGTATTAAAAATATGAGTTTTCTTACAATTAAATTTGGACCAACCTTCTTATTTAATTATTCACTATTTGTTTATGGGTTTATGTAATCAAGTAATCAAATTGCCATTGATAACAATATTTCCAAAAACTGGAAAAATTGAAACTTGCCACCTTCCCTAGAAAATACTAGAGATTTTAATTTTAAAAACTTTGTCTCAGATTTTTAACCGAACAATTTATTTTTAGATATCGTACTTTATGGGCCAAGTTACTGATATCTCAGCAGACCTTACAGCTCTAAGTAAGGGAGTAGTGTCATCCCTATTTCCCAGGGATATAAACCCTTTCACTTTAACCTCCCATATTTTCAGGCCATTCTGTTCCAATTAGTGACTCCCAGACTGAGCAGAACAACTCATGGTATGAAAAGAAAACTAGAAAGTTATTCAGCTTTGTTCAAAAATGATAAAAATGATGAACTGGAGCAGAAACAATGAGCTGTCATAGGGAAGATGACAGTGGAGCTGAATATTGAGCTTGGTTCTCCTGAGTCTGTGCTAACCATGCTATCATCTTGCCCTCCAATCCACTCTACCCAAGGCAGCTTCCAAGAAAAAAAAGGCAAAACTTCTCAAGATTTTAAACAATGTCAGAGCTCATGAAATACTGACTAAATGCCACCTTGTCAGGCTTAGAACTTTGCAAAAGAATTATTCGCTCTGAAGTCCTGTTAAAATTCACGTAAATAAGTGGTTTAACTGAAACACTGGTCAAGGACTTTTCCCATTACAAAATGATAAACTAGAGGAAATCAGAGGTGTAGGTTCCTAATGATTATGAAAAATACGTTATTTGTAGAATTTCTACGCAGGGGTTCTCTTTTTTGACGTCTGACTTTGCAAATACAGCCTTGTGTTCCTTTTCCTTCGCAAAACGTGTATGAAGAGCGGGCTTCCAACTAGGCTTATGCCAAGAGAAAATTCTGTCAAGCACCAAGTTACTCCATTCCTGGAAAAATTCTTCTGCAGTGGGAAGGTAAACCCATCTACTCTCCAAGCAATAACAATGCAGGGGCATCATGCACAGGAGTTGGAATCTACATCAGATTGCCAAAACTTCTGTGTCACTGCTTGGTGATCCTTGAAGAGCACAGAATTTGGTGGATATCTGAGAGGACATGAGAAGCTTGTTCATGGCTTGCCTCTGTCTTTGTAGATCAAAGAGCAAACTTTTTTCGCTTGCTCTGAAACACATACAATCTGAAAAGTAACATTTTCTTAGGAAATCAAAAGGCCTAAGTATTTATATTAGAAAACTGTATTAGTCTTAACCTTTATCTTCTATCAGCAGAATGTCTCCATCAGGCTAAAATATTCTCTGCATCCAGCTGAGGAATGTGGCTGGGCAATGAGGAACTCTGCAGGAGGAAAAGAGAATGAGTTTTTCCTTTTTTCCTTCTTATTATCTGTTTCCGTGCTCCCTTTCTCCAGAGCAGCAGGATACTCAGCTGCTCACAATTATGTGTAGGGTTCCCCCATCCTGTTTTCTGCCCTCTGTGAAGTTTGATCAGTGTTTGTTCACAGTAAATGGTACAGTATAGTGTGTGCTTTATTTAAAATAATCCAGCAGCTTTGTGGCAGAGGGAAAAATATGGCAGCTGGTGACGTGGAACAAGAGAAAGGGAGGTAAAGATGGAAAGAAACTGCCCTTTCCTAAAATACAGCTGTGTTTGCATACTTGGAGGAAGAATTGGGTTTGCAGGGAGATGCTTGAGAGGAGCAGGGTACAGAAGCAAAGTTAACTTCAAGAGTGTTAAAAAGCAGGAAGCTTCTTAGGGAACCCTGGAAGTTGCTGGACTGGAAATTGAGACTGGGAGAAAAGACTTGTCCTGCAGATTCACTGGGCGTTCTGTTTTCAAACATTTAATGCCTCCTTGAGTGTTTAATGCCTCCTTGAGTTGGCCTGTTGGACAGTGAACTGGCTGTAGTGTATTATCCTGTGTATGCCAAGGCTGGGAACCTTCTAAGGTGTTGACAGATACTGACAAATTCTACTCACATATGCTGTTAGTTAGTTTGGGGTTCCCAAATATTCTTTTTTCCTAAGATGGACAAAAAACTCTTTCTGTATATCCGGCTCTTGCTATATGACAGTAGCTATTGAAAGAGTTTTGTTGTTTGCACTTAGAAGTACATCAAATTCAGGGACTATCTTATTGTTTTGTTTGTTTGCTTGCTTGTTTTGTGTTTTGAAATTAATAAAGCCTTGCAAGGCCATATTGTAGACCACATTGGAACTCCAGATACTTGGTACTAGCTCTTATTTTTCCATTTATTTTTTTATCCTTTTTGTGGCTGGACACCAGGTGCCCACCAAAGCTGCTCTACCACTCCATTCATCAGCTGGACAAGGGAGAAAAAATTAAAAAAAGACTCATGAGTTGGAATAAGGACAAGGGGAGATCACTCAGTAGTTACCATCATGGGTGAAACAGACTCAGCATGAGGATATTAGTTTAATTTATTGCCAGTCAAAGCAGTGTGGAACAATGAGAAATAAGGTCAAATCTTGAAAACGTCTTCCCCCCATACTTCCCTTCTTCCTGGGCTTAACTTCACTCCCACCCTACCCACAGTGGCACAGGAGCAAATGGAATGGGGGCTAAGGTCAATTCATCACATGTCTCTGTTTCTCCTTCCTCCTCAGAGGGAGGACTCCTCACACTCTTGCTCTACTCTACAGCATGGGGTCACTCCCACAGGAGACAGTCCTCCACAAACTTCTCCAGTGTGAGTTCTTCCCACAGGCTGCAGTTGTTCACTAACTGCTCCAGCATGTGTGTAGTCCTTCAGGAACAGACTGCTCCAGGGTGGGCCCCCTGCAGGGTCACAAGTCCAGAAAACCTGCTCCAGTGTGGGCTCCTCTCTCCACAGCTTCATGGGTTGTGCCAGGAGTCTGGTCCAGCATGAGCTTCCCACAGGCTCACAAACAGAAGGCATCCACCTGCTCCAGTGTGGGGTCCTCCACAGGCTGCAGGTGGATCTCTGCTCCACCATGGACCTCCATGGGCTGCAGGTGGATCTCTGCTCCACCATGGACCTCCATGGGCTGCAGGTGGATCTCTGCTCCACCATGGACCTCCACAGGCTGCAGAGGGACAGTCTGACTCTCCAGGGTCTGCACCAGGAGCTTCAGGGGAATCTCAGCTCTGGTGCCTGGAGCACCTCTGCCCTTTCCTTCTTCACCGATCTGGGTGGCTGCAGAGCTGTTCTTCTCACATTTTCTCACTCCTGTCTCTGGCTGAAATTCTGCAGGGGCTTTTGCCCCTTTCTTAAACAGCATATCCCACAAGCTCTACTGCTGTCACTGATGGTCTGAGCCTTTGGCCAGTGGCAGTTCTTTCTTGGAGCCAGCTGGCATTGGCTCTGTCAGACATAGAGGAAGCTCCTGGAAGCTTCTCACAGAGGCCACCTCTGTAGCCCCCTACTGATAATACCTGGCCACCCAGTAAAGCCTTTTAACTCTCAGGACAAAATTTCTTTTATAGGTAAAGGCAAATTTCTGAATTTCTGCTGCATTGTGACTAAATCACTTGAATTTCTTTCTGTGAACAAATGCAGTTTCACAGCTCATTGCTCAGGCAATGCATAGCAGAAAAACAAACAAAACAAAGAGAAGAAATGTAGCCCTTAGTTAATCTAGTGGTACCTAACCAGAGAAAGGTTTTAATTCCAAGGACTGTAATTCCTCTCATATAAAGCCCTGACGTGGTACACAGATGTTGCCACTTCAGTTTGGCAAATAGACATATGGTCTTTTTTCTTCCTTAAGCCATCAAGAATAGATATAGGTTTGTAAAACTCTGTCTTGTAACCTTTGCAAGTAGACACATGCAAAACAAATTGAAAAAGCTGAGACTACTTAGACTCACTTCAGCAGACTGCAACTTTCCACAAAGGCCTTATACATCAGCTGAATAAGATAATCCAAAAACAGAATCAGGTGATCTGCATTTTTCTACATTCAGGAAATAACTGCACAAAATGAACTTAATTGCTCTCACATTTGCCCAGTTTTCAGACAAATTCCTGTATGATTTCTCTTTAGAGCATCCCAAATGAGAATAAAACGCATGGTTTCACACAGCAGCAGTGAATCCAAATAAACTGATCTGCCTTTCCACAGTGGTGAAAATGGGAATACTATTTTGGAACATCTCTGCAGCTGCTATATATGTATAGTAAGTCCATGTGTCTTCAGTCAGAATAAGAGAAGGTATTTCAGCTGGCAGTGCTTGTGAGATATCAATTGTACCAGGTATAGAAGCCCTTCTCCCACTCCCCCACCAGGCCAGGGATTACATGGAATGCCCATGAAGCTCCATCCTGTCCTTCTCTTAGCTCCTTCTCATAGGAGGTGGGATCCAAAGGAGCTTCTCTCAGGGGTGATAGCAGCACTCCAATGCAGCAGCTTAGGGTCCTGAGGAAGCCATCATCTCTCCATGGATGTCTGCCAGAATTGAGAGTGGTTCCTGCGGATGTTTGCCACTGCACGAAATCCAGCTTCCATTGGAAACACTGAAAGCAAATGCCTTAAAAGCATCTTTATCAAGACTTTTTTTCAGGCAGTCCTTTGGGTAGAAGTATTTCTGAAAGACTGCAGAGGCTTTTCTTGCAAAAAGTGTTCAACATATTCACCTCACTACCTGCAGGAACTGCTCTTTAGAATCCAAGAGCTGTTCATGAGTGGGTCTGTGACTCCGTGCCTGTCTTCTCCTATGAGCATTTGTATTTTTTCTCAGCTGTTAACACTTTGGTTAATTTCCCAAAGAGATTAGAAGCAAGGCCTTAAGAATTGCAAATGACAAATGGTACTGAAAATAAAAGGGGAGAATTAAGAAGACAGGCCCTGAAAACAATATCTATTTTGCAAGGGTATGGCTCTGCTGAGGAACACTTTCTAGTGGGTAAGTCATCACTTTTTCCAGATGCTAGGAACTCATAGCTGCACTCTTCTGAGTCTCTTCCGAGTATCTCCTCTTTACTTTTTTCCAAATGAGTTCCTTTTAAAAATGTCACATTGTAGCACTGCTCAAAGGCTACTTAATATTCTTCTTTTCTTAAAAGCGCTGTGTATTTCCTGACATCAGAGGTTTCTCTAATCAGCTCTGAAAATGGCCCTGCTTCTACATTGTTTTTCTTACTAAATTAGAAGGAAACACACAAAAAAACCCCTCTAATCTGTATATTATCCATTTGACTTGGGAAAATAATGAGCTTTGGAAGCAACGTTTTAATTTTTGAGATTTTTCTGTTGACTAAAGTATTACTAAAGATAAAGGATTTGCTCTAGTCGTGTTTTTTAAAAGTGCTTACAAACCTAAGCATTTTACAGAATCGGACTCACTGTCTTCAAGCTTAGAAGGCACCAAGCATGTCATTATAAACTTCCTGCTCATGATATGGAACAATATCAGGTTTGAACTGGTTTTAGTGGCATTTTTCAAACAGTGAAATAGAGCCTCTAAGGAAACAGAATGTGTAGATCAGTGGAAAATACTGCATTTCACAGTGTTTTACTCAAAACAGGGATAAAAATGTAAAATCAGAATTATATTTACACAGAAGTAATATGATTTCTTAATATTGGAACACCTACTGTTTTATATAAGAACATTAGAAAATATTGATATGAAAACTATTACATTAAATGTACACTTTAGCATTCAAATCTACAGTGATTCAAAATGACAGTTGAACTGAGAATTTTGTCTCATAAAGATGAGACATTTTTCTTCACTTTAATTAAATTTAAATAAATTGTCTGTTTAAAATGGTGAAACATGTTGAACTAACACTTAATAAAACTATAGTCAGAAGATGTTTAATCAAAAATAATTATGATCAATTTAAAAGTAAAATAATCCTTGAAATACCTGCACGGGTGGAAGTTCTGATGTATATTTTGAACCTGTGAAACTGAAATAGGGTGAAATTTTGCATGTGCACAGCTTAAAATGTTGTGAACATACCCCTTTTCAGAGCTGCAGTAAGAAGACAATAACTGTATTTAACATTCCTTATGGTGTAACATAAGCACTGTTGAACATGCTGAACTAATTTTAACTGATTTTTTTTAAAAAAATCATTTTCCTTCCCTCCACATGTATATCTAGAGCTCTGGAAGGCACAACACTCCAGCTTCATTACATATCTCCTACAAAAGCCTTCAAAAACCCCAAGCCCAGGAGCTGTGATGTATAGATACATCCTGTGACAGTTTGTTGGAGCGAAGCACCAAAAGCAGGATAGTGAAGAATATACAGGAGGATCATGGATCTTTGCAGATTCTGCTATTCTCCAGTACAAAGTGCAAGAAGAGCAACACCTATAAAGTTTGCTTGAGTTATAAAATAAACAGTAAAATAGGTTCCCTACTACTCCTGCAAACTGTGATGAAATTCCCTCCATGGATCCTAACAAACAAATTCCATGTTCCATCCCCAGAAAAATGAATACATGTATGTATCAATAGTCTCAAATATTAATAATAATGTCATTGAGACAAATTATAAATTCCAATTTAATATTTTAATAATTTTAACCAATATGTCTTTAATTATTTGTTAATTTTCTTGCAAGCGTAAAAGTTGTAAAAATAAAACTTTTACAATTTTTTTCCTTACTTGTTATATTTGTGTTTATGTACAGGTGGAATTCTATATGTGCCATAATTTCAAGAGTTACTTGGTTCCTACCAGGACAGCTCCATTCAGATAGGTATGAAAATCAAGATAGGAGGCAAGATCTTTGTGGTTTATTTCTGTCTTTACAAGTTCTAGACATTGAATTTCTTGTAAGTTGAAGGGAAAAGGATGATGAAAATTGCAAAGATCATAAGGATGTTTGGTCTGTCTGAATGAAAATGTCACAATTCCCAAAAGACAGTAAATCTTAAGCTTACAAAGAATTCACCCACAGTGAAAGAGATGAATCCTTTAAAGACTCATCAGCACCTCTTCTGTGACATGCTCTAGCCTTAAAATGAACTTTGGTTTGGCAGAGCTGCAGAAAAATTGTGTGAGTGCTAGAGGAGCAGTAGTGAGTGGGTTAGAAAAAGGGAGAATAGGCAGCAAGCAGGGAAAAGCAGAGGCATTTATACATATTATTTATTACATATGTCTAAGACAACCTAATTCCACCCAGTACCTGCCACAAAGCACTGTGGGGGATGTGTGGGCACCCTCAGGGCTTGAAACTGCTGCTTTTCTTCTATTTGAGTTCTTTTCCAGTCTGCTGTTTCTTCAAGTTCTGATACACAGCACTTAACGGTGTGCAGCAATGGGAACTTGAGTTTAAATGAGCGATGAATGGGTTCCTAAAATTTCACTAGGTTTGTCACTTCAGGGAGGGGTGTACATACATTTCCATACTAAAGCACATATCAGTAGCACCAGGAGCTGAAGCATAGCACGTAAGACCAAAGAAGGAACTAAATGGATAAACTTCTCTTAAGACTTCTTTTTCTTTTGCTAAGCATCAGATCATATCAGCTTCTCTTCTTGCCTGTTGTAAGCACTTTCAAACCATATTGGCAGTATAAAGCACTCCAGTATTATTTTTAATAAATTCTGTACCTCTTTAAACTTTGGATCTAGTCAAAAGAATAACAATGCTGCGTATCTTCCACCCTCTACTCATATTCAGAGTCAGCCTATTTGTTTCTTGATGCTCTGTAGCTCAGTCTGAGCTATCAGCAATCTAGAACCATTATAGCAATCAGATGTAATCTGCTTTATCACCAGCAAAGATGTCGCTGGAAAAATTTCAGATTACCACAATTTTTATACTAACTCTGTAAAACTGTACATGGTATTTAAAGCATGTCTTGATTTTCAGTTCTGGAGTTGTATTTTCAAGCATGAAATTTGTGTGGTTTAGGCAGCAATTTTGTTTTATTGAGCAAGTGCAAACTTCACATAAATTAGGAAGGTTGAATATAAAACACCAAGGTTACATTTTTAGCAAGAAAATTTTGCTAAAAGCCAAAATTTTAAGCTGAATTTTACTGCATAATGAATTCGTAAAAA
This sequence comes from Pseudopodoces humilis, assembly GCF_049639895.1. Classification (NCBI taxonomy): domain Eukaryota; kingdom Metazoa; phylum Chordata; class Aves; order Passeriformes; family Paridae; genus Pseudopodoces; species Pseudopodoces humilis. Next base: position 47,380,119 of record NC_142204.1, on the reverse strand, counting down.
AATTAGCTGTGGCCAAAGATAAAATTTTCATTCAGCCGTATGGCTGAAATGTCTACTGACCTCTCTCCTGTGTGTGCCGAAGCAACCCCTTTTACTGTGTTCCCACGACTCCCTCTGGTGGCAAACCTCTCATCCAAGCTGCAGGACAGCGTCTTCCCTTGGTTTTCTCTCTGATGTTTCACATGGATTGAGGCGTGCTGGTGGATTCTCAGCTCATTCAGGCAATGGAAATCCCATTAAAGTTTTTTGTTTGAGTTCTAAGAACTAAATATTTTTCTTAATTCCTGTAAGAACTACCTCTTCAACCTAATAAAGAAACTACCATTAAATATGCCTAATATTGAAAAGACTGTATAATAATGCTAATTTGAATAAATAATTTGTAAATACAAATAATATTTCTGCTTTACATACTTCCCTTTCACATAGCCCACCACTACATACACATCTCAGAAATGATCCTGGTTTTTCTCAGGCCAGGCTGCTAAGGGCAAGAGCCTCATCACAAATGCAAAGATAAGGGCTGTTATTTGGCATGACTGTTACTCTCATGCTAGGAAAACTAAACCTGGATTTGCTTCTTAAGTAATTTAAGGGAAATTTACAGCTCTCAGTTATATACAAGAACCTTAATGCCTATTAACTCTCTTCCACTTTAAAGGTTTTTCCTTCCCTGCCACTGTCCACCTGCTGCAGCCCTCACAGACCTCCCTACCTGCTGCATAGGCACGTGGCAGTGGAGCCTGGCAGCCTCTGTGTACAAGAAATCCTAGAGACATGGTAGGAATCTGATGACAGAAGACCTGCCATAGCCTGGCTGGCCAACCAAACTGATTTGGTACCAAAATCATCTTACATAATTAAGTCACTTTAATGATGGCTAAAATAATCTGTTCACATTGAATTGCAACTTCTTTTCACTTGTGACTTGCTATTTCTTGTGCCCATCTGACTCACCGAGCAATGCCAATGGCTAAAATATTAAGAGAAATCACAGGTTTTAAAGAAAAAGTGATCAGCCTCAAACTCACATCTGAAAAGAAGATGAAAATACTTCTGTTTCTCCTGCTGTCAAATCAAATGTGTTTATTGGTTACATTACAGAGATCATTAACAGGGGTTTTTGCAAGGGCACTGTGTTGGTAAGTCACATTCCATACCCACACCAAACATGCAATTCCTCCTCTCATCATGAATAAATCATCTTAGCTGAGTACAAAAGGATGATGTGCAAAAGCAGCATGACTGACCCAAAAGGCAGAATGGTAAGTGGAATGTCTGAGAAATGAAGGGAGAATGAGATACGAAGCCCTGTAATGCAGGATGATGATGTACTGGTGCTCAAAATAGAGCAGGCTGCTATTAAACCACAGTGTGCATTACTGGGAGGCTAAGGAGCTCTCCTTATGTTACCTCTGCTAAACAGGCACCTACTATTTTTAACATTTTAATTCAGGTTATAATTCAGGTCTCTCTTTCAGACACACATGCGTCCCTGCCGAAATATACATTCACAATATATGTGACATGATTTTCCATTGCCTAAAGTGGAAATTTTTATTCAGTGATTTCTTATTCCAAGGCTGTTGTTATTCTGAAAAAAGGTGGTTCCAGTTACATGATCTTAGTGAATTCATTATGACTAAGAATCCAGTCTTTATTCTGTAAGTATCTATGCATGGGCTTTTTATGCTTGAATTTTATTTATTATAAATGAATCATACCTATTGCAGCTCCCATGAAGCAGAAGCATGCTTCCTCCAGTGATGTGGAATGAGAATAATGGTGCAAATGGAACCTGAACACATCAGTTCTGTCCCTGTCTGACAAAACTGAGTAAACCCTTGCAACATATTTTCTCCTCTTCAGTTTGCCCTGTATTAGACCTTCTAGAGTAAATTGAGGACTGACAACTATAAAAATAAAGATCAGCACCAGAGATTATTGTCAGACCCCAGTCCCATACCAATGTCATCATCATTTGGTTGCATTTTTCCATCCTGGAACTTTTTTCTTTGTCCAAATGGATCTTTACTAACTGCAGAGTGATTCAACTACAGCTGAAGGCAGAGATAGCTAAATCAGCTGAAAAAAAGAGCTTTCCTTGTAGAGGGACAGTGTGGATCCAAACAGCTACAAACTTAGGAATGGGTAGAAATCAGAATTTCCTGTTCCTGGGTAAGTGCTTCCAAATGTCAACTATAAGTATGACCATATCAATAAACAACAATGGATTTTAAACAACAATGAATTAAAAAGCTCTGGATTTTGTCTCAAGCATTCAGTGCTGGGGAGCCCAAAACTGAACTTCTCTGTTCAGTGTGGAGTTGTTGGCATTGCAGTCTGTGAGACGAACCAAACAGAGAAAACACTGTAACAATGAGAATGATGCAAAGGCTAAAATCCAGAATTTAGAAGGAAGGCTGTAGAAGAGTTGGGATTGTTGGTGGAGGTCATGATCAGAAATATGGGTATCTCAAAACTGACTGCTGCTAAGTGGGTAGGATCTGTTATCAATATCTGTGGTGATAAGACAAGAATCAGTAGCCTTTAATCAAACAAATAGTTCGATTTGATTATGCACTAGAACAGCTCACCAGGGGAAACAGTAAATTCTCTATCACCAGAATTCTTGAACTACAGGTTGGATACAGATACAGACTCGCCCAGCCTGGTGTAGCAGAGGATTTGATGACCCTCAGCTCCCACTTCTATTGCTATTTTTTTAGGCATTAGGATTTCCAGAGCACATCTGAGGGGTGAACTGAGGTGAAAAGTCACCTTAACTCTGGATTGCAATAGATGTTCTTCAGGGAATATATTTTGCATATGTCCAAGTGAAGTAGATGCCTGTATTTAGATGCCTGAGGAACTTTCAGAGTAACCTTGGGAACATCTCCAGGATAAGACAAGGGCAAAGATGCTCTTTGCAAAGATGTTTTAGACACAACATTTACAGCTGAGCACAGTAATACCCACTCACTGTGTATTGGCATGTGACAAGCAGAGAATTTTAGACCTCAGTGAAGCACAACTAGCTAATAATAACAATTTCATAGTTTACTTATGGATGTAAATTTACATGGGTTCCTCAGGGCCAGTAAAGCCAAGAACCAAAAAATTTTCTTCTCCCAAGTCTGCAACAAAATCATGCAATTATATACACAAAAACATACAGTTAATTCTAGATGGATAATTTCTTACCCAAGTGGTAAATGTGTACAACTCAGGTTTAAATATGGTATAATTCAGGCACAAACTCCTTTCCATACCTATGTAAGACTAAGTATCCACACTCTATCTGTTCCACTTTTTCTTCCTGCTCTGCTTCTTCATTAACCAGTCTAGCACTTACCCCAAGTGCCTTGGAGGAGGCTCCTCTTTTAGATTCTTCATGAGTTCAACTGTCTGAATGAACAGAAATCGTAATTGCCTACTGTCCATACCAGGATCTCCTTGAATATCCCTGTTTTTATGTACAACATTGATGGTGCATCCTGAGATAAAACTACAGTGTTCAGGATTACATACACTTAACAATTTATTAAAGGATAGTGAAAGTACAGATTCATGGTCCAATACAGCCAGGTATTTTTTGGTGCAACTCCCTGAGCCATTACCTGTCAACACACTCTTGGGTAAAAGCGGATCTTGTTAGTGGATGTAATTTTTTGTACAAAAATACATTTATCAGTGGCACCATATGTAATGAAGACACACAGAACATCACTTGAATTATATCCTTGTTCTTCTGTGACTTTATTCATCAAAAATTCTTGTGGAATAGATATGATTAGTATTGCTCAAGTATTTTATTTCTTCCAGGGATTGAAGCACTAATTGTCACATTACACCCCAGCCATTACCTCTAGCCCCAATCCCATCTCTCTTTACCCCCACATTCCTTCTCTTTCCCCAGCCTTGTTTTTTCCCCAGCCACAAGCTCCATCTCATTGGGATTTGTGGTCATTCCTACTAATGCAGCAATGTTACTGAGACACTTGGAGAAGGGTGATTTGTTGACATATTGCAAAAGTGTGTACTTTTGCTAACAGGTAGTTAAGCTATTAAAGGCAATGTTCTCATTCCTGTAAATGAGCTCATTGGCTTAGTCTAGGAGAAATGATGCATATAGACAGGAAATGGATTCAACAATTTTTTAATTTTTTTATAAGGTCCTATTAGTTTGCCAAGGTTGAAGGATTGTATTTATATACAGGCTCATTCTGGAAATAGATTTTGTTTGAGTTTGTGGTCAGATAGGACCAAAAACTGTTTCCCATAGGTATGTTCACCCATCTACCAGGGTAACTTCTTTACTTAAGTTACTTCTGAATAATCATTTTTTTCATCACCTTCTTTTTGATATTTTTCTCCAGTCACTGGATACTTTATTTTTCACTTACTGCAATATTTTTCACGTACATTTCAAATCTACTTCTTAAACTCCTTGGTGATTTAATGAAATTCATATGACTTTGATTTCTTTCCAGAATTGCAGCCTAAAACATATTTCCTATCCTCTCTTTGATGTTTTGCTTTAGGGGAATGTTCTTTAGATGGACTATTCTTAAATGACACCCTCTGTGGAGACTCTATTTCTTTCTGTAAGTACATTTTAAGTTCCTTCCTCTAGCATTCACCTTTAATGTCACCCTGCTTACCACATCAAAGTAACATTTGTCCGTAGCACTCCACTGAGGTGCCATGAACAGTATGTCTGGCAAACATCCAAAGACGTGCATGTGAGTATATTTCAGTGGGGTATCTCCTGAAATCACACCATGCTTGAAAGAGAACTAACTACACTCCTTTGCAAAAGAGCAGATTTGTCTCCAAGCTGAAATAACAGGATCTCTTACCAAATTCCTGTCTAGAGGAATAAAACTCTTCAGAATGCCCTGTGGTGAGATACAAGAAGCCTGGAGAGAACTGAGCACCTCTGAAGCCTTGTAGACTGTCTCCTGGGTGTCTCCTGCAGGGTGGAGCAGCTCTGTTAGTCAGCACTGCTTCTCCAAGCACGGGTCATACAGGACACCGTGCTGCAGTAACGTGTGGTTACTGCCCTTTGTGCTGGAGTCTCACTATCTTTAATTATAGAAAGGTCAGATATTTCAGATCACTGTCTCACTAGAGATGACTAAGTGTTTTCATAACATATGCATTCCTCAGTAGCCTGCTACCACTGTAATTCATGCTGTTCAACCCCTAAAGACTGATTCTGAAATAGTCTCTTCCCCAGGCAAGCACCTCCCCAGCTGAAGAGTTCAGAGCACCCGGGCAAGGGCAGACTGATGAGTGTTGCTTCAAAGGCACCTTCAGGGCTGATGTGTTTGACATTGTTTTGCTTACACTTTCTGCTGCAAATCAAGATGACACTTAGGAAATTAATATCTAAAGCCCCTTTGTTGACCCACTACCTCCCGTTAGCAGCTCAGAGACCAGCTGGGATCACTTGCTTGCCAAAACTTCCTATTGACATCATGAAAGCATGAAGCTTTTAATCAGAACACACAGAGATAATTTTTTAACCTTTTCTCCCCACACTTCCTCACTTTTCCCGCACCAGTGTTGCTGGCCTTGGCGTTTTGTAACCCAGCAGAGATGCATTCTTAGAAAAAATTGTCAAATCCATCAAATTCTAATGCCTTATTAGAAACCATTCAAAAAATAGCATACATGAAATAAGGGTTTTCATTGTGATTTTCAGTGATTAAATATATATCAGAAGGATGTCACAGGGACACTGCACCAAAAATTTAATGTTTGGAGGGGGAAGTATATACATATGTTCTTTAATAGAACATTTTCTCTGCACTTTGACCACTCTACACTTCCTGGTAAAGATAATTTTTCAAAAATAATTGCTATTGGAGCTGTTCATATTATTAGTTTTCATAAATTCATGCAGTTATAATTAATATGTGCCTTTCAAGGACCTAAAAGGGAAGGCATTCAATATTTCTTGTCTCTAATTTTAGTATGATCTGATTTTCCTCTGGTTGCCTTTCCAAACACCTGGGGCCAGCCATATGAGTAAATTAGATTGTGCTAAAATGCATATTAATGAAGCTCAAGCAATGACTCCCTAAAGGGACAGTAAAACTATATATAGCTCCTTTTTCTCCCCTCTCTTGGTTAATGTGCCTTTCAACACATTTAGATCCAAGTAAAATCACTCCATTTTGGAATAGCCAAACAAAACAAAGCAAAAACAAACAAACAAAAACTGCAAAGAAACCATTAAAACAAAAACTGAGAAGCACGTTTATTTGAAGTGTCTAAATGATCACTCCTTTTAATACTTGCATTTTAAAATTGTTTCCTATTAAAAATGAATTTTCTATTAACTGATTTAATCATATGAGAAAAATAAAATATCAAGACATTTGGGGTAGTAAGAAGTGGCATACTTTTAAATTGCCTGTGGCAATCTCTACATTCTCTTCTCCATTACAAAAACCCAATTGCTGATTATAATGGATAGCTGTGGAGGGCAAAAAACAATTATCACATGTGAGTCAGTAGACAGACTAAAGAGTTTTGGAGAAGGACACAGTACTAAATCCCAGTTCCTCACAAAAGTCCACTGGAGCTATCAGGGATTGTCTACAACAGCATTTCAGTCTGGACAAGGTGGGTGTTTTTTAAATTAATCATTGCTGACTATGCCTTGGTTCACACCACAGAGGGGTCAAAGAGCACACGGACCTGATTCGTGGAGAAGCTAAACTGGAATATAGACTCAGAAGGCACATTGAAAATGCCCTGACTGCTAACAGGCATCCAGCTTACAGAAAGAGACTAAGTGAAGTCCAAAATGGAACTCCTAAATGTGTGGGCACTGGGTCCTCAGTACCACCACTTTTAAGCCAGGTGGATGCAGAGGAAACTGCTTGAATGGCTAGGGAAGCCCAGGTCACCATACCAGAAAAAAAAATTGGTTTGGTTATTAAAACAAAGGATTAGAAAGGATGTGACTCAGTGATTAACTGAAGTCAGGGAACAGAACCACCAAGTCACAAAACAAACTGACACGAAAACGAGTATTAATTACTTACATCCTAGAAATTGGAAGGAAGATTTAAATACAGATCTAAGGATTAGAAAGAATATCTAAACAAAACTGAACTTTTGCAACAACCTTTCAACTGGAATATCATGGTTTATGAGAGCTCCAAATATTTCTAAAACATAGTTTGTGGAAGGAATTGTTTTTTTGTTGTTGTTGTTTAAGTGTAGGAGGAAGAATATGAGAGTTTAATCTGTTTGAAAGCGATGATTCATTTCTAAGCATTTTCAAAGCACTTATCTAAGTTCTCCTTCTTGCTATAATCTAACCACTTTTTAAACAGGTTCAAGTAATTTTAAGTGCCTTTCAGTGTAAAAAGAGTGGGGAAATACAAGATAACATACTACTAAAAATAAAATTGGGCAGATCTTTAGGATGAAGAAAAATATCTCTGTGAAACTGCATATTTGTTAATTGCTTACAGCAATCTCTGCATTTCTCTCTTTTAACGTACTGTAGCACCTGTATATAATGGATAACAATTTCAAACAGTGTCTTTACACACAGTGTAATGGTCATGCAATTGCAGCCTGTGGATCTGCATGCCAGTAATTGCTAGTCATCAGTCCTGCCCAGTTATGTACTTATTTTTATTGCACATTGTAAAGCATATCAGAAGAGGCAATCAAGAGCAGTGACACTCAGACTCAGTGGCTACTTTTCCAAGAGTTGCCTGTCAGCCAGAGGCTTTGCCATGCATGATTTTCAGTTAGAAAGAGGAGATGTGTATTCAAGAAGCTTTCATATAATTATTCAGGTTGTCCTTTTCTTCTGAGCACAGAGTCAACAATTGAAAATACAGGATAAAAGCTCTCTGTATTTAATGAAATTTACTTCTTTCACTCCACTCTTCTCTCCCAGTGAAATGAAAAATTTAACTGTGCCAAAGCCTTACTTCTTACTTCAGGAACAGCATTCCGTTTTACAACTATTGACATTTCATTTTGAGGGTTTTATTATTACAATTATTTGCTTTCTTGCCCTACTGCTTGTGCTGTTTCCTTCTCTCTCCTCAAATACCCACCCTCTTGCTTTTCTCTTTGAAGACAATCCCAGCCTCCCCTTGTCACCATGGGTAATGTTTGGAGTCTATCAGTTTCCATCACCAAGAACTGCAGGAACAAGTATCTGCTGTCTGTCTCCCCTCTCCCTCCTCACCACTACTTATCTCTAGGAGCAGGCAAAACATGTCTGTCTTCTCCTGAGGATGAGCAACAGCTCTTGAGGTAGGTATCCTGGTAGGAAGTGATCATTTGTTTCCACTGGTTCCTCTGGAACCGCAGGACACTGGCAGAATTTGACTCACTTGTGTGCTATCCATCCTTGATGTACATAAAACTGGAATTAACACTGTTCCCTCCAAGAAGTAATGATTTTGGAAAGGTTTTGGGATCACTCATGATGACTGGAATGGTAGAACAAAGGCCACCCACACATAGGTGCACAGGCAAAGAATTCTCTCACCCAGAAGGAGTCCATGGGCACTATGAAGGAAAATCTGTGATTTCAGTATGTTCTCCCAGGAATGAAACATTAAATCAGAGCTCTCAGAGAGTTTTCTGAGTTTTCTCTGCTTTTATTCTATAACCATATCATGGTTTAATTAGGCTTTGAAATATTAAAATGCCAAAAAGAAATTTGTGCATATATTAATAAATGTAAAATTTCAAACTGAAAATAATGACAAAGCAAGATTTAGCTGAGATTTTTTTTATTTCATCTGACAGTATCTTTCTATAAAAGTAATTCCAGGTCAATTAAATTGCTCTTGGAAAAATTTAAACTTATGCATAAATATGCAAGACCTTTAACTTCTCATCTTTTATGTTTTAATTGTACAGCAAAACATTTTGCTAAAGTAATTTTGTGCATTTAACTTTGAAGCAGTTTTAAAAAGTCAATGACATGGTTTTAAAATATAGCACATGAAACGATATTTCCATCAACATGCAGCAGTTGCCATAAACAGCCTTAATTTCCAGTCTAAATTAGTGCTCTAAATATATTCAGACAAATTAATGCAATGGAAAATTATAGAACCCAAATTGTATATTTATTTATTGCAACATGTTTTACTTGCATCTCATCTGCCATTCATACAAGGTTACTTCAAGTTTAGCAATTTTTCCCCTTTTCATGCTCAAATTGAGAGGAAAACATGTCTCCAAATGTTCATAACTGAGTTGAAAAATATATTTTGAACTAATCTGTTCACTAATCAGCAATATTATTTCCTATATATCATACATTATAATTTCATTTAAATTATTACTGTTGTGTTCAGCTGTTTAAGACTAGGTAAGTGAGCAATAAGTAAAATTGGTTTTTCAGTTTGTGTGTGGGCTGGGTTTGAATCAGCCGGCCCTACAAAGTGAGCTGAGGTGCAGAGAATCACCAGTACATGTGCAGGCTTTTTTTTCACTGCCTGTCTCCTGGTAATAACTTTGTAATTGGTTTTGGAGTGGCACACAGTGCAGGCAGTCTGAAGTGGGGCACTGCTGAGATTGGCTTCACTGAGAGACAGTTATATTCTTTGAGAACAAGATTTCTAATAGCAAAGAAACCCTCTTAGATAATGATATACCATTGATCATCTCAGGTTGGGACAACAGAAAGTAGATCACTCTCCCCAACAATAGCAAATGCTGAAAATCAAAAGTTGTCAGTGGTAACATTTATTTCATGGTCCTAAAAAAGAGAAGGCTTCTACTTTATTAAAAAGTAAGGCCTGGCTTCTATGAGACAGCAGACTGTCTGATTTTCCAGATGATTTTAAAATTAAGTATTTTTCTCTTCTTTTAGGCACTGTAACTTATTATAAACAGAAACCTTAATTGTTCAGTATGCCACCTGTTTGACAGAAGGAAATGAGCAACAATTACTGTCTGTGGATTTCACATGTAGCTGGAAAAGACAATGGAAAATGAAACAAGTTATGTTTTATACAGGAAAAAGAAAATAAACCATTTATGAGCACCAGAAATAATAGCTCTCTTTGAGATGTAAATAACTAAAACTATAATTTTTTAAAAATTATGTCTCACAATTTAATTACGGTAGCCTCATCTTCTTTCTGGTACTTTTCAAACCTCTCACTTGTCACACTTTGATATGGTGTGGGGAGCTGGGGGTGGAAATGAGACTGAGGATCTTCTGCCCCTGCATGTCCATGTAAGCCAAAGAGAACTGCTCCGCTCATCCCAGGGAGGAGAAGGCTTTGTGAGCAAAACATGTTGTGTGCTGGTCCCTTATAGGAACTCCTTAAACATCATTAAACTGATTGCATTCCCAGTTGTGGCTAATCTCAGTTGAACAGGTCAAAGGCTGGTTGTGAGGAGCTGAAGTAACCACAAGTATGAAACTGGAATAAAAATGCAGAAATAAAGAGAATAAAATTACACATAAATAAATTTATATTCATTACAAATATGGTTGAGTCACTGCAAAATCTGCTGGCTATATCACGTCACCTCTGTCCCTTCTTCCATTCACTTCAATGGTCCCTCTGCCTGATGAAAATACTCACTTTGTGTAATGTCTGACATCAAGTAAGAGGAATCTGGAAAATCCCACCCAGGACTTGTCAAGACCAGGTGCCTCCAAAAGATCCAGATTTGCCCTGGACACAAATTGGATTTTGAGACTCTCAAAACCACAAAAAGTTTGTGGTGAATGACTTCAAGCTGGGAAACCAATGGCCTTTCTCAAATCTCTTGGAGCAGTGAATTTACAGCAAATAAATAGCTGCTGTCTTGAACACAGATATTAATATTCCATCTGGGGAAGTCCCTATTGAGATTTATCATAAAAAGCTGAAAGAGCCATTACTGCCAGCACACAGGTCAATCATGGGAACAAAAAAAAATATTTGTATGGGCAGCATAGGGCTACCCAGCTCCAGATGTATAAAAATTCCTTTTTCAGATGCCTTAGGTACAAGAGGAAAGCCATGTCCCATATGCTTTTCATGCAGTGCATGGGATTAAAACATGTAGAAGAGGAAATCTTACCTTTTCTCTGATATATGGCAATCCTAACAGCAGCTGTGCTGCCTCGCAGGTCTTTCCAAACCAGTGCCCAGAGCCTAGACTTTGCAGCCATGGATTTGCTCAAGGTCTGAGTGAGACACACTGAATCACACCACACACCTCTCCTCAGGGTTACCCTTGGCTTGGCCAGCAGCAGCAGCAGCAGCAGCAGGACAGGGTTTGTGCCAGGAGAGAAGTCCAGTGCTCACCAAGCCCAGGGTTGCAAGACCCCTGGCAAGGGCTAGAGCAGCAAACTTCCCTATGCTTCACATGTGCTTTTGGAGGTGCCATGCTTTGGGAAATGAGCAGCAGTGGACATTTTAACCATCAACCATGGCAGTGAAAATGAAAATTAATATGTTTCAATTGAATTTCCTTAGAAAGAAAAGTTGGCCATGGAGGAAAATAGAGTTGGGTTTAAGCCTGAAGAAATTATTTAAAGAACATTTTTTTCAGGGTTTACAAAAAGTCATAAAAGCAGGTACATAAGCAGCAGAAGCTGCCATAACATTTCAGTCTCTCACACATGCCATCCTAAAGTGCTTCAGAATGTTTTTTCCTCTTAGAAAGGTAAAACAAATGTACCAAAACCTCTCAAATACGAAACATATTTATTTCCCCAAAATTCTGTAAGAAAACATACTTGAAAATATTTTTCAGATGGAGATCTACTCAAGTACAGCACTGTGGTAGTGGGTTGACCCTGGCTGGACACGAGGTATCCAGCAAAGCTTCTCCATCTCCCTCCCCCTCAGCTGGACAGGGGAGAGAGAATGAAAGTCTCATAGACTGAGATAAGGAGGAGAGATCAGTTATCCATGGCTCCATGGGCAAAATCATTTGACTCGGGTAAATTAGCTAAATTTATTGACAATCAAAGCAGAGGAGGATAATGAGAAATAAAACCAAATATCTAACACCTCCCCCACATCCCTTCTTTCTTCCTAGGTTTAATTTCACTCACAACTTTTTCTCCATCCTCCTCCACCCAGCGCAGGGTGACAGGGCATGGGTGTTGTGGTCAGTTCATCACATGATGTCTCTGCTGCTTCTTCCTCCTCAGAGGGAGGACTCCTCACACTCTTCCCCTGCTCCAGGGTGGGATCCCATGGGAGACAGTTCTCCACATGCTTCTCCACTGTGAGTCCTTCCCACAGGCTGCAGTTCCTCACAAACTTCTCCAGCGTGGGTCCTTCACTGGGGTGCAGTCTTTCAGGAACAGCTTGGGTCACCCAAAAATCACAAATCCTGCCAGAAGCCTGCTCCAGCATGGGCTTCCCATGGGCTCACTGCCTCCTTCAGGCATCCCTCTCCTCCGATGTGGGTGCTCTACAGGCTGCAGGTGGTTCTCTGTGCCATCATGGATCTCCATGGGCTGCAGGGGCACAGTCTGGGTCTTCCCCACAGGCTGCAGGGAATCACTGCCCTGGTGCAATTGCTATTTGGGCAGGCTTTTTGCCCCATAAAATACCTTATTCCAGAGGCACTACCACCGTTGCTGATGGGCCCAGCCTTGGCTAATGACGGGTCTTTCTTGGAGCCAGCTGGCACTGGCTCTATCTGACATAAGGGAATCTTCTGGCAGCTTCTCATAGAAGCCACCCCTGTGGACCCCTGCTACTGAAACCTGGTCCTGCAATCCCAATACAAGCATCTTTCCTGCCTCTCACCTCCCTGCCCCCCTAGTTTGCCCAAAAACTATATCCTGAGAAAATGAGTCGTTCTTGTAGATGGTCCTGATGATTGTTGTATTCAGATTTTGGTGAAGTATGGCAGAAGACATGAGAACTACCGAGTATTAGAATTAATCTCAGCAGGTCAATTACTACGAAGATTTTCTGCTCTAGTTGCTTGCAGAAAGATATGCACTTCTTAAAACCCCAGCTATTTCCTTAATTTATTTGCAAAGCAAGATATAATGGTAAAAAAATCAGTTGAACACAACAGTTTTATTGGAGTTCACCTGCTACAACAATGTGTATGAACACAAAGCTTCTAGCAAGACAAGCAAGCAATCCTGGAGCTGCTTTCAAAAATATCTGCTGTTTGCAGCAATGTAGGATGAGCACACAGTCAGTTTAATAGGCTTCCTCCTTGATCAATTATTTAACATTCCTTTTCATTTTCCTGAAAGTTTGGGTTGGTTTGTTGGTTTTTTTGTTTTATTTAGTACAATCAGTGCCTTTAATAAAGGGTGTTTCTCTGTACTTCTGCATGTTTGAATTTGGAAAACCATAAATCCCTGCTTTTGTATCTCTGTTTCAGTGGTTCCTGTCTATCCCCAGAAGTTTGTCAGGCAGGAGAAGGATAAGAAGTCAATACAAATTCCAGCAGATCAAAGAATAGGCTATGTCAGGTCTCCACTGCCTCCACATCCAATATTGTGTTGCAGTCCCCAGGGGCCAAAGCAGAACCTTTTATATGAGAAGCTGAACCAAAGAAGTTCCAGAATGCCAAAAAATGGATTAAAGCCAAATAAAGTCTGTAGGCCTGGGATTCACAGGAATAAGGGGAGAATTAAGACCATTGCACACAACCAGAGTTGCTGTATTAAAAAAAAGATATAGAAGATATCAGAATAAAATTAATTAAAACTGCACTGTAGTCTTCAAGAGAAAAATAGATCCTTTTAAAAAATTTCTCTCCAGAAATCTCATATCTTGTATTTATTTCCATACATTTTTTGTTGTGGTTTTTATTCAAATACTGTATATACACTTAAGATGCAATTGATATTTAAATTTTTTTCAATCCCTATGAGGTTCAGTACACAGTAGCAATTCAATCAGAAACAGTGAATGATGTGAAAAGCGGTGAGGGAGTGCTTATTCATTCAGTGCACAGAAAAATTAACATCCACAAGACAGTTGTTAAACAAGGAAGATTTTTTTCATTGCTTCAGTACTAAAAACTACACTGATTTTTTACAAAGCAAGCATAATATGCTCAAGAAAAATGGGTGTCAGAGATGAAATTTGCTAAAAGGTGGCAGGGAAGAAAATGGTCTACTTATTTGCAATGAAAAATACCACAGCAAACTATTAACAGCTGTTACTCACATTAATGACTTTTGGTTTTTTTAATACAAAAAAAACCAACTGATTTTGTCAATAGAACAATACACAAATCTCCTAGCTGCACACTTGAACAGCAGACAGTGTTGAGTAAGATGTAATAATTAGTCAAACTTACAAGTTTATATCCCCAGTTAGAAGAAGGAAATTATCTTACCATTAACAATCAGCAATTAAGTAAATAGAAATGGCCTTCCTTAAAGACCACAGGACCAACAGTAGTGGAGGGAAACTAGACAAGCAAAGCAGCAAAAGAGACACAAGCACTCTGCAAAAGCTGCAAACCCACAGGAGCCCTCAAAACCCAAGCCAGGTGCAGGTAGGTGCTCGGTGCTGGACTGCAGGGGCAGAGCACGCCAGGCATCAGCCTCGAGTCACTCCTGGATCTGGACGGCTCCTCTAAGCTCAGCAGGGTCAAAGCTGGGACTAAAATATCAGATAGTTTCACTCCATCCTGTTTCTTGTCAGAGGAATGAAACAAGGTGCTGTAACAGCTAAAGCTGGACAGTAGGAACAGGAGAAGCCCCAGGCTGGAGAGGCCTTTCCCAACACATTGAGCAGAAATAGAGTTCTGGTCAAAGCAACTGGCTTCGTTGGAAACTCTGAATGGTGAGAAATAGCTGAAACTTTAACTATTCAAATAGCTTCATCTTCTAATGCATCGCCATGATACACCTTACTCTCAACAAGAAGATTCTGCATAATGACACCAGCTTTAGCTCCTCAGTACAACTGTTTGAAAAGAGAATTTACAAGTACAGGCTAGGAAAAATCCTCTCCACAGCTCCAGCACAAACTGGGGTGAAACCAAATTTTTTCCATGGGTCCCAAAACTTCTTGCAACATCGAGGTCGTGTATCAACCAATGCAACACACCAGATCTAAACTCTCCTCCCTCAAAGGGAGGACCACATTTTCAGCACAGTGTAACAAGTTTTATAACTAGTTTGAATAGGGAGGAGAAAATGGGCCTATTGTTCCTCATCATCTAATCAATGCTTCTGTCAGTTGAGGGCATTAAAAATATAATGTACTGCCTCATACTTGCATCAAAATATAAAGAAGACATCAGCAGAAAAAAACTTATATTCTTCTCCATGCAACACTAGAGCAAATTTCCTATATTTTGGAAAAAAACCCAATATTTGCACAGAAACCACAATAATGAAAAAAAAAATTTGAAAAATTAGATTTTCCTCCTAAGACTAAAATTAAATATGGAAAAACAGTTGAGGGTAAGTCGAAGGGAACATTTACATGAAGTACTTTTTCTCAGAAAAGTGCCAGAAATTTAAAATAACGTTTCAAATTCCACTCTTACAGCTACATTTCAGTTTCTCACCCATTTTGACATACTAATTATAGAAAGACAAGTTATTTTAATTTAAGCTTGCATATGAAAATTCCTATAAAATGTAAAGATGTAACACCCTGATGTGTTACAATGGTTTATAGGAGTGTTGGCTTTGTGTACGGTGATGACATCATATATGACATTTATATTCTATTAAAGTGGTTGGTAATATTAACAAAGCCTATACAGCCCCAGCTTTAGGGCTGTTTTAAACACAACACAGTGTTGTTTTAAAAACTTTATAACGAATCTACATAGAGGCAGTGTGCTGCTGAAGAAAAATGGATATGCATTTGTTCTGTAGCAACGTTATAAAATTGGGGTATTTTTAAAATCCTACTTCTGGGCCACACAAGCATTCTACTTTCTAGCTTTTCATTTTGTTACTGTAGGAATATATAAACAGGAAAAAGCCTTTTCTTAAGTACATTGTTTTCTTCAATTTAAAGATGCATTAATTATGAATATACAGTGGTAATACCGATAAATAAGTTACATGTATATTTCTTACTCTTTCACTAGAGAGTGGTTTCCATGAACAAGTAACTACTGGAAAATTTTCATTTTTTCATGTTTCCTAACCAGATTGTGGAAGAATGCAGCCGTGCTGCCACCTATTCATTTTTATAATGTGATGGAAATAGGAAAAAATGTTACAATTTTTAACAGGTAAGGGAAAAAAGCCACAATAAAAACCAGACCTATAAAACCTAAAACCCTGAATGCAGCTTCAACACTATGAAACCACTAGCCTTTTCTGACAGTTTAACATCTGAAACACAAGTGAGAAAAGAGAGCACATCACCTATAAGTAAGCAAGGGAAGATAACATAAGGAAAGCTTGCTGATGATTACCATGTAATCATGGCTGGCAAAAAAGAGACAGATTTCACATCCAGATTTCTGCTGACTGGAAGGCTCAGTGAAGGCTCATTTCAGTCCCAGCTAATGTGATCTGTAAGGAGGAAGAAGCCACACGCAACACTGACTCTGCATGTCCCTGTTAGAGCAGAATGGCTGCTGAGCAGGAAAGGACAGAGAATTTTGGTGTGGCCCCCAAACCCCTTTTGCGCTGAGTGCTCAGCCAGTTGCCACAGCACAGCTGGACGTGGAGGACAGAAGGACACTGTGCAGGGTGCTCCTCACAGAACACAGAACAGGAGTGGCTCTGGGAAGCAGGTGTTTGTCCTTGGCACGGAGGTGCCAGCATGGCTTAATGTGCTCCGTGGTTCAGCTGGCTGGTACCAGAGGGCTCTGAAGCCTAACACCCATCTAAACCAGGCCCTGACACACAGAGCCCATATGGAGATAGCCCAGCCCAGCTGGAAAGAGCCAAACAGAACAGCTAAGCCACCTCTCCAGAGCCACCAAGTTATAACACACCTCACAATCCCTCTGTTCCCATAAATACATCACTTTTAACTTTCATTTGTAATGTAAACATATAGATTTACTTTATTTGCAAAAAAAAACCCAAAATCAAAAAAAATCGTCAAACTCCAAACTCTTTCCCAATATTTCTGGGGTGTTATCTGAAAACAAACTGTAATTTTACTGTTCTATTACCTTCTCTCTTATGTGTCACACACAAATGATCTCTGGATAATTTTTATATAAGTTAAATAGAACCGGTTATATTCATATACCAAAATGTATCCCTTTGATGTACCCCTTTTGAGTTTCACTGTACTTTTTCTTATGAGCCTGGAGAAGTTAGAAACAAGGATATGCTCTTTTTAGAACAAGAATCAGCAGATTTAATATAACTGCATTGGAGTATTCGAAGTGCCTATTACCCACGATATAATAAAATATATGAGGTTACTTAAGTCATTAAAAGCCAACAACACAGATCCAAGAGTGGGAGAGGTCTGAGCTGAAGAGGTATGGCAACAGTTGTTTATTAATTAGTGAGAAAACAGAGCCATTAAACGCCAGCAGCCTCAGATTTCTATGCCAACAAAACCAACCCAGACAGTAAACCAGGAAAGTTCAGTTTATGCTTGAGAAAAGTATTAAAAGTTCCAAAAACTGATTTCAGAAAAGTTTACTGTTAGATGGGTGATGGCAAAAAAAAGATTTAAATGTTTGAAGAGAGAGCCTGGCTGAACAGTCTTTTCCCAGTTACTTTTAACTAGCAAGACATTCTGGCAAACTGGTGTCATCTAGAATCAGATGTAAAATATTTTAATTCTTGAATTAATTTTCTACACAAGCTGAGGGGAATCTGAGGTACAAAACAAATGTTATACTACCCTTTATGAGCCAGTCATCCTTATTAGGGCACAAAGCAATTTAGGTGATAGGCTGAAAATTGGCCAGAGCAGAATGCAGATAAGACCCAATTAAAACAAAAAGCAATTTGAGTTTACTGAATAAACTATAAGAGCAAATGACAAATTAAAAAAGTTAGAGAAAATTATATGTAGGTTTTGCTAGTAGTGCACAACTGGAAGTGCTGAAAGAAAACAAACAAACAAAATAATACCAAATAATCAGAGTGGGGTAACTTCACATTGATTCTTCAATAGTGAGGGATATAAAAGGTATCGGTAATTTAAATAGGTTTCAGCATTAAACCAGCTGGTTTTTTTGTTAAATAGAGGAAAGCTAGGACAAATCAAAATATATGAAATGGCCCAAACCCAAGACATCAGCCAAATGATCTTACAGAGTTTATGCCAGCAGCCCTCCTGACCAAACAGGTGCCCACATGTCTGGCCACGCTTCCCCATGTCCTAACCCCACTCGAGGGTTGAGGATGTTGGTTTTCCTCATCTTCTCTTAATCCTTATCTCTGGCCATCTCCTTTCACCTTCTCTCAGACAGAGACCACACTGGAGCCTTCCAACAGGAGTGTAGGCACAAGACCAGCTCCTGCAGCCCCAGCAGTCCCGTGGGCACAGCCGCGGGATGGGTGAGCGGCCGCATGCAGCCCCCGGCACGGCCCCGGCAGGCAGCACAGGGGGCACCTACAGCTTGAGCAAGGGCAAATGAAGACAAACAAAAACTCAAAGCTGGGATTGAGGTATGCTCATGCCTCGAGCTTCCTTTTCCCTTTTCCTTTTTGGAGACACGGGAACTCTAGCCATGAGAGAAATAACTGAGTTCCCCCAAATCAAAGATTAACCAAAAAAAATTTGCAATTTATTTTTTTTTTAACTGGAAGATTTAGGCATGCCCATAACTCTGTGTCCTGGCTCTTGTGTATCTTTTCCAAGGCAACTCCTGCATGTTCAAGAAACACAGACACTAAAATGAAGGTGATTTCTACAAAGACACTGAATTCAAATCTTACCTGCCACCATGAGAGAACATAAGTGTTCCATCAATGTATGACTTTGCTCCATCACTGTTAACATTAGCAGTGCCAGTCTGAAATACCATACCCCAATTCATCAGCTATGTACAAAGCTATGAAAGCTTATTAGCGCTATTTACTTTTCGGCATCTACATTTCACAGCATTCAAAGTAAACTCTGAGTGCTCAGCAGGCACTTCCTGGAATTCCCAGAGGCACTTTGGTGCCTTGGCTGTTAACCAAAAGGATAACTTCACAAGTTTGGTTGCAAGTCAAGCCAGGAGTTATTCTTCAGACCCTTATAAAGATTGCTCCACCATAACACAAGCACATGTTTTCTCGTCCAGCATTAAGTCTGCAGGTATAAGTACAACCCAGAGGGTTTCTTTGAACTTGCAAGGCTGAAGCATGACTAGAGAGAAAACAGAATAGGCTTTTTTCCTTCACAGTTCTGAAAACAAGTTCTAATAATTTAACTACTAGGTAATAAATTGATATAAGTGAGTAAGGATCAAACTGAAAAGACACAGAAAATGATGATTTGTAACAGGATTGTGATTGGCTGATTTATCTTTGAGTATACATTAGAGTAAAGTTACACCAAAGAACAGAAGTCCTTAATGTTAACATTTGGTACCTATTTCTCATGGGAAAGAAGACGTATTATTATTGCAGTACTTAGTAGAATATTCTACTGCAGTTTCTTATTAAATTTCTATTTTAGGTAGGTCTTCCTTTACCAGGAAGAAAAAATAAAAGACCAGTAGGATATGCTTATTAGGGCCAGGAGCTTTCTGGAAAGAAATGTAACATGTGAAATTAATTTAATCTCTTTTTGTTTTGAAATATGTTGCAAACACGTTGTGATTTTCTTCAACACATTATACAAAACTATTCAAGGATTCATTTCAACAATTGACATCCTGAACCTCATTAATAAGCAGTTTGCTGCCAGTAGTCAGTATTAAAAATGAACTATTTCAATAGATTAGTCATGTTGTTTTGTTGGGCTTTTTTTTTAAACCTTGATTGCACTGATGTAAATCAGACAATGAATTATCCCATGTGAAGACAGGAATTCAGTACTACGCTTCACCAATATTTTTCAATATTCAGTTATTCTCCATTTTGGCAATTACTCCTACTAGCTAGATTAGTTGCTATTCCTGCAGAATTAAACCACCAAAACAGTATGAAAATAGGCTATACGAGTCTCTTAACAAATGGGGTAACTAAAGCATCAGCCAATCGCTAGTCACAGTAAGTTAAATTAATTTTTTGCTGTTTTTTTTTTCACACTGTGTATTCATTTACATGATCATGGAGGTATTGCTTTCTGTTTGCACAAGTGACTGCAGTGGTAGAGAAGGCAACACCAGGCTTCTCCACCTGCAGACCAGAGCAATGTTATCAAAAGCAGAGCAGGGCTTTACAGTTAAAGTTTCAGTGACAAATAAGGCAACTCAACAGAAACAGCAGCTCTCCAAGAGCAGTGTATTCCATAAAATCATATTTAGTTTTTTACTTTTATACATGTAACTTCTAGAGAGTCGTGCTGTGGTGGCTTTTCTTCAGAAGGAGGGAGGGAGCTGCAGTACTTCACCTTCTCTGCTTCTGTGGCTTCAAAGAGCCCATTAAGGACACAGAGCTCTGCTTTGATACCAGTGCCTCGTTCTTGAGGACAGGTAGACAATGGTCTGCCCTTCAGGTCATACAAGCGGAGTCCCTCTGGATCACAAAGACAGACCTGCCCTGTGTCAAACTCTGGGAAATTGAACTCTGCAGCTTCTATTATAAATTGCAATTTTGCTTCTTGTAAAGTCACTGCTACCTTACTAAAACAAGCCTCAGCAACCTAAAAGTCATTTCAGTAGCATAAGACTTGCTAGGCTCAGTGAATGCACTGCTTATACAGGAGCTGTTTATAGGGCTGACAAACATAAATCCAAAATGTACCACAGGATTATGTTTTGGCTGCAGTTTAAACAGTTTCACAAGTAACAGTTTCCATCCTCTCTATTATTTAAAAAAATTAGGAGAAAAAAAAATGTAATAGGAATTTTCTTAATATGTAATTGTGCTGTTGGTTTGTTGGCTATTTTTTTGCATTATCACAAACATCTGGAGCAAACATTCAGTCATGAAGACTTAGTAATCTGCAAAGGGAAGGTTGCCACATTTTAGTAGTCCTCCTTGTGACTCTGTAGTACTCAGTACTTCAGGTCAGTTGTGAGCTGAAGTTCACAAAAATTAACTAGATGGGGTCACACAGCAAAAATTTTATATAACATTTCCCTTATGATTTCCAGAAGGGAGTTCATCTCTTCTTGAAAAAACACTGTGAAGCTAAAAGCAATCTATCAGTCCTTACTGTTCCTTTCTGCTAAGATGTTTTCTTCTTCTGTTACTCTCTGTACTGGAAGACAGCAGTTAGATTTTGAGACATCTAAACACTGATGTCACACCTAACTGTTACATGAATTACAGCTGTTCTGCTGAAGAGGGTGTCTCCCCCTTCATCACCCAGCCCCTCTTTGTGGAAAGTCAGAGCTGCAGACTGGATTTCAGCTTCTCACAGTATGACTCTGCCAGCCCTCCCTCAGGCGGCAAAGACCTGACCTTTCAAAAGTAAAAATAGAAAACTGAATTCCCTGGAGAGAGAATACAGCTAGAATTTGAGCCAGGAGGATATTTACTTTGTTTTCCTATCAATTAAATAGATTCCTTAGACTACATATGCCCTTCAAACTCTCTTAATAACATTCAAATCTTAATTGCTAACCAGCCCCTTCTACTTCCCCCAGGCAATTACAACAGAATTAGACTCAGGTAACTCAATTAGACATCAGACTAACCCAGCACTCTCCAAGAGGTCTCTAACCAAAACTCTCCATGAGCTTGATGAAAACAGCATTGGGATTGCTTTGTTGAGGTCAAACTGCATATGCTTTCAATAATCACTGAAGGCAAAATGATGCCTCGTTGTTTAGTCTGTAAACCTCTCCACCTGGCACTTGAATCTCTCATCCATTCCCACACAGAAATTGTGCTGATCTGCTAGGTCCAGTATGAGGTTGACCTTGTGCTTTTTTCCCTTCAGTCCTGTTTCTTCCCCGGACAGCACTGCTTCAGACACATACATGACACACAAGGGGGCAGGTAGCAGCAATCCTGAGCCTTATTTCAATAATCTGCCTTGCCTTTCCTCTTCTGCACATCCCCCCTTTGCCACCTGAATGCAGCAGCAGGGCTTTACCTTACAAATGAAAACACAACATGAACAAGAAGGAGGTGTAAAAAAAGGGCAGCTCCAAATATCTGCATAGGCAAGGCCTCAGACCTCAGTCTAAGTAAATTTGTGGCCATTCTAAAATGAATTCTTAGTCCTTTGCCTCTAAAGGGAGATCAGGATAAGGCACAGAATCATCAGTGCAGTACATTGGGAGAGGCAGGTGCCCCCAACTCCTGTTCCCTGAAAACTTGATGTGTTGTGTGTTGGTTCACATTCACTGCCTAAAACCCTGTGACTTTCTTGTTCTGGGGAGGCTCCCCACCTCTGTGTTACCACCCCAGACTCACACCTATCTGCTCTCCAAACACCTCATGGCTGTGCTCCTTGCTCTCTGGCATCCCAGAGCTGCAGAAGGGGCGGGAGGTGCCTCCCTGGTGAAACAGGCAGTAACCAGTGCAGTTTGACAGGCTGAGAAAGCTGATACCTTGGGCTTGCTCCCCTTCTCTGGGCAACTGCTCCGTCTGCTCAGCTGTTATGCAGAAAGTGGGAAGCACAACCAGACAGAAGGCAAGGCTTCTAAAATTATGTGTGTTTGCAGACATCCAAAAATGGGTTGGAGTTCTTGATACAAGCTCACAACCTCTTTTTTGAGGCTAGACATTAAAATTCCAAAAAGGAGCAAAAGTTCAGACATAACTCTGTACTCGACGTTCCCCCATCACTAAATGAGAGGAGATTCCTGCTGCACAAGGACTGGTTCAAACCTCATCTCAGGCACTTAATTCTTCCTGCTGCCTGAACAAGGAGCTTGGATGCTTTAATACATGATTGCAATTTATTCCAAGCACTTAGAATTTGGGCACTGGAGCACCTAATTCATGGGTATTAAGCCCTTTATAATACCTGCACATCATCAGTAACTTACCGACACAAGCAAAATTGATATACACAAGGGTTAAAAGGATTGATAGAAACCTACATTACAGATCTGCACCAGATGAACCAGATTGATTTTTAAATTCACTTGATTAAATGGGTGTACTTTTCCAAGACTGATTCATTTAGCAATTTCTCCCTTTAAGGATTCACTGGTATTTCACATACAGTGACTAATTACTTTTCAGAACACTGTGTACTTGTTCTCTGCTTCTGTGGACTTTAGTGACTTCTGCACAGTCACTATGTCTGGGTAAAGTGGGTATAATGAACACTTCTGCTTGACAGTGTTCAATAGCACTCTGCAGGGGTGTCTGAGGGATCACAAAAGGGGCAAGAGAATGTCTGACAACTGCTATTGGAGGTGGAGCTGCAAACAGTGGGAAAATACATTGCCAAAGCCATTCCAGGTGGTGGGGCTGTCATACTGGCTCTGTAGGGTGAAAAATGCAGTCGTGGTGGGAGCAGAGCCTAGAGGTGGTTGAGCCCCTGCTATGGAGAGCACAGAGGAGGAGGAGGAGGAGGAGGAGCAGGAGGAGGAGGAGGAGGAGAAAAGGGAAGAAATGGAGCCCTTCACCACCTGCCCACTCCACCACCGCTGTGCCATAGGGCACAAAATCCTGTCTCCAGGATACCTGTACGATTTGTGACGGGCACAAATGACAAGTGGTGATTAAATACCTGCTCTTCTCCTTTTCAGCATTCTTTTTATGCTAAACTCTTGAACTCTCTGCTCTACCACTGTGCCTGGGGTTTACTTCCCCCCTTTCTTAACTTCAAAAGCAGTTTCTGTGCAGCTACTTCTAAGGTTTTCATAGCTTGCTTTCCCCCCGCCCCATGCTTCCTTCATGTACAAATGGATTTCAGTATAAAAGTCAGCCAAATTTTCAAAAATCTGCTGAACATTTACTCATCAGTCAAGTGCACATCAGTAAAAAAGTCTGCAAAGTCTTCTAAAACCTAAAACTTCTCCTCCACAGAAATTCCCATAGAACCTGGGCAGGTTTGGCTGGCAGTTATACCATTGTCCATTATTCTCACTGCCAGCTTGTGCTCCCTGATACTTTTTTATTTTATTTCTGTGCTGTGCTTTAGCTTACACAAGAACTGTTTACTTCATGGGGCAGGGGCTGAATTTATGTTCAGAGAATCGTATAGTCTTAAGCTATCTCCAGCTATGAAATACCTGGGTTTTACCATCCACTGTTTCCTTATATAAAAGGAGTGTGCTCAGATATTCAGGTGCTCCCCTTCAGAGGAAAACAGGGCTTGTGGACCAGTGTCAAAGCATGTTTGTAATGGACAATTAGTCCAGCTGAGAACTCACTGAGGCTGTGCCTGCTTTGACCAGCAGGGAGATTTGCATTCACTTCCCTCACTCTCACCCCAGTGGCAGAAGCACAGAGGATACAGTTCTGGAAGAGCTGACATAGCTGGACATGAGCCAGCACAGCTCTGGCTTTAGCCTATACTTGCTTGTCTACCATGGGCACAGTAACTGCCCCAGACAGGACTCCAACAAAGACATTCAGATCTCTGCATTCATCCAAGTTATGGTAGTCATATGCTGCCCTAAACTAGTCAGCTCATTAAAATTAATGCACCATACTAATGTACTTATCTAATACCAGCAGTCTTACGCTGCCAATGCTGTCATGAGCAGGAGGAAGAAAGCCCATGGCCAAAAGAAGTCCTACAAAAGTGTTTACAGAAGAGATCTTATTTCTTAAACTTCATTATTTTGCTTATTGTAGTGGTTAATTTCACATGCCCCGTAATGACAAGAGAAGCAAAACTGGGACAAAACCTCCCCAGAGATTTATCTCCAAAGCACTGAGATATATTCTTTTGCACTCTGATGCAATGTAGGAAACCTGGCTGCTCTGCCTGACATTAGCACTAGCTCATCCAAGCTCACACAAGAGGAGTCTGGTGTTCCTAAGCCTTCCCAAGCCAGACTCATTTCAGAGCTGACCTTTGAGTTACTCTCCTGCTTTAGAGTTGCTAGAAATATTAAAATTCACTTCAGGTGTGTTCACAGATCTCATAATGTTCTGTACTCAACAGACAAAGGGTTCTCTGAAAAATTCATTTTAGTTTTCTTCCATGTAGCCAGGCAGGGCTGAAAGGGCAGTTTATAGCTAAAACTCCTCTGTTCCTTGAAGACAGCTTGAAACCAATTTTGAAATTTCCAGGGCTGTTAGTGCCACCACCTGCTCCTTGCTAAAGCTGCAGGAGCCACTTGTAAGTATACATAACATCTATTCTGACCAGTAGACAGCTCAGTCTAAAGGAATAAACACTAATAGTTCAGTGAAGGAGACTTGTGCCAAGACCAGCTCCAACTGGATTCTGCTGCTGACGGAAGGAATGAAGTTCCTGTTCCAGAGCCCTCAGCTACAGAACAAGGTATCTGCCCACACTGGGATGATGTAATACTTACAGAACAATGTACCAGTGTAAACCCTTGTCATACTCTAATAACTGACTTTAACATTGATGGATAAGATATGAATCATAGTGGAAATAAGCTTTTCTAAATTGTTACAAACACTGAGCAATACAAAGAAAGGTAACAAAGGTCATGCCTGACCTCAAAGAGACAAAGCTACAGAGACAAGGACTTTTCAAAGTAATGGAGCTAGAGAGGATGGGAAAGAGAGGAAGTGGATAAGGAAAAAAATAGTTTGAAAATTTAAGCAAGAAAGGAAAAAAGCCAAAAATAGGAAAACCTTTTCACAGGAGAAAATAACAGATTAAAAAAGAAAAAAACCCAAAATGTTGAGGAAAGCCAACACAAACAATTCAAAAAAGGAAAACCAGACCAAACAAAAAACCAAAACAAACAAACAAACAAAAAAACCCCACACACAACAAAACAAAAACCCAGCACAAATAAAAAGAACAGAAATAAAAAGCTCCCCAAACATTTGCAAGTGGTTTTCCCACAATACTCTTTATTCCTCCTGTTAACACTTTGCATTCATTCCTAATGTGCTTTTAAAATCAAACAATCTGGTTAATTTAATATGGAATATATAGATAGCCTCCTTGCTAAACAACCCAGGAACTATCTAGAATATGACTGGTATCTGCTTTTCCCATTAGTCTCACAAATTTGAAGAGTAAATTAGTATGATTTTAATACATAATGATTTTATTCTCTTATCTCAAACCAATCATCCATCAGAATTCCTGATTCATTTTGTCAGACACCACTCGTATGAGTTGAAAAGACTTGATAAAAGAAGACACTCAAAACATTTAAATAATCACTGGGTGATTAATCCCAGTTTTGAGATTGTTTTCCTTTATGATTGACAAGGTTAGCACTTCCAAGGTCCCTCCTCTTTGTTCATATTCTGATTGGACTAATGACTTTGACACGACATAGATTTTGTTGTCCTACTTTCTACTTTAGAGAGTAATTCACCTCTTCCTCTGACAAGTAAGATTTATCTTGGAAAATTACTAAACTATACACTGAACATAAGTCAAAACAATTTTCCATTCAGTTTGCTGGCTGCAGAGGAAACTGCTAGCATGTGCATATTGCACCCTCCATAAATGAATGCATGAATTATACATCAACGTTATACATCTCAATTCTTTTTAGATTATGAGTTGTTTATAGAGTACATTAAGATTATACAGAATTTAGCATGCAAAGTCACACAAAGCCAGTCTTGCTTACAGCAAGAATAAAGGTACCAGATCATATCTTCAGAGAAAATCACTATACCATTTACAAAACTAGAAACAATGGAAAGCTTCAAAAAGCAAAACAGAAGGAGTTCACCTGCATATCAGAAAAACTCCAAGGCCCCACTGACAGACCATCAACAGAAAACAGCAAACATAACGGTATCATCATAGGCCTTAGGTGTATGAGTGAGTATCTCGTCTAGTCTACTAAAACCTCTTTCCCTGGAAACCTGTGAAAGTTAACAATAGATGTGGAATCTCCAACTGCATATTTTTTTCTGATCATGAGTTGAAGCTAGCATAAATCTTCAAGGTTACACAGGCTACAATTTTATGATCCTAGAATCAAAGATTTCAAGCAAGGGAGAAGCCACCTTTCTGAAGAACTAATCCAAATTATCACCGTTTTCTTGGCATAACATGAAAAGATCTATTTTCAGAATAAAACAGCTATATTCCAAGAAGCAAATTTCAAGGACTTCAGAAAGAGCAAGAACATCAAAAATAGGAATCCATGTTAGTAATGCTGGGAGAATGGGTAAGAGGATTATGAAGAGCTTTACCATGTACATATGTGAAAGAGTAATAGGTTGAGGATTGGGGCAGAAATTAACAATGATTGAGAAATTATTACAGTTATTTCATATTGAACTGAGTCTGGAATCCAAGCATCATGTAAGAGAAAATGAGCCATTAATATAAGTAGACAAATTCAAATAAGGGAAAACATGAAGACCTTCACATTTAAATGATGCACTGGGAAAAAAGAATTTGACTGCTTTTTGTGCATTTAGGGAGAGCAATCATTGAAAGAAGGAATCAGAAAATAAATCCCCCTCAAAAAAAATGTATTTGAAAATTAATGTCAGGTAGAAAAAGACACTTTCAAACTATCCCCAAAAGTCTAATTTTAGCATTCATAAGAAGGACTGCACCTAATTTATCAGTACATTTAAATATAGAAAACATTTTTAGAGATCGGAAATTACAAGCAGAAAGGCAAATCTTGAAAGAATTACAACTGGTTTGAATTAAGTTTTAACGTTTTTTTAATTAAAACAATTGTCATTCCAAAATTAGTTTCATTTCCAGTCAGAATGATACATTTAATGTGGAGTAAATCCAAACAATTTTAAATCTGATTTTTATGCTTGCCCCACAACAATATCCTTACTCACACAAGTCTGGTAAGTGCCTTTCATTCAGATGAAGGAAGGAGCAATTAAATATTCCCATGTATGATGACACCTGAAACAGAAGCTCCTGCCTAAGGTTAAAGTCAATACTGTAAGCAGTTAAGCCAGCTCAGTCAAAAGGCTTCTCTGATTTCTCAGTTGATTGCCAGGCAATTGGTAGAGGCATAGATGTTTTTATCTCTGCATTATTAAAGGGTAAAAGCAACCCAGCAGACAGCACAAATTTTGTTCATTGGGAGCAAATGCAGGGCTTAGTGTTGTACAGAACCAGTTGAAAAGTCATACTTGGCTACCACAAGTTAAAAAGTTGCTTGTGGAAGTCTATTCGTATACTGTGTTAGGGAAATTAAGCTAACAGAGTTGCAAAATATAATGACCAAGGATTATCAAAATCTGATAATTATTGAAGGAAGCCAGGAGAGCTTCCAAATATTGGCAAACGATTTACGCCAAAGGACAATGAATGAGTATGAAGCTACTGTTCAGAAAAAATATCCATATGAAAAGGCATAAAACCCAAGAAGCAGAACCTCATCTGAACTGGCCTCCTAGGTCACAAGGCCTCCATGCAAATGCAGTGTGAAGGGGGAGAAAGATGCATCCACATACCTAGCAGATATTTATACGTTTATAGCACAGAACCCTTGCTTCTGCCTTATACCACACCATTGAAAAAAGACAGCTGCCACTAACAGTAGGCCTGGCTATGCAGCACCATTCAGGTTTTTCTGTCATTCTTTGTGCCATGCTTTCAAATCATAACACACAAGAAAAACAAACAAAAATGAAAAACCACAAACCACAGCATCTGTCATGTACACAGTCCATCCTAATTTTTGCAATAAAAGTTGCATATGTGTTCATTCATCATCAGGTCCATGAGCTTTTACACATGAAGGCAGGCCTTGAGCTCCACATCTGTCTAGCACAGAGAGTAATGAGATCACAAGTCATCCTGGACCAGTGTCCAGGAAAGAGCTGCCTCGTCCCCTGACTTTTCTGTTGTCATAGTCAGATTCTTTATACCTGGGTTGAGAGCTGTTGTCCTAACCCATAAAATGTCTTTAAGGGCCTTATAGGAGAGGAAGGTGACCTTGAACCTAATGTATTTATTTTGTGGCAAGAAGTAAAACTGTGAAGGTAAGATAGGTCACATGCTCATGGAAATTTCTGTACTTGATGAGATGTATTTTTGACAGCACTGAAGAAGTCAGGAGAACAGCCCCCCTGTCTGGGATTCAGCCATCAGCAGGGATGCATGTGCACCTCAAGGACACAAAATACCAAACAGCAACAAGATTCTTACTTTCTGAAAGCTCCCACTTGGTATCACCAGTAACAGATCTTTCATGATATTATCCCTGCCTTTGTTGTAGCTTGTGTGTAATAGAGGAAATGCTGGGAAAAGGATGGCAGTAGAGTTTGAATGCATCTAACATAAATGTTACTTCTCCTTATAAATAAGGTAAAAGAAAGCTTATGATTGATTATGTTCACAAATATTTGTTAACTAAGGAAAAATATCCTCCTCAAAAGGAGAAGTTGGTAATTGAAACTTTGTTCAGCTTTTCAACGTTTTACTTTTCTTACGTAGAAACTTCTCACAAAAAGAGAGTTTTTAATTCTCCCATTGGCTATTTAGTAAGAGATTATTATTTACTAACTACTTAGGCCTAGAAGCAAAGATTTTTACTTCCAAATATCAATTTTTTTTCAGCTCCTTCTTTTGGAGTTTGGAGCAAAACTCTGTTACATTAGCATGCAATTTAAAGACTGTATATTTTTTTTGGCGTTAGCCACATAACCTTTACTTGTACACTAAAGCAGCATCAAAATATGTCTGGCATCATGTTGATGTTTGGCATCCATGATGTTTTTATCTCCAGAAGATATATTAGAGATGTATAATCAGACTAGGTAAGGGTCTGCTTTTACCAAATTATTTGTAAAGCAATTGGACAAATATAGAGCTTAGGTTTTTGGTTTGGTTTTTTTTTTTTTGTCTCATGTTATAGATAGATCCAGTATTTTTATGCATTACATGTTAAAACCACTGTAAACAGTGATAACTGATGAAAACCTGTGAAAACCTTGAAGCTGTTTGGAGTTAGTAGATGCATTCAATCTGGCGGCTCCTAATTACATCATCAGCTGTTTTGCCTGTTTTTAATCCACAATGTTAACATCTTATTACCCTAAGCAAATGGCTAATACCACAAGCTAGCAAACATATTGGTCTTTAGTATTCTACCCATCTACTAATACTTAGTTCTAGACCTGTGTTTTTAGGTAAAGCACTTTTCATGACTGATATACTGCTGTCTCCATGCATGGCTATAAATGGAAAGAAATATGCAGTCTGCATTTAAGTTTGCTCAGGAGTAGTAACTCACATGTAAAATTATGGGAAAAGAATAACTTGTATTTTTAAGATCTGCTGGCAGACAAGCTGATATGGGGGTGTTTAGTGCCTCCTACCATCCTGGTTTTGATGCATCTGTGACAATTTTCTGTGATACAGGAAATACTTTGCAGGCTTAAAATAGTACAAAAAACACTCCTGAAAGAGGGCAAAATCACCAAAGCTCATTTAGAATTTAATGGTGGGACAGTTATTTTCATTTCAGGACATTCTCTTTGTTTTACATCAGCAACAGTTTCACATGACTGAAATATCACAGGTTATTCCAGGATAAGGAACCAGAGTAAAACCTCAGCTTTTTCTTTTTATACTTAAATTCCTTTTTAATTCCACAGGAATGATTCCTCAAGACCTTAGGATTACTGTCAACTGTCCAGGATTCCATCAAATTTCCAAAATATTTTTAAGCCTGGACACAGTATTCCTAAGTGTAAGCAAAGTTGCATGAAGAAGAATTATTTTTCTGTCCTTATAAGTCACATTCTATTTATATATCTGGTACAATACTAATTTTTTGCAACTTCATCACATTGTGAACTCCTGTCTCATTTGCTCTCCATCACCCTCAGGTCTTCCTCTGCATTTCTGCAACTTATGATTAGGGAACTGGCCTTAAGTAAAAATAACCAACTCAATCAACTCTTACCCAGAATTTTGAGAATTCAGATAATCCAACAGAATATTCCCCTACTCCCCCAACTCCGTCTTCTCTAGTCACACTGCAAATAAGCACATTTACTCCCACCACACAGTAATCCTATTATAATTATTTCTCAGAAACCCTTTGCTGTGGGTTGAGAGGAAATAGAGAAGAACATAAAAAAAAAATCCAAAACAGAGCCAGAGGCTCCAGTGCTATCAGAGAAAGGTTAAGTGTTCCTTCAAGCACCTGCTACAATCCTGCCATTCTTTACACCTCAGAGTAGAAATAAGAACTACTGCTTTATTATCTTTTGCTCCAGAACCTTTTCATTAACAACTCCTATCTGAAGCATTTCATTACTATCTCCGGTTTCCCTCCAAGCCCCACACAGCTGGAAAATTCCTGCTTGGCACCAAGGGGACCATTTTCTTCTGCTTGGCAAGGGCACTATACTATTAAATCTGGAGTACACTGAAGTTACATTTTGTATTGTATTTCTGCAATCAATAACATCAAAAACTTACACATAAAGCAGAGTAAGATGACATTCTTAGTTGATATGATTCTTAAAGTTGATGCTTCATGAAAATCAAGAAAATAAAACAAAACCCACTTGACAACATAATGCACAAAGTTTTTATGCACAAAGTTAATTGCTGCAAATTTAGCTTCCTGATTTGAAAGGCAGTCTCTCTTCTGCTGATTGCATTTCTACCAAGCAGCAAACTCGTGAAAAAGAAAACACTATGGTCAGCTTGTTTTTACTCATGTTATACTGCACATGCTGATAAAGGCAAAGGGATCCTCATCCCTGGAAGTTTTCCAGACTTGGCTAGACAAAGCCACGGATGATCTGATTTAGGATAAGTTCTGCTTCAAGCAGGAGATGGGGTAGATGACATCCACAGGTTCTTTCCAAACACTCCCGAGAATCTGGTCTGTCTGTGAAAGTGGTAGGAAAGGCAGTTGTATCCCAGTGCTTTATAGATGTCAAATACTGAATAAGGCAAGAGGAGCAAATATATCTAAAAATAAAAACAGAGTCAAAGGATTTGTTTTTCCTGTCTCACAACAGCAACAAGAGCCAGGAGCGGGCAGAAAATACAAAAAGATATTTTTCTCTCTGGCAGCTTGGGTGGGTGACTCACAGCAAGTAACAAACTCTTTGCATACTGCTCCTGTCAGCATTGAGCGAATTTGCCTTTGAGCCCTGACCTGAGCCATGTAACTGCAGACGGAAAGAGGGAGCTTGGCTTCTTCCTACAAGTTTCGTCAATAAGACATAATGCCAAGGACAGCTGAGGACAGCACTCACTGAAACTTAGACTTTGCAAAGCAGCTAAAAACCAAGTGATGAGAAAGCGGGTTGAGAAAATCCCAGCATTCTTGTATCCCACAGCTGCTCTGAATTGCAGCATGCTTAGTCTCTCCCAAGACTTTTCTCCCCAGAACTCAGAGTGCCTTTGGATCTTTTTACACCTACCTACTTCAAGCCAGAAAAATGTATGATGTGTGTTCTTGTACTTCTCTAGCAGCTAAGCTCCCCCCCAAAATTTTCAACTTTCCTTGTGACTTCTACCTCACAAACCAAACCTAAAGATTGAACATAGGCAGCATTTGCTTGTGGGGAGCAGGAAACAGGATTTGAGTATGATTTTGTAATTAACTCAT
Source organism: Pseudopodoces humilis (assembly GCF_049639895.1). Taxonomy (NCBI): domain Eukaryota; kingdom Metazoa; phylum Chordata; class Aves; order Passeriformes; family Paridae; genus Pseudopodoces; species Pseudopodoces humilis. The sequence continues at coordinate 47,347,485 of NC_142204.1, read as the reverse complement.
TTTTGTCCAGATATTATATAATGTAAATTGCACACAATCAATGAGGCACTGATGGCACATTTCTCTGAGAGTGTCATATATTTTCACTGTGCTTATAAACCTCGAGAAAGCTGCTCACACTCACACTCTTCCACAGTAATAGGAAGACAAGGTCTCACTGTAAAGATTTGGTTTTAAATTTCCACTTGTGTTTTCAAGAACTGATGCACTTGTGTATCAGCTAAACTTGCTATTACATTTATTAGACACACACAGTGTAATGGTATTTCATTAGACCTTCATCCATGGGTGCTGGCTTTCAATCTCCATAGCTCAGACACCACCATACCAGTGTCTTGCTTCTCCATGTAAATAGGATTTTTCATATATATGTAAAAACAATGAGCAGTATGGCTGTGACATCTGCTCCAGTGCAGCTGTGGCTCCAGCTGATTTTCTTCCCCAGGGTAAATGAACAGCATGACGCTTAGATTCTGGGCAGGAGGTGGTGGGAGGGTGAGTTTACTGTAGACAATATCTTCATAAACACCAATAATATCAGTTATTTGTTTTCAAACAAGTTGTTTCACAAGAAGCATAATTTAAGTATAATTTAAGAAGCATTTCCAAAATTTCTCAAGCTTAAGAATGACAAACCTGGGTTTCAAGCCTTTAGCACACAGTGTGTTGCTGCTTGCATACCAGGCAGAACAAGAACATATTTTGCCTGCTTTGCACAACTCATAGCTAACCACAACCGTGACTGTTAATAGTCAATGCAGGGCTGGTGGAAGTCTTTAGGTTCATACCCTGAAATGGATCCTTCTTTCCCACATTCTGGAAATGGCTCAGGAAGTGGCAGCGCACTTTCCTCTTTCCTGAGGATTTCCTCCTTTATATCAGAGAATAAAATATTTTGTAAAGAGACATGCTTTTATTCTGTGCTGAAACAGTCCCTCCTAAGAAGTCCCTTCCTCACTTACGCTTTCTAACCCCCTACTTCAAATCTACTTCAGTCCCATTTAAAGAGCAGCAAACTAAAGAGTTGCACATGACTTAGGATGACCTATGGACGCTGAGAACACACGTATCACAGGCTCTCCTGTGACTGTGGTGCATTTGTCCTGCTGAACACAGTGCCTCTCTTCACCACTCCTAAAACAGCCTGCAGATACCATCAGTGACCCAGCTGCCACACAGGCATTTATCCAGTTGAAATTGTCCCTGACAGATATGAAGCTAATGAAAATCTCTAAGAAGAAATTATTTTTAATTCCAATTAGGGTAGACCTGAATCTGTGACTTTAGTATGAAAGAGAATGAGTTCTGTGAACTTCCTACAGGAAATTCAAAGGAAAGCTGCATGATATCAGCAGTTGCCTTCTTTCTGGCAGCCAGTCTCTGTTCAAGGTCAGGTAAGGGCAAAATAAGTGAATACAAAAGTAATTGTTTGAGGAAAAAAAGAGGCAACACCGACAAGACTTGGAATTTTAACTGACATGAAAGGAGTTTATGGTTGTCCTAAAGATGCAAATGTTGGTACATAAACACACATTTTCAATTGAAGATAGAACCATTGATCTGTTTACCCTTGCTATGTTGTCTAATTGATCATATCTGGATGATTGGATTTAAGTGTTCCTGGCATGTGATCTTTCCTCCTCTTGGTTTCTACTTCTCCAGTTTTTAGAGCACATTAGAAATCAGTTTGCAACTCTTTTTTTCTGATTGTAGACCGCTCTTATATTATCTCATTATTTTAAACACATTATGAGCTTTAGAAAAATGTTCTATTCCTTCATTTTCTGTCTTTAAGTACTGTATTTATTTGGTCACTTTCCATATACTGGTAAGAAATCTACAGTTTTTACTTACAGGAGATCTGCAAGTACTAAAATTCAGTATCAGCAGTATAAATCAAAAATATCTTTGTGAAAATACAGTCTCTGAATATAAGTATTATATTCACTTAATATGTAAATTTAAAATCAATCCAATGAAATCTAGAAAGACAGATATTTCATATAAGTTTTAATTTTTTGCTTTTCTTCTGTGGTTCATTAGGTCACTTTCAATTGTGTACAAGGCACATTGTAAATTTTGGTTTTTTAAAATAATACTTTGCTAAAGTTGCCATTTCAAAGTATGTACTCCTCAAAAATGAAGTACATTGCAATTAAAATACGAAATTGGGTGTCAGAAATAATAGGGTATCAAGACTAAAAGCCTGATTTATGGCAAATTGCTCCTGCAGCACTCATGACCACATTAAACACAATTACAGGAAAGGTAAAAACAGTGTAAAGTGCCAATAATTCATATATAAGATTGAAAAATTGGTTTGGTATTTTTTTGTTTTATTCGGTTTACAATTCTCTTCTGGTTGCAATGTCTTCTGGTCTTCTTATTTAAGGACTCAACTCTACAAGTATGTTTATAAATAAATTTACACTTACTTCTACCTATGTGAAATTATAAAACCACACAAGAAACAGTGAAGGACTTAAGTGAGAACATACTGACTCATACTGTTCATGAGTTTAAACACACTGACAACTATTCCTCCAGTCCAAATTGCAGCCTCTTACAAAATTGTGAAGCTATTTTGCCTATTTATCAATCAAGATTTACACATTTACACACCAGATGCCAGCAAGTGATTTAATGACCATTACCAGTTTTGTGTTAGAAAAAAGATTGATAGCATTAGGCTGGAGCCAACTGTTTGTAAAAGCATTGTAAAAAGAGTGTATGCAGAGGAATAGTGATCACAAGTGACTTACTAAGCATATTGACCGAGTCTTGCCACTGAATTTGAGAGATTCAAATTTAGACCTGAAAAGCACCTGCTGTCAGAAGTGGTAGCTGTTTATGTCAGTCATCTCCAAGACCCAGCAAGCACATGTGAATTCAACAATCTCCAGTAGCAAAAGAAGGCCTCAGACTATAGTCATTTGCTTGTCACCTTCATTTAGGTGCCAGGTTCTGCAGGAAGAGGAGTCTCAGAAACATTCACAGATGATCTGCTAACTTGATATATCAGAACAGCAAGTATTATAGTCACTGAGCATATATCCTAGAGTGGAGAAAATGTAGAAGATAATTCGTTTAAAATAAAATTCCATTAGAAATGTGACTCATTGAAGATTAGCTAAGTCTTTCTGAAGTCTCTTACCCCAGACCAGTAACAGGCATTTTGGAAAGTCTCTCTCTCTTCATAGACTGAAAAAGGAAATCCTAGCAATTAAGTCTCAGCAATGGAGAGCTTTAAAAGCTCACCATTGTGTTGGTATTTCTCTTATTCAGCATAAAAGAGGAAATTATATTGGAGTACAATTCAAAATAATAATAGGATCAACCTACATATTCCTTCTCACCATCCCAAAGATTACATGTTCCCATTACCTTCAGGGTGTGTTAGAAAAATCCCTAGTGTGTAATTGCCAGCTAATCTTCTTCAGAAAGAAGTCTAGTTCCTGTCCTCCAAAGGCCTTAAGTAATGTAGCTTAAAGAACATCAAGTGTAGGAGATTCACAGGCAGGGGCAATTCACATCATAGAAACATTTATGCAGTGCTCTTAACTGCTAATGTAGGCAGACCCATTCAATCTCCAGAAGCAAGCATTTCTTCCAGTAAAAGGAAATTGGCTATGGTCCCATTCATGACCATCTGCATGAAACAGCTATTGCAAAACTTGCAAGACAGGTATGAATTTGAAGTACAATAGCCATTTGTCTTGCTTCTCTCACCACTCTGTCTCCTGCAGGTTACACTGGGGTGGCTACAGAAGCTGCTGTTCACAGTTGGACACATCGTCTCTCATTGAGAGGTTTCCCCTCCATTATTCATGGATGGGAATGGTAATGGCTGGGCCACCACAAATTACATACTAAAATTAAGGAAAAACTTCAGGCACAAATCATAACTAAGAATGCATATTTGTCCTAGGTAATCCTAGGCATCCTAAGCAACATCGAGATCATAGAATAAAAGAGATTTGTAGATAGCCTGAAAAGGAGACTGTCAACAAGGATTCATAGGATGCCTCGTGCTGGCTCTGAGAACAAGGTGAAAATACAAGTGACCCCAGGAGTACTTGCCAAACATGATTTAAATATAACTGGGGTCCATACCAAGTAGAAAGTCTTTCACATTCCATCTCATTTGAGATGCCTCTTTCATAAATGACCCTTTACAGGCCAACAGAATTATATTTTCCCCATACAGCAACTTCTTTTGAAATAGCTAATTGTGTAAAAATAATTACTAACATGGACAGCCCTCCAACAACAGTAAGATCAGACAGATCTTCTGATATATCTGCTAGTCTTTAGACTTCAGTCTGAACGGTAAAAAAATGGATGCAGCCTTTTACCAAAGGAATGTACCATCTGCAATATTTTTAAACCAAAAATTTCTTCCCACCTGTTCACACAGAAAGAAAAAGAAAAAGAAAAAGAAAAAGAAAAAGAAAAAGAAAAAGAAAAAGAAAAAGAAAAAGAAAAAGAAAAAGAAAAAGAAAAAGAAAAAGAAAAAGAAAAAGAAAAAGAAAAAGAAAAAGAAAAAGAAAAAGAAAAAGAAAAAGAAATTAAGAAAATTACTGGTTTCTATATTATTCTTAAAATAGATTTTTGGTTGTGCTTCTACTTCTGGTTCAGGGACCTTTCAGGTAATTATGGATAAAATTCACCTTCATGAGTACAAACAGAGCTTGAAAGGTCACAAGTTACTTCAGAAAACTGGCCACATTTTTTTGATGTTTCAGATTTCCATGTCTCCTAAGAAAATGCTGTTTCTATTTATGTAGAAAAGCCTCCAGGAGACCATTCTACCTTCTAAAAAGGCAAGGACAGCAATACTTCAAGTACCTGTCAGGCTGTGTGATAGGCCACAGGCTGCATTTTTCTGACCATGTTAAGCTCCAAAAGAGGTAAATACTTTAACTTTATAATATGAAATTATGTTCCTGCTGAGAATATGTCCTGGTAGCTGACAGCCATTTCTCCTGGATTTAAAGCAGTCATTCAGCAAAAATCCACTGGTCACGTTTCAGCAAACAGGAGTGCAGTCTCTGGTTATTGCATTACCTCCCATGATATAATTTTATCTGTTTTGTAGCATGTTGTCATTATGACTTCCAAAATGAAGTCTTCTCCTTGGTGGGCAGTGCAGAGAAGTGAATAGCCAAAATAGACTTTTTTATTATTCAAGCATTCTTTATACCATCTCCCTGTCATGAAGTTATCAACATTTATAAAGAGCATTTGCATTGGTTCCGAAACTTTTCTGACAAAGAACATCACATGTCATTAGTTTCAAGAAACATGCAAAATAGCAAATGTGAGGACTTCAGTACTGGATCCCTAGAAAAATTTAGCCTCTTTTGAAAAACAGAACATATTTTCTGTAAAGACAAGGGATTCACTAGATAACCACAACTCTGAAGAAATTAAGAGGTACTTGGAAGAGCTGAAAAAATATGCAAATGCGGCACTTAGAGACATCATTAGGTGGTGAACTTGGAAGTGCTGGGTTAATAGTTGGATTTTATTAAATATGAGGTATTTTCCAGTCTAAAGTTTTTCTAGGCATTAATAAGATGGGTAACATCCAGGAACACCTTTACACATAGAGAGGGAATGTAGATAATTTTATTAGCCAGAAATCTGAAAGACTTAAAGTGTTAACTAAAATCTGAACATCAGTATGAAATGGATGTCTCCATTAAGTGCTACATACCTTTCTGTTCTATTTCCTATCTTTTTAAATATAACAGTCTATCAGTGTATCCTCAATAAATTGAAATGGTTATTTAATTTTATCACAACTCTACCTAGCTTTAAATAAGCACTTCAGAACTGCCTTCTTCTGCAGTCTGTAGTATAACTCATACCTCAGGGCAGCTGCTATCAGATCATTCCTAAGCCATAGTAACGGGGATAAAATATTGACAAAACCTAGTGAGGAGGATGCTCACTTCATAGTATTTGTGTCACAGTTGTTTTATGAGATATTCTGGAGAAGTCAAAAGAAACCATTCTTTGAACAGATAAAATTTATCTGTGGAGCTCATATGGGAAAATTACTGCAAACCTATGTGTACTTGCAGTCAAAATTTCTGAAGCAGCATTAATACTGACTTCATTTTTCCAACCACCATTCTTCACACTCCTTCAAAACGATGAAGAGAACAGGAGCCCTTTTAATTTTATTGATAACATCTTAGATACTACTGTCACTGAGGCCAGACTTAACCAAACCTAACACATGATCTGTGCACAAGCCAAATACCATTTGTGCAGGACAAGCTAGAGCTTTGGCATTCCTCGCTCTTCCTGAAGTATATCATACCGCCTGCAATATGTTGTCCTGAAGATAAAGCTCCGTTTGATGCTGTATGAATAGACTTTGTTGTTGTTCTCTCATCTGCTTAGCTGAAAATTGACTTGAACTTCAGTAGAATTCCAAATAAGCCACATGACAGCATTCAAGAGGCAGGAGAGATTAAAAGGAGTTGGGCAATCATTGGAACAGACAAGAACACTTTATTCATTCTAGAGATGTATTTCTTTTATAGGTCATATCTCAAGATACCTAAAATATCTTCTCTCACTCCTTCCCAGGACTTAGAAGGGGAAAGGAGAAAAGTGAAATGACACAGCATACCCTGGTCTGAACATGGCATCACAGAAATAGATTATTCCTCACAAATTTCTTTCCTTTCCTGACTCAAAAATTCACATGCACTTAGCCTTTCTCTGGGTAATTTTTAACATCCAATCCAATCAGAGGTCATCTTAGTTTATGAGACAGGCTATCATACCTGCAGTACAAGGTTACAGGAAACTGCAGTGTTTCCCAAGGTGAAAATGACCTACTGTACACCTATATTGCTGTTGAGAGGTACTAGAATTATACACACCTGACCTGTACAAGAAGGCTGGAATTTTAAACCCAAAAATTGAGAACATCTTTAAGACTAACAGGTTTCTCAGATGCACAAATAATCAAACAAAAATTTTTCTACTAGTACCAAACTTTCTTAAAGTTACTGTGTCTGAATCAGTTACACAGCAAGTTTTTACATAGCAGCTGACAGAAACATGAACCAGTGCTAAAACCACATACTATTTTAACTGACATTGGAAGAAAACCAGTTAGACCTGCTGGATGTTTTGACATCTCTTGCTAAATCAAAGCCATTTTATGAGTTAATCTTTCATGGCAGCAAGAAATCAGCTAAGAAGAAATTTGATGTAGAAAGAGTGGCTAGTAGTTTTTGTTAAAGCAATCATGGTATTGACTCTGGTCATTGAATAATTCATACATTCCAAATAACAGGGGAATGTGCTCAGACTAAAATCTATTTTAAAAAACCAATAGATTTTTAAGGGAATTTAGGATTGATTTTTTAAAAATTATGTTTATATTTAATGATCTTTGTTACTAGAGAATTAAGTGTGTTTGTGATGCTCATGTTGCAAAGAAGTCTCAATGAATACAGCAATTATTAGAAAGTGCATTGTCCTCAGCATTAAAGGCTTGTTTTACTTTCTACTCATGCACATAATGTCCAGGATAATTTAGGTATATAGTGCTTTGCTGCTTTTCAGTACATATTTCAGTAGTTCCATGAAATTTAACTCCCACTTTACTATTACACAAGTGATAGTCTGAAGGGATTTATAAACTCTTAACTTTTCCCTCCTGTGTAAAAAGAAACAGCTTCTTTCCATGGACAGACACAGATGGTACCTGCTGGCCAGAATGGAGGTAGAGAATGTACTGTTTATCAGAAATGCTCGCTGCTGTTAAAACTACTCCTGCCATTTTGCAACACAAGCGAGCATTGACACAATTTCAATGAACAGAATCTTTTATTGGTATCTAATTTTCATGATCTTAAAGATACTTAATTAGATTCCACAATAAGCCCCTGTGTGGGAAGTATTTTAACCCTTCTACAAGCTGGGTGTCTCTACCTACTTGAGGAGCAACTTTAATTTGTCCTGCAGCAGAAAAATCCTCTGCTTTCCAAAAGCAAAATGTTTATTTATATAAATATTGGGACTTCAGATGCAAACCAAAGTCAATATCAAGCCTATTTTTTTCCACTAAAATACACAGGGTACTAAGTAAAGGGACTGCTGGTACTTTTAAAGGTGTCAGTCTCCAGAAATGGAATCCAAGATCTGTAGTTATAAAATTATTGTTATGGGGTAGCAGTTTTAATTACTATGTAACTTTAATTACTAAATTACTGCAATGTGTAGTCTGGAGAATGTAATAATGGACCGACTCTAAATAACCGTATCAGTGCAAATTCAGGGATGTGACTCCCACTTTTAAAACCAAATTATCTTATTTTCATGGCTTATAAGACTCCATGGTTAATGAAGAAGAAAATCTTAATTTCAACCCAAATATTTCACTGCTGCCTGTTTGTCTGCCATTCAGATCCATATAGCAAAATCATTTCCACATCTAACAAAGAACATTTTATTCCTTTTAAATTACCACCATGTTTCAGTGTTCCATTAAAACAATTACATGCTTTCGGTAATATTTTTGCAGATTACATTGCATTAGAGAATCTTCTGATGATGTCATCACCCTGGCCAAAGTCTTCTCTTTGATGTCCTCTTTTGGGTTCTTTTTCAAACAACTAACATCTTTAAGATAGAAGAGATGAAGAGGCTGAGAAGACTTGATTGTTAAAACTGCCACTGAAAAAGATGGAAGCAAAGCATTGCTGATTCACAGCTCACAAAGTTTTTGTTACTTTTCCTCCACAATTCCACTGGGAGAAAGACTGAAAATATAGGCTGCTGTCACCCTTCCCTCAGGAAGGAAAAGCACTTCCACTTCATATAATCTCATAGTGAAGATGTGGGTTCAGATTCCTGCAGGCAGAGTAGAGATGTGAACTGGTTTTCCCACAGCCTCAGTGAATGTTCCAGCCACACAGGTACTGGAAAGTGCTGTCATTATTTGTCTTCCCAGTCTCTGAACCAATACTTATGATTCCAATGCTATTCATGAAAAGTGATGAGCATTAAAATATTTCAGAAATGTCAAAAGAAACTATTTTAGTCTTCCCTAAATTGGCTTTTTTAATTAATTTATTTATTTAGAAAGCCATTATAATTTATTTAGAAAGCCATTGTAATACATAGAGGATCATTCATCCATTTTCTACATTTAAGGTAGTAAGTCCTGCTGCTCAAAACTGTTTTTTCCCATCACCCCTATCAGGACACAAGTAGTTTATTGCTTTATCCCCTTGGAGTAAGTGCATGCATCCTTATTGCTCATTCTATTCTTATGCCTCAGGGACAAATACATTTATGTTCATCTTAATTTGTTCCTTGAGTCTTCCTGTAATGTGTTCAAGAAATGTATAGATCACACATGTTTTTTCTCCACCTTGACAGAGCACGAGGACAGCAGTTCCACCAGGCCTTAGAGAACCAATCCTGCTTTAATTGCCCACTCCATTTCTCACCAACGCCTCCGTGCAGCGCTCTGGGGAAGCACCTCCTTCAATCATTTTGCATTTGAAGCCTGTCACTGGGACCCAACTCCAATCACATATTCCAGGGAAAATATCTGTGTGTCCTGTGAGTATAATGCCTCTTCATCAAATATTCTTTAATTTTCGTGGCCGGAAAGACTTGACATCTGATAAATGCTCTCTACTTGCTTATTGAAACTAAACTTCTGTGTTACTTCATTGTGATAAATTAAAACTACTTTGTATTTAAAACCACTTTGCTAGTTTTAGAAAGCTAGTTTTAGAAAGAAATCCTGTGAACTGAAAAACAACAGTGATAACATAATTCAAATAGCAACTTATTCTGAGAGAGTATATTTCACATAAGTGTAATTTCACCCCAGTTTTCCAATTCTACAATTAGATTTCTGATTTTCGAAACCACAAGCACATTCATATTTTGACTGTGTAACCTACACTTTCAAGCCTGGAGGCTCATGACTGGGAGTGTTGATGCCACAGCAGTATTTGTCAGGCATCCTCCAAATGCCTCCATCTCTCTTCTGTCACTCTGATACTCCTACTCTTCTGAGATGCCTCCCTCAGTACTCTCCTAGTATGATGCCACACACACAACACTGGCTCATGCTTTTCCTCCTCAGCCTGTGCTTCCCCAAATCCTACACAATGTAAAAATGTAAAGAACATTAATCACCATGTAGGCTCCCTGTTAACTGAAACGTTCCTACTAATTATCACTCCAATCTCTTTTTACACTATCTTAATCCTTCTTGCATATAAAATTAGAAATAAAAATATTTCAGAAAGATATAATTAACCCCAGCATAAAGTTTTATTTCTGATTCAGATGTAACTTCCTGAACTAGTTTGATGAGTATGGAATACAATAAACCACACTAGAAGATGACTCTTGGAGGTTCTCCAAGTCAAAGTAAAATTAATATACACTGGTATATTTTTTTCATTAACACATGATCAGTTATTTCAGTTTCAGAACTTAAAGGAAAACATAACTAAAGGAAAAACTCCGTCACTACATTGATTTTTTTCTTTCTTAATGCTGATGTTAGCAGCAAAAATTTAAATTCTCCTTCCATTATTCTCCTGTATTTTGAGGGGAAAAAACCCAACAAAACAAAATGGATATACTCCGACAATAAAATACACAATACCACATAAACATAGTGATGAAAGATCCAAAATACAATGAAGCTGTTTAAACACTAAAAAATGTCAGCACAGAAAAAGTTGGACCTTTGAGCATTATGTGGGCACTTCAAGGTGATGGGCGAGATCAGTGTTTGCCTATCTCAGTGACTGTAAAAGGGATGACTTTGCAGTCAGTAACAATGAAAACCTTTTCTTTGGACATTAGAATTTTGCCTTGATAATTGCACCTTCAAAAGAATTTTATCAGAACAGCATTAAACGACCGTGTTCTGTGATTAGCTGTAATATTTTTTCTGGCAGGACCATCATGGTGCTGATAAGAACCTGTTACACGTCCCACACAAATTTGCCTATCACGGACTTCTCATCAGGATGAAATCTCAACCCTACCTACTGCCAGACTTGTCACAGATTTACTTGTAGTCGCAACTACACCCTTAATGTTTTTTAATATGTTCAAAGAAGACAATTAGCAGCTTCTGGCCACGTCAAACAAGCAGCTTCATGGCATACTTCCCCGCTATGATCTCGTAAGGAATGGCTTTGTCTATAGCATTTCCGACAATTAGTAACAGAGAGAACTTAAGTCCTTTGGATTTGGGGAAAGGCTGGGGCCGGGCACAGAGAGCTGCAGACAAAAGCGCCCGCTGTAAGGGGCAGTTTTGCTGGCTGCAGTGTTGCTCCTGCATCGCCACCCAAATCAATGCCAGAAACTGGCCCAGCAGCTCCATGAAAACATTAAAAAGCTGAACAAGACTTGTGCTCTTCAAGCGCCCACACCACGGACACCCAGCCGCCCAGGTGTGTTCTGAATTCAGTTTTTTTCCGCAAGGTCGTTTGTAGGTGGGGAACGGGATTTGCCACGCTGCATCCGACGGACTCCCAGCCGGCTCTCTCACGGGGGTCTCCAGGGAAGGCCGTGAACTGGGGTAATGCACACAAGCTACAAGGGGAAGTCGCACTGCCCCGGACGCTCGGTGTGTTTTCCGCGTCACAGTTTTGCTAAGCATTGCGGAGCGCCCAGCTCCAGCCGCGCTGCGTGGGAAGCTCAGCCGGCAATACCCGGTCCCGCAGGCCGGGCCGCTGACAGTGCGGCCCCGTGCGGAGCCCGGAGCGCGCGGAGCGCCGACACGCGGGGCGCGGCCGCGGACTCCATGTCCCGGCAGCCCGCGCGGCGGGGCGCTGCGCGCATGCCCGCCCGGCGCAGCCCCGGCCCGGCGCGCGCCTCCCCCTGGGCCGGGCGGTGCGCGGCGAGCAGCGGGAACACCATGGAGGCCGCTCCGCAACCCCGGCCCGGCGGGGCCGCCGCCGCCCCGCCGCCCCCCCCGGAGCAGGAACGGAAGCTGGAGCAGGAGAAGCTGTCGGGGGTAGTGAAAAGCGCCCACCGGCGGCTGCGCAAGAAATACCGGGAAGGAACCGGGGGGGAGGGGCCCGCCCCGGCCGGGCCGCCCCGCTGCCCTCGCCGGCAGCGGATCGGGGTGTCCCCCGCGGGCGGGGGGCGGCGGGGCGGCCCGGTGCCCGCGGCCGCTGCCGAGGGGGTGTGTCGGGGGAGGCTGGCCGGGAGCAGCTCCGCGCTCGCTTCCTGCTCCTCCCCGGGAGACCGTGGTCGCCGCTGCCGCCGGCTTCCCGCAGCCCCGCCGAAAGCACCCGGTCGGGTCTGCCGGGGTTATGCCGCTTTCTTGGAGCTGCTGGCAGTAGAGCCCTCTTCCTGGCTAAGGAGGGAGCTTCCCGGCCGTATAGCAGTGTTTTCCAAACTGAGGATCTGCAAGCGTGAAGACAGTAGATGGTGAATGCCAAAAGAGATTGAATGGTGATCGGGAAAGGCACACGTCTTTGTGAATTATTTGTGCCTCCTGCCTTTCAGTCGTAGTGCAGTAGTTCAGGCAGAAGCACTAACTGAAGGGGTTGGGGTAAAGCTGTTGTAATTACTCGTCGTCTTTGCAAAATCTACTTTGTCATCAGTATTAATGCCCTTATGCAAGGTTTTTATGGGTGGTATTGGAATGCTTTAAAACCTCCCTGAAATGGTAGCACTGGTTACGGAAAATTCATCCATCCATTCTTTTAGGAAGCCCACAGCTCACCTCCAGAAGAGCACACATGAAATGGGAGCTCTTCCTCTTCTAGGCACAAGTTCTTGCCTCTCCTCTGTGTTTGCATATTACACTTCTGTTAAAGAAACAAGGTCATGCTGCCTTCTGGACTCCCAAAATCTCCCCTGGAGCAAGTTCATGGGATTTGTGCACAAATACTGACCTATCTAGATACTGATCAAAAGTCACTGTTTATTTTGGCCTTGGTGAGGCAAAACTTAAGGGAGGCTCTCCCTTCTTCGCTCAAATGTTGGGAGAATGAACACGGTATATTTGAACATTCAAATCCTGGCAAAGCAGTCCAGCTTTTAGTAGTACACATTTCTGTGTTATTTCAGAGTGCCTGCCTATTAAGACAGACAAGGATTGGTTTAGTTTAACTTTTTTTTTTAAAGTGAGCAATCTCTGTAGCAACTGATTTTTTTTTAGATGAGAGCCTAAATAAGGAGGAAGTTTTTGTAAGCCTACTTCTTACCAAAAAGCAAGTTTGTGCTCAAGGATAACTTGTGTGTAGCTGGTTAAGTGAAAGAGCCAACAGTGTTTTTATTTACTTCCTATGACTAAATCATGCATTAGTGAAAACTTTACCGTGATTTTTCTAGTCACTCCAAAGTAGCAACGTGATATGTCATTTAATTAAGAAAGTTAAAACCAAACAATTCATCACATCCATGCAACAAGAAGTTGCATGCTACCCATTACCCACTCATTACCTACCCATTACCTACTCATCCAGTAGTAGGTGGTCCTTACAAGGACCACCTTACTAGTGCTTAGTAGCCAGTAGTACTTCCTATATTCGGTTCTTTCAGTTTAAGAATTTTACTTTTGGACTATTTTCTACCTACATCTGCCTTTGCTTCTAAAAGAGGACTTGAGAATCTCCTTCTTAAATGCCTTTAATGTCTTTCTGAAATTGTAATACCAGGGATATTGATCTCTGAAAGATCTTTCCTTGGAATTTTTTTTTTCTAATACTTGGTGATGCTGACTGGCAAGTATGTTACCCTGACAAAATTAAAGTTGACAATTTGTTAAATAGAAATAAAAAAAATCAATAAATCATCTGTAATTTTGCTGTACAATTTGAATTATGACTTGAGTATGGAGAAGCAAAGAGCAAAATCCCTTCATCCTTACAGCTTTTTACACTAGGAAAGCCTCTTGACTCCGCAATTGAGTGCTCTCACCTCCATATGAAGCAGAAACATTATTCTATAGTCTTGTATTGTCTTTTTTTCTCATTTCTTTTTCTACTTTGACTCCTCTTATGTTTTACTAGAGTTCTATTAAGCTAGTTTCCATTTTGTTTGAATAAGCAAACACTACTAGAATTGCTGTTGCAAGGACTTCAATGCTTTGTCTGCAGAAGCCAGAGTAGAATCCCATATTAATTTTGTTGGTAGATGAAAAATCATGTTCATTATCCTGAAAGCTATATGATTATTTTGCACAGAGTTGGTATTGTAATATGATCCTAAGTTACTGTCTTCTGTTAGAAGTGTTGAAGGCAAATAGATGCATCCTTGAGACACTGAGATATGTGTTGATAGATTTTATTTGGACTTGATTTTAATAAGCTGATTTCTTAGCTATTTCATTTGCCTTGCTGACAATATCAAGGTTTGTGTTTTAAAGGGTAATTGTAACAGGCAAGCCAGTATATTATGTGAGTTGCTTGTAAGTGCACCATTGTTATAATTTCATTTCATTTTCTGCAATGGTTCCCCTCTTTTTTGAAGATGAGCCAGTAAAAAAGTGACAATATGCTCCAAAACTGCAAGCCAACATGTTTTTGGAAAAGTTGCATACTTGTCAGAAGTGCAAGAGCAATATTTCTTAATTAGGGAAGCACTGCAGCAAATTTTTTGCAGTTACTAGGGAATTACTAAAATAAAGTTTAGTCATCATGTCGTGTAAAGGATTTGATGTTGATTTTTTTTTTCCTGGTGAAAAACTGTAATTCTGGAGATTAATCAAAGCTGAACCTTGATTTATTTTTTAATTTCTGCACTTGCTGAATCGCTTATACTTGTAAATATGGTGGATGGATTTTATATGTAGTTCTGTACTGTGCCTCATGTCATATCATAGCCCCATACCATTCATGACAAGCGTTTACCATCTTGATGCAGCTGAAATGCTTTTAAGTTTGCATTGAAGTGCATTTTTTTGTTTTCTTCAACAATTTTAGTTTTTTTGCTGTGTGACTGGTATTTATCTTTTCTATTGTTTGGATATTACCAGTATGACTTATACTGGGAATATTTGAAAGTTTTTTCTCCTTTTTTATCTCCCTTTTATCCTTCTTTATTTCCTTCTCTTGCCCTCTCCGTTGTTCAGAAGAAAATAAAGGGAAATAAAGGGAAGCATGTTGTTTTAAATGCCATGGCAAATTTGGTATTTTGAAATTGTAGGCTGCTTTTTTTTTTTTTTTTTCCTACTGTGGGTCATGAAGTAGTATTCTATGTGATATTTTGAAATTATTTAATGAAGTTTAGCAAATGGGTGTAGGTTTTAAATTAAAGTGATTGGTTCTTGTCTACACTGAGTGAATGTGTCAACTAAATCAGCCAAGCTTAAGAAGTTGTTTCAGGCTAATTTTAGGTAGTGATAGAGAAAGAGTACCTATATAGTGATTCCTAAAAATAAACATTCATGAGGTTAGCCTATAAACTTTATCATCATAAAGAAAACTTTAAGTGAGAATAACTCTGATCTGTAATACGTTCACTTAGGAGTCTCTCTCATTAATATAAGGCTCATGGGGTTTTTTAGTTTTATTCCTGCACCCTGTTCAGATAGAGTAATTTAATATTAATTATTTTACACACCACAGTAAAATCCAAAAGCTGAAGCTTCTCTCAAGTAGTGAATTACTCACTTATCAGAAATTTCAGGGTGGTTCTGGATGCTTGACACCAGCACTTAGGAAGTACAGAAATTAGGGTTTTTCATGATGTTTGAATTTCTTTTACTATGTGGAGATGGGGAAAAAGCAATGTTTGATTTAGTTGCTTCCTGTTGGTTCTGTTGCTTGGTACCACAGGTGACCCCAAGTTTTACAGAGCTTTCCTCTATGCATCTTTCAGGCACCTGCAGCCATGGGCTGGAGCATGTTTTATGGGTTGCATATATGCATGAATGTTTCATATACATGAATGTTTCATGTAGACTGTGTGTGTCAAGCCTTACAGACAGACCTGTAAAAGCAGATTTAGTGGTTCCTAAGGAACTGCGCAAGACCTACTGAACATCTGCTATGTGATCTATGTTTGTTTGCTTCCTGTTGCTTGTAGTAACCAAATAGGTTTAATTTTTACTGGGATAAAAATCCCTTCCCCTGATACAGAGGCATTCTGTTTTTCTCTCAGTTGTTTATTACCTTTGTAGTCATGCAGAGCTGTATTTATCAAGTAAACATTTTTTCTGTAGCATGACCTGCAGTTATAGATGGTTTTCTGTATAGCCTGAAAGATGATTTACGAGACTACTTTTCCCTTAAAATCTTGTAATAAGTGCAAGTGGAAAAAATTGCTGAGGTATCTGTAAAGGTATTTTATGAAATGTTTTCCTGTGTGTTCACCAAAATAGTTCATTTCTGCTAACATATGCCTACTAAGGCTGTTGAGAGTTGGAGAATCAAACAGAATTGTTGTTTGTCCAGTTACTAGTTACCACATCACAGAAGCTGACAAAAACATTTCAAGGTGGCAGTTTGACTCCTTAAAAGAAATATTTCTTGAAACTTCAAAGAAAAGGAACTTCTTTAAAGTTTTTTTTTTCAGAAAATTAGGGAAAATTTACAGGAACCTGCCTGATGATAATAAGTAACCCAAGTAGGTAAGTGGTTTAGGCATTTAGACAGAAGGGTTGTTCTGAACTCAGTTGTTTCATGGTCCCTTCATCTCATGTTTTTCATGAAAAACCATGAGAGAGCTTAAGTTCTTCCTGATGTGAAACAGGAAACATTTTGAAATGGTGTCATTTTTCACAGGACAGGAAAAACTTTGTCATTGAACTCTGCACAATAGGTTAATAGTTGTTACTCCTTTTTGGTTAAATATAACTAGTTTGCAGTAGAAATAAACCTAAGTTTTCAAGATATTAATTTGTATTTTACCACTTGCATTAATTACCTGGAAGAGGAAGTAATTTTGTAATAATACTGT
Source organism: Pseudopodoces humilis (assembly GCF_049639895.1). Classification (NCBI taxonomy): domain Eukaryota; kingdom Metazoa; phylum Chordata; class Aves; order Passeriformes; family Paridae; genus Pseudopodoces; species Pseudopodoces humilis. Next base: position 47,330,556 of record NC_142204.1, on the reverse strand, counting down.
TGAATTTTCCAGCAGTAGAAGCTAAATTTTATTTAATTAGAATGAAAATTTATTCTAGTTTATGACATGAGCTTTAAGGTATGATTACCCTTACAGTTTGCACACCACAGTTTTGCAGCAAGGCTTTCATCAGAAATCACATAAGATTTATATTTTGGGTGATTTAATTATTGCTATCATTTAGTTAGCCTGTGAATCTGAAAATGTACTGCCTTCAGCATGGGCCTGCACTCCCTGAACAAACAGGTCTGTGTCACCTTCCCTGCTCCTTTGTTGCCCTGGCAGGGAAGATGGTGTTCCTGTTACAGGGTCAATATAACAAAATCTGTACTTATGCATCAGCTAGTTGTAAATTTTGCTCCTGCATTTGCAAAAATTACCAAAATCAGTAGTTTCTGTTGAAATACTCATCTCTGTGTTGGTTGTGTTAAGGTACAGCACGTAGTCCATCCCAGAAAGTCAGGTTTGGGAAAGAGGAGAGGAATGAAGTTTCCAGTAGAGTTGATCCAACACCTGGGGGCAGTAATTGCTTAAACTGTCACATACGTGCTGTTTGTGTGACAGCCATCAGAGATTTACAGCAGATCATAGACAAAAATTATTCTTCAGAGAGATCTAAGCTGATCTAAGCTACTAACCCCAGGAGGTGCTGAAATATCAATCAGTTGGGCCCTCAGAGCCTGTTTCGTGTAAACAGATGGATAGGAAGCTTACCTGAGAGGTCAGATATAGAAATCCACGTTTTGTCAAGTGAATCCTTTCCATGTAAGTTGAAGGGAGGAGCATTGATACTGAGATAGAGAAAATAAGATTCTTGCACTTGAATTTTTAAAAAAATATTTTATTCTGGAATAGTTGCAGTAATTCATAAGAAATGTGAAGCAAATACTAGTCAGACATGAGAAGGAAAATACTAACTCTGATTGCTTGAACTTTGTCCAAGTTGAAGTTCATGTTGTGTATATAGACATGTAAAATTGGAAAACAGACAAGCCAAAAATACCTAGTGTTGTTTGCAAGGAATGCTGAATATGCTTTTAATAAGACAGATGTTCAGTAAGCTTATCTTGTATACAGTGAAAATTATGAATGTCATAATATTTGATGCACAATATCAGTTAGCTTTTGGTTTGCAAGGTCTTGTTTGGTGATGGATGAAGTATTCTGTAGTTAGGTTTGAGATTGTACTGAAAATGACTGTGCTGTTTTTCCAAAGAACACCTGTGGACCTATGGAAAATAGTAATTACAAATCTCTTCTTGTGGGTGCAGATAGTACTTTTATAGCTGTATGTGACAACTGTTGTGTTGCTTGATAAAACTAAATTGTTCAAATCAGTTGTTTTGGGTTTCGTCCCATTCCAAAATGATAAATACTGCCTTTAGCAGAACTGAGCTATATTTCTTCTCTATTACAGAAGATTATGTTTTCTTAAAATACCACTAGACGTAATTTGTTCTGTCAGAAGTTGAAGAAAAACTGCCTAATTATTTTTTTTGTTTATTTTATAAGCATACCTTAAATGAAAGTTCCATTTAATGCTCTAGAAATAAATGACTTTTTAAAATATTTTTTTTTTTTTTAAATGGGATGGAAGAAAGCTGGAGTTTTTTTATTTATTTTTTTTTAATTTTTCTTAATGGCAGACTACTTGGAGAGAAGAATTATGGTGTAGGTTTCTCTCACCAGGAATGGCAAACCTGATCTTCTCATGCTGTTCTGGGAACCTCTGATAAGGACTTGTAAATAAATGCGGGACAAGGAGAGTTCTTACAAATTTTGTATGATTCTTCTCCATTAAAAATGTTCTTGGTTGTTGAAAGTTACAGCTAGCATTTGGTCTCTATTGCTGTTACTCACTATTAAAATTATCTTGTAATTAGGATCATTTAAAAATAACTTCTACGTGCCTGACCTGTTCTCTCTGTGACAGTATTCAGCAACTGCTGATTAGTCTGTGGTTGAGTTCAGGGTTATGACTTGGCTATTCTGTGGACAATATTAATGTGGGTGGAAATTACTTAGAAGGATTCATCTGTTCTAGGTAAGTAGTATTGGCTTTTTGTTACTGTAAAGTCTGTGTTACAAAGAGCATGTTGATCAGTCATTTGTTCAGCGATAGAATTCTAGGAAGCAGTGGGCTTTGACCTTTTTTGTTTTTAAAGGAATAATTAATCTTCAGGGTGAAGATTAGGTTATTTATTTTCTGGGTAATTCTGAATGAAATAGAACAAGCATTAATTAATTTTAGAATAGCATGAGTATAGTGGTTTGAGAGGTGTGTGAAACTCCTGTTATGAGCTAGTTTTGCCTGTCACATTTTTCAGCTGGATGGTGGCACATCTGGCTCCTTGATGGAAATCTCAGGCCTATGAAGATCTCTGAAGGATTGGCACTCAAAAGAGGTTTTAAATTGCATAAAAGGTAATCTGTAAGTGTAGAGTAGAAGTGTTTAGTGCCTTAAACTTTATGTATGGTATGGTCACAAGTACGAAAAGTTTAATACACAAAGTATTAACTTTTAGATGTGTTCAAAGACTCAAGACTTTTTCTATTAGATTAGCCTACTACAAACTGTTGTTTATTTAAAGTGTTGCTGACTGCTCAATAGAAGACTTTATCTATCTTATTTCTCTAGTAACTACTAGTTTTGTCATGAAACCTTCCTGCATATTTTGCTGCCTATTTGTTTACATAGGCAAAAATTTATTGATTCATAAATAAGTGTTTAGAGTATCAAGTTGCCATATTTGCACCTGGATTATAATGTATTGCTTGAAAAATTAGTACACAGTGGATTATAATATACTGATTGAAAAAAACATAAAATTAAAAAATGAATACCTGTGTTCTGGATGTCAGTTTGAAATTGAATGTTACAAGACTTACTGTATCTCAAGGTCTCAACAGATGGGAAGGCCTGTTTACATTTTCAGCTCAGTATTGGAGCATGATTCTGGATTTAAGGTTTCCCATATCTAGTGTGCCTGTTAGTGTCTTCTCAAAGCTTGTTGTGGAGAAAAACCACAGCAAAACAGTGCTCTGCTATGCTACTTGCTCAAAGGAAATTAGATGCCAGACCCTTTGAAAGGCCGTGCACAATGGTGCCAGTACCTTAAGATGACCTATTGTCTGCAGTGGGTTGGAGCTTGTATTCATGAAAGGGCAGAGAAATGGGCATATCAAAATATCATATCAGTAATATCAAAATCAGTACTGACAGTGGGCCAACAGCAGATGCTTAGACAAGAATAAGTGAAAAATGCTGCTGGAGTATCACTGTGTGCTTGCTTACCATTCTGTCTTTTAGTGATACTGTGCCTTAGGAGCTTCTGAGTTAGAAATCTCATCATTCAATATGGAGTTTGTAATGGATTTTCTTCCCATAGTTTGTCGAGCTGCATGAACTTTGTGAACTTCAAGCATACATTTTATGCGGAAATAACTTCTTTTTTTGTCTTCTAAGCTGCTCTTTCTGAATGTCTGATATTGTTGGAGCAGCCAGAAGTTGTTCCCTATTTGCCTTCCCTCTGTCAGTTGTGATCATGTGGAAATTGTCCTCTCCTTGTTTCGTCTACCTTTTTCCTTCCTCCATTTCAGTGTTCCTCATATAAAAGCAAGGCTGCATCTCTCTAGTGCAGACAATTTCTGTATCTTTGTATTGGTAAATGAAAATAAATCAGAAGTGCTCGCAGAGTTTATTTAATATAGGATGTGTGACTGAATTACTCAGTGATGATTTTTTTCACTTTTGTTCTTCATCTCTCTCCTCATTCAATCTGTATCATTCAGTTTTATTTTCTTGTCCTCTCAGAGCCAAGGAGCTGTTACTGCTGTAGGCATCTCCATTGTAACCCAAAGTTCATGTCCCAGTGTGCTGGTAGTCAGGTCTGGGTCTGTTGCTATATATCTCAGTTTAAGATCCCTTATCTGTGGATGCTTTTAACCCTCATCTGACTTCCAGGGAGAGGTGCAAATCTATGCCTTGTTCAGAAGGAAATCAGAGCAGTTGCTGTGAAAGCAGGATTCATTTTTAGAAGGCATCGCTACTTTGCTGTTACTAAGGGTAGGCTAGTTAAGAACATCTGGTCTTTGCATATTTCTTCTTTCCCATCTGTCTTACTTCTTAAGTTTTAAGGAAAGGGGGCATTTGGAAGTACAATAATTGCTTCAGGATAGACCAAATAAAGTGAATAAATAAAAGAACATTAATAAACTTCAGATTTTGTATTTGTGATATTTTCCTTCAGTAAGTGTTCATTCATTTACTTTTCATCTTTCTAATCGACCACGTATTCAAACAAACCTTTAGCAACTGCAATTCATTGAAGCATTTCACAGATGTCTGGAGCATGCAGTAGGATTCAGAGTATTGTGTCAGAGAAACTATGACACTTTATCTAAATTGCACCAGGATTAATTTGCTATTGAGAATCACTTTGAACTTTGCTAGTGCTTTCTGGCTTGGTGCTATATAGGTTCTGCACTTTGACACAAAAAATATGGATTGCTAGGAGTTGTGTTTATTTTGTCCCCTGTGCTGGTAGGCAACTGTTGATGCCATTTTCTGCTCTCTTTTGTCAGTAGGGTATGTTCTGTTCTGTGTGTTTGTTACTGCAGAAGGCTTTCCTGAAAGCTCTGGAAAAATGCCCCACAGGTTTTAGCAGAAGCCCCTGTGGGGACTTGCCTGCAACTTGGGTGTTTGCTTTGGTGGTCAACCTCTGACCTTGCTGATACCATTTCTTATAAAGCATACCTCTCTGAACTTGATTCATTTGGGAAATAATGAGGGATGCCATTCAGTATTATACCCTTTTCTTTTTGTCCAGTGTAATAGCTTTCTTATATATGCTTGTTGAATAGCAAGTAGAACACATAATTTATTGCACAGCTTTCCCATTTTGATAACATTAAATTTTGGCCACTCCCTTCCCTTCCATCTCAACTGCCATCTCAGACAAGGGAGTATAAACACCTAATTTTAAATATGACTCACTTTGATGATTGTACAAGTGTGCTAGATGCTTATTTCTGAAAATTGCTGTGACATCCCTAAACCAAACCTAAGTAGGGAGTAACCTGGATGGTTGATTTAAATCTTTTAAGTATACATCTATACTTGTCCATCAGGGCCAGTCTTTCTGCAAGTGGACGACAAATGAGGTGAGGATTGTTGCTGCTTTGCACAGGAGGGAAAAAATAAAAAGGTTGTCACTGTAAAAAATCCTTGATTTGCTGCTAATTAAGACAAACTATATCAAAGAAATTGCCATAAGAAATCTCGTACTGGTGTGAGAACAGGTTATACTGTAAGCTATTTTCAGGCTTTAACAGACATTAATTGTTAGCTTATGGCTGATATACTTTTAAAATATTTCCTTCTCATATAAAGATGCTACAAGATGGAACCATGTGAAAAGTGTGTTTGTCAGAGTTAAAGCTTAAAATATAGCTGTGTTCTTGAAAAGTTATTTTTAGCTGTATTAGCTTGTAAGTTCAAAATCAGTACATATTTTTTATTCTGCAGATTGACATATATTCTACATATGTGCACACATTTGTGATTGAGAAACACAAAATAAATTCGTGAACACCATACCAGGAAAGTGTTTTTCTTAGGGCAGAAATACCCTTTGAGTAAGGTACACCAAGGGTTTGCATGC